>NC_043960.1:22319763-22672263 GCF_902148855.1 Sphaeramia orbicularis
GCAAAATTATTGTACGTAATGTTTTGTAACACAATAAATAATTACGACTCAACTACTGTGAATTTTTCATTACAAAATACACACATCACATTGCTTTTCATTTATTGATCATTTTTGTTGAACAGCTGTTTGATTATCAATTCTTATTTTCAGTATTAAGACAATCAACCATTTTGTTCTGAAAACCCTTCTTTTACAGCCCTTTAATTGTAATAATAGAATGGGAACCTGTTATTTCAGTATTATTATGATTAAATATGCACAACTAGACAGATTTTGGTATGCTCTCTGGCTGCAGAAAATTTGGTAACAATGTGGCAAACGGATGTTTACATCGAACCGCATGTTTTCAATGGCATTGTTCACTAAAATTCATGTAGTGTCCGTACACCAATATACTTCCATCAATAATATCACGTATATGCCTTATAAGTATATTGTTATAACTTTTTCACAAATGTTATTTCCTCCTGTACCAGGAAGACTTAGTTACAGATCTAACAGAGATGCGACCATGTGGTAAGCCAGATTTCCATTCCAATCTTGTAGAGTCAGTACACCAAGTAGTGTCCATACACCATATCAAAATATGTGGGTGTAATTTTATTGTTTCTGTCAATATATGGAATTTTTCAGCACGCACGCTTTGGACACGACATCTATGCAATAAATAATGTATGATTATCCTGAGTGCTGAAACATTTGTATATCTTTGTGGGCATTAAATATGGAGGCTATTAGGCTGGAGTGTCCGTACACGAATAATTTGTGATTTGACAGGGGCAAGCCTGCGAAATTTTTAGTAGACACCATAATACAAAAATATTTTGGACTTTAAAAGAGAAATATCAGACAAATAAAATGGCCTGTCTGATTTTTTGATAGAGCATTATTATTTTTATCTATATGTGCACCCTTTCTGGTACCCTTTATTGTGATCAGGCCATTTGTTTTTGCTTTTTTTTGTGAATATGTGCAGCTAAGAGGGACAGTTATTGCAAATCTTTTTGTCAAATTCCTCAAAAAAGATGAGAAAGATCTTCCTTAACAGGCTTAGTCCTAGAATAGATGACAACTTTGACACTGATGGATCATGTCTCCGTAGTTCAGACATGGAAAAGCAGCGTGCCTCGGCTTGATCGAGCCATCTGAGGTACACTAGGAACATAAGTGGAGGGGTGAGGGGTGGGGGGGGGGGACCTATTTAAAAACAATCCTATCTGTGGATCCACTGTGGGCTAAACAAAGGATTGGGCCTCATTAAGATAAGAGTGTCCACGAAAGCAGACCAGTTGTTATGTGAGCACGCTGTATGGGAGGCCGCCATGGGGCAGTGGCCCATTTTCCCCCCTCCCTTAAATAGCTGTGTGCCTTTCCTGTGCATCGTACGTCTAAGCCAGTACCGAGCGTGATCATCAGCGTCTCCTTCCCCACGTCCATGTTGCTGCCGGTCATGTGTATGTGTCAGGAGTGGGAAAACAATGATAAACACTGACAAATATGCCCGGCTGTTTTCTGGAAGTGCTACAGAGCAGAAGTAATGACACTGCAGAGGTCAAACTGACTCCAGAGAAACACTTGTAACAAAATCCAAAAATTTTTTTTGTACTTCATGGGTCAGGTCACGTATGAAAACAATATTAGACAAAAGCAACAAGACAGTGGTTTGGCTCATTTGTAAATATATTTGCAAATGACTATTTTATTTTTTCTCTGTTTTATTTTCTCTCCATATCTTCCCGAGACCCAGTGAAGTAATAGTTTTGGCTTTTTTACATTAAATAAGTGTCTTGATTGGAGACAGCATGATGCAACAGTTTTTTCAAATACATTTTAAATTTTTTTATAAAATATTTTATACAGTGGACAGTTTTTTTTGGTTTTGTTTTGTTGTTTTTTTTAGCTATGAAACTCTTTCCCCCTACAGAGGCCAAAATTGCATTGCTGAGTTTCAGGAGGATATTAATTAATTCATTTTACTACTATAAACCAGAACCATCAAAATACATCATCAAGTTTTTCAATGTACTACTTTTATATAAGCCAAAAATAATGCACTGAAATGTTTTTTTGTTATGTATGATTTGCAGTATAAAGATTCCAAAATAAAAGCACACACTTCATAATTTGTGGAAGATGACACAATGTGAAAAAAAGACATACAGAAGATTGTAGTTGGTTCTACTACTAAAATCAGAAACACAAAAATTACACAGTATGTACCTTGTGGTGATTTTCATCATGAATATTAATAATAAGATTCTTATTGTATATATTTTAAATTATACACCTTTAAGAAAAAAATATTAAACCCTTGAAATTTCCAATAGAAATTCAATGTAATAGTAAATCATATGTTATATATTCTGTTCTTTAAATTTAATTGTTTCTTTTTTTCAATATCTGATGTTCATTATATACATGTTTGTCATCACTGAGAAATTGTAATTAATTTAAACAATGATACTATTTATTCAATTTATAAAACATACATTTCATGTGTCTTTTCACAGAAATTTGACTTACATTTTCACATAAAACCCTGAAGAATTTTAAAGGTCAGTTAAGGACTCAACTTTTTCCAAAGCTGTAAAATACACATTTTTGTTAATAAATACAAATGTTACATTTCCTGCTTTTTTCTTTTATTTATACACAGGTTATTCCAAAAAAATTGACATCGGAGGGACTACATGGTCAGGAGAAATGATGTCAAATTTTTTGGACACCCTGTATTGTATATGAGACGGGTTCAGTAGGATGATGATGACACAGAATCAGAGCCACAAAGAACAATTTCAGAAGCACCCTGTGACATACAAAAATATATAACAGTATATTTTTCTTTGCTGGTACATTGCCCAAATCTCTGTAATCCAGACGCAATTCCACTGATTTGTTTTTGTTTCACAAAATAGCACAAAAATCTCTAAAACTTCAATCACTTGAAAATCAATAATAATAATAACAACAATATTAATAATAATAATAATAATAATAATAATAATAATAATAATAATAATAATAATAATAATAATAATAATAATACACGCTAACTGTACAGATTCCCTCACCACACTCTTTATGTTAATGCATTAAATATACATTGTACATTATCACATATACTTTATTTATGAGTTATTACAGTTTATGTTAACACATTAAATATACATTGCACATTATCATATATACTTTATTAATGAGTTATTACAGTATTACAATAATAATATTACCATAAATAGAGGTAGAAGGTTAAGTGCTTTTTAGAGAAACCTGTTCTAACGGATATGCAGCCATATAAAATTGTCATCATGTGTTGTTTCTTGTCTGAGTAAAGAAACTTTTTTTTGGTTTTTACTTCAACGAGTAAACAAAGACAGTGAGAACAATGAATATAGAAAGGCAGACAATTCAGATGTCGTATTGGCGGATACGTAACGGTTCAAAATGACTTGACAATCGCTTTTTCTTTCAGATTATTCCAGAACATGCTCCCATTAGATGAAACTGAGCCCGGGAGCCTGTGAATTCTGTCCAGTGACATCCTCACCAACAAATGGGTTGCTAAACAAACAAAAGCTCTCAACTCATGCATTGAAACAGACATGTGTCTGAGCTTTATCATCAGAGAAAAAAAGAAGCTTAGCTGTTAACTCAGACACCATGAACTCAGATTGACACAGGGTTCACAGAAAGGTTATTGGTTCAAATTAGCTCAAAGATGTGCAAAGCTGACTGAGGCTGTTTGATATTTGTTTTCGGGACCACCACTAGGGGGCAGTGTATTACTTTGTTTGTAGCAGGGCTGCTGTTAAGGATGGAGTATGAATGACTGGAGGGAGAGTGAGAGAGATATGACCCTCTGATGAACTGCAAATCTGCTGGGAGCTCAGCAGGGCATTGCTGACTGTTTAAATGCCAACCCTCCACCTGCGAGAGAACTGTGACAATGATGCATTTGTATGCATCTCAGCAACTGGGAGCTTTTGTCCGTGTTTTTGTATTTGCATTTGTCTATTACAGCTCACAGGAGCATTTGGTAAATTTTTTTGGTGGGGTGCGGTTAATCACGCTAATGTTCCAGCAGCGGAGCACACAAGATGTTAAATATTTAACATTTGAGCTCCGTCCACTGTGTCATATCTCCGCTCACTCCCACAGAACATATTTCTCAGATTAAATTAAGACTATTTAAACATTTTGGTGCCAGATCACTTCTCTAAACAATCCCTTGGACTCTTTTTTTTCTTACTCCACTTTCTGAACTTTCTCTACCTACCCCCTCTTTTTGGCTCTTTCCCCTTCTTTTCTCCATCTCTTTATTTCGTTTCCTAACAAAAGCCAGGACCAGAAGGCACATGATTAGTCCGCCACTAATTGGTATCAGATTCACAGGTTTGGATCGACGCTGCTCTAACCGGAGCCAAAATATTGCTCACATCTGCAAAGGGAGTGGGTCGCTGAGAACCAAGTGTGCCGTTTGGCCCACCATCAGCTTCGCCTCGCAGAGTCGTAGGCCTGCCATCACGCACACTGCTCCAGGGCTAGACCGGCTCCAAGTACACACATGTATGACAGCTTTCATGTGCAAGCCAAAGTCTGATCAGAGGACCCCCGTATTGACACCTTTCATGGTTTGTTAGCACATTGACAGTGAAGACGCAGGACAGCTGAGATATCTGCAGTGTGACGGAAAAAAATGACCGGCGTGGAGAGATGAGGTTAAGAGCACTGGGCTGTACACGGGGATTAGGAGCCAGGGCCTGTCTGCTGTATTTTCAGCCTCGTAGCCCCCCCTTGACATATAAACTCCTGTGCATCGACTCCCACAAATATACAGTATAAACACAAAATGCAGACGTACACATACACATGTCATAGCTAATATACTCAGTGAGCAGCGTGTTTTCTGGGCGTTTTTGTTACGCTAAGAGGGAATTTTATGATGCTCTACACCACTGAAGGCACTCTAGTGTGTTTTGACTTTTTTTTTCTTTTTCGCAGCAAAATGATTTGGCAAACGCTGCAGGTGGGGGTTGGTTAGACTCCAATGTTGTACATAAAAACACCACAGTAACAAGGTAAACAAACAAAAACAGAACAAGCAAAGTGTGGGACACCAGCATGCTCACACAACATGTCTGCCCTTCCCGAGAGACATCCCTGACCCAGAAAACAAGTTGCTAGCAGGTTTTCTGTGGCTAAAGGATAGTGTGTGACCATTAAGCTAGTGGAGCGATAGCACGCCTAACACACTGCATAGACTTTGCCAGCAGCAAACACTTGGGAGGCTGCCATTAGATATGAGACAGCAGCCACAAGGGGTTTCCTGCCAATAGTCTGACAGCGCTCCAACGTCAAACACTTGGCAACATCAGCGCCACCCTTTTTTCGCTTAACCCTTCATTTAACCTGACAGGTTTACAAAGAACACATGTTTGTTTATGAAAAAGGGCCTCAGGGGTTATTGCAGAGGGGGAACTGGATGTGCCTAAACAACAACTCACTCATACCTGTGTGGGTCAAAGTGTCCACACATTTATGTTTTTATTTTTTAACACATCTTCTGTCCGAGCAAAAATACAACTAAAATCCGGTTGTAGTGAAGACATTGAAGCTGCATGTCCTATACACACTGTGAAACAATATTAATCCTTAATAATGACATTTATTTGGATAGATGTTAGTGCAAAAGATGGCATGGCAGTTCATAACTATCATCATTTCCAATAGTCAAAAACCTCAATCTTAAACTACAGTTACAAGTATTATCAGTTATTATCAGTATTCTCTGTTAATATACAATAGTACATGTACATAACAGCAAAATAACTACTTTTGTCACATTAGCTCTGAGTAAAAATACAACTAAAATCCAGTTGTAGGTAAGACATTGAGCTGCATGTCCTATACACACTGTTAAACAGTATTAATCCTGAATAATGACATTTATTTGGATAGATGTTAGAGCAAAAAATGGCGCATTGGTTCATCATTTCCAATAGTCAAAAGCCTCATTCTTAAACTGCAATTACAAGTATTACCAGTTATTATCAGTATTCTCTGTTAATATACAATAGTACATGTGCATAATTGTAAAATAACTACTTTTGTCACATTAATTCTAAGTTAAAATACAACTAAAATCCAATTGTAGTGAAGACACTAAAGATGCATGTCCTATACACACTGTGAAACTATATTAATCCTGAATAATGACGTTTATTTGGGGAAAAAATGGCACATCAGTTCATAACATCATCATTTCCAATAGTCGAAAGCCTCATTCTTAAACTACAGTTACAAGTATTATCAGTTATTATCAGTATTCTCTGTTAATATACAATAGTACATGTACATAACAGCAAAATAACTACTTTTGTCACATTAATTCCGAGCAAAAATACAACTAAAATCCAGTTGTAGGTAAAACATTAAAGCTGCATGTCCTATACACACTGTGAAACAATATTAATCCTTAATAATGACATTTATTTGGACAGATGTTTGTGCAAAAGATGGCATGGCAGTTCATAACATCATCATTTCCAATAGTCAAAAGCCTCATTCTTAAACTACAATTACAAATGTCATTTTAGAGAATAGCGTTAGTTCTGTAAATTAATTAATGCCGGCGTGCCCCTGTAATTTGACATGTGAGTCTGTTTGGGGTTATGAAATAAAAGTCAAAAACTATTATATCAGGGCATCATTGTAAGTGGAGTTGCCTTTAGTAAGAATTATGCAGATCATGAAAGGACCTGTCACTGTTTGATATCACACTGCTGGTAGATAACACATACATAACTTTATATTCATACATGAGAGCAGACTAGATTACTAATTCATTCCTCAGGTCTTTTAAGTTAGTTGGGTGAGTAGAACTGACAACCCTCCTGCTACCACCCCCCTCCCTCTTTTCTAACTCATCTCCCATCCCCTGCTGGTACTCTCCTGGAGGTTTCCTTCCAAACTGAAGACCTCTTGCTGCTTCTGTACTTCTTTACTTCTGTTTCCCACTGGGATGGTCTGTGACACCCTCCTGCTGTTTCCGCACCAACATTCAGGCATATTTCACCCAATTTCCGGATGATCCTCTCGTCTGCTGCTTGCCTTTGTGAGACGGTGATGGCAGCCTCCACATTTGGGAGAACAGAAGTTGGGATCGTAAGGTCTGCAGGACATTAGAGAGGCTGGAGGAACACAGGTTATGGATGTTTACGGTGTAGACGAAATCTGTTAACCCATAAAGACCCAGTGCTACTTTTGTGGCACTTCCCAAATAAATTTTTCTCTATATTTAATCTTTCTTAAGTGATTTATCCCCATTGATTATAATATTATCCAGCTTGTTTTGTGTTTTTTCAGTGTAAATCATGTATTTTCCTATATTTAATTCACTGATCATGTACAGTCACAGAAAACATTATTAGACCATCAAGAATCATCAAAAACAGTGGTAATGCAATCAAGTACTAACTCCTGTGTGTATCATATGACTAAAACAGACAGAAAAGAAAACACGGAATGCCTAAAAGCACAGTTTTTAGCAGTACAATGCCACAGCTATTGATGCAAAAACTGAAGTGGTTTTGGTTATTATCAAGAAACCATGGTTATTATCAAGAAAACCTTTCAGGCACAACAGTTGTTCTTTTTTTTATTTGATTTTTTGTGTATTGTTTATCATTATTATTATTATTATTTTTCTATTGTTTGATTTTATTATTATTATTATTATTATTATTATTATTATTATTATTATTATTATTATTATTATTATTATATTATATTTTATTTTATTTTATTTTATTTTTTTTGTTCCATATGTTTTGTATTATGTCTGTGTCTGAAATAAACTAACCTAAACCTAAAACATGGAAAATGGCTAGATATCAGCTCTGAAATTAAACTCTTATGAACTATTTTTGTTCTTATCATTATATTTGTCCAAACAAAAGTAGTTGTACCAGGCATTAAAATGAACAAGAAATTGAAGAAAACAAGGATGGTCTAATAATACTGTAGATGTTCATTTAAGCTCAGATTAAAGTTGAGGTTTATTATATCAGAAACAGAAAAAACTGAAGAAAAAGTGACTTTTTCAGCAAAGACATCATTAATTTAACATAAACCCAGTGTCTCCATCCACTCATTGATGGCTGATTGTCATAGATCCAACTCCATGGGTTTTACTGGTGAATCAATGTTGTAGAAGATGACAGTGTTTCCATGGTAACTACAGAGCCTCTGAAAATCCAAATGGGTCGTATCTGATGACCATGAAAAGATGACAAACGGCATTTTACGCCAATTATTTACATGTATTGATATGATTAGTGGATCATACAGAAAATAATATTAAAATAAATGGCAATAAAACACTTAAGAAATTTTAGAGAGAAAAATTCATTTGGGATCTGTCACAAGAGTAACTCTGAGTCTTTATGGGTTAAAAATGCAGTTAAAATTTAACTATTTTACCGTTAATGTCACAAAGATGTATCTTTTTACCTTTGTAACACACCCTCTGTACCTTTAATAGTTTTTTTGTTTTGTTTTTTTACTTTTATTTATTTATTTATTTATTTATTGCTTATTTATTTCCAAATTATTATATATTTTTTAATTTCATTCATTTTTTTTTTTTTTTTTTTTTTTTACTTGTTTATGGTTATCTATATAAGCATCCACATTTTCATTTTCATCAGTACTTTTCTGTTGTAATTTGTGACATTTGAAATGCCCTATGTGTAGTTTTGTTCATCTGTTCATTTATATGTTTGTTTAAAAAAAAAAAAAAAAAAAAGTACCATTCCTGTTTTATACATTGCACTGGTTTATAAGCTTGAAGGAAACTCATTAAAAAAACATATGGAAAAAAAAAAGTAACTATTTTACATCCAGAAAATGCAGGCTCAGTAGTGGTGGTGAGTTACTCTTCAGAATAAGAAGACAGATTTACTTCCAGAAGCACTCAAACTTTACTGCTCCACTTCACATGCTACGATACATGTACACATCACTCTTACATTCACTTCCAGACTCCTGAATCTGCAGTGACTTTCTAGCCATTTCGGAGCAAGTACCCAACCAATCAGAATCCAGGAACACACACTGAGGTAAATGCATGTGAAACACTGTGACAGATTTTACAGTTACCTTCACAGCGAGTCTAAAGATTAGGTCAACATTGGGACTGTAAAAAATACACTGTTCCTCATAAAGATGGAATAAAATATTTTTACATCTTCTCATGAAATGATTGTGACATTCTGATTTATCCTTGATAGATAAAGTGTAACCGGGACACGGTATGCAATCATTGTACTTAGTCAAAGGTGATTATTGATGTATATAAATAGGAATAAAAAGAGGAATGTGTCTGAAAAAAAAATTATTCCAAATTCATCAATAAAAAGGTCCATGTACTTTGGAATGCAGGTATTTTGTAAATTAACTACACCACATAAATAATAAATCCATGAAGTAAATGAATGCATATATAGTTATTTGCATTATTTATATCTGCTGAAACATCAAAGGTGTCTTCTTTCGAGAATATACAAAGGGATGTTCTGCTGCAATCAAGTGCTTCTCTTTTGACAACTTGATATCGCAATATTGAACATGCCAACTTTATTACACACAGATGGCACAGAGAAACACTCTGAAGAATGGTAACCTAATTTGTTTTCTTATTTTATTTCATCTTCATATTTGGCCGGCAAACAGCCTAAAATAGCAACAGCGATTTCAGATAGGAGGCGTACGGTTACTTCCCACTGTGACTCCCCCCACCCCCCAGACTGGAATCGACCAGCTATTTGTGGACAGGCTTTAATTCGACCCACCATCAGATAAGAGAACAATTTCAATCAGGAACTTTGATTGAAAGGGACAATGCTCCTGCAGTGACACGACAAGGCAGAAAAGGGTGGTGGTGGGGGGGATAAAAAATGACTTTCAAAATGGATTAATGTTTTCCTTTGTTTTGACTAACATTCATCTCACTTACTCTTTAATTAAAACACATTGAGGTCAGGAAGATTGTTCTAGTACTTTTTAAAAGCTTTCTTTGGAAATGTAATACTGTGACCATTTTTCTAAGCTGGAGTCACCTTACCCTCTCGGTCTGTGCCCCATGGCAGCACATTACACTCTGAATCCCTTCCAAACACAACAACCAGGGACTCTCCACAGCATGAAGAAAAACTGATATAACATGATCTTTCTTCTTGTCCCTCTTCTGTGCTATTGTAAGTCTCTCCCTCTTCCCTGCTGGCACATCCAATCAAATTAAAACTAGAGGGAGGTGGAAGAGAATTGCCAATGTGAGGCCCCATGTCCCTAAATTCATAGAGGAAGGAGGGAGACCGGAGACGGGAGTTTATAGTCACCCCTTCACCCCCTTCACTTCTCGTAATCCCCGCTCGAAACCGAAGAGAGGAAGAAAGGACAACGTCTGCCGCCCGGAGAAGTTACAATAACAGAAAGAAAACCTACCAGCCTGAAACGCCAAAACCCTTCCATAATCTAAGCTACGCAGAGAGGCCTATAGAACAAGTGGCAAGACTGATATGTGTATGCATCTGTGCGCATGGAGTTCGACTCATGGGTAACAGATGGTGCCTTATCATTTGCCAGCATCGGCTGCACAGCACACATTCCTAGACATGCCGGTAATGCCTTTTGTGATGTTCACTTAATAGTAACTTCACATAGAATTACACACCAAATTACCATCAGAGTGTGCCTATTACTTTATGCATTACCAGTGTTTAACATGTCAGATAGAGCACACTGGGAGGTTTTTGTTGAGATAATTTACAGTAACTTTAATGATTAAACATGCAAAAACACCGTTCCGTGTGCTTATTTTTAATTATACATCCATACATCTATTCCAATGCACCAGAATGATCTATTTGCACCCATGGATGACCCGACATATAAAAACTCTTCCTCACCTGGCTACCTTAAAAGCTGGCCTTTTAGCGGCCACCCCCTTTCCACCCTTTTAATAATGCCCTTTTATTCTTGAACACATTATTAAACACTGTCACTCAGTCTAAATACCAGGAATAGTTGGATAAGAGCCTAAACAAGGACGGTGGGTTAGACAGAGGGTGGGGGTACATAGATCACTCTGAATGATGGATCTGTTGGACTAAATGCTGGTGTTGTGAATAGAGAGAGAAAGGTAAAAGCTGGTAGGCTGAAGGAAGGCTGGACACAGGCCAAGTGCATTATGGTAGGGGTGAAGAGTTCACAGTGCAGTGCAGTAGGGGGGCCGGTGTTCACTCTGGTTGCACGCCGTGATGGTTGGTCAGTACGGAGGATGATTGACACCTGGTATAACTGCCTGTATGATTGACAAATGCAGAGGGAATGTTCAAGTCAGTGGGTAGACAGATGATGGTGTCCAGAGTGTTTGTATATCAGATTATATATGTGCACCCCAGTAGAAGTCTGTGGGATATCTGTAGTATGAACATACGCTACAAGCAAAAAGTTAAGGATATTTTTAATTTTTAGGCTATTTTTTTCAGTTGGGATTTTTGCACAGCGCTCTTTACTTTTTTTGTGTGTGAACTGAATTGACCAGACATACTGTAGTTTTATTTACAAATGACAAAAATGCTAAAAATAAATAAATAAATAAATTAAAAAATCCTTAACTTTTTGTTTGTAGTGTATCAGTGCATAGGCAATCATTCCATCAAAGGACCAGTTGATATCCACAATTGTAGAAATATTTCTAGTAGAAAAATGAACACACAAACTGAGACTGCAAGAACCACAACTGGATAAAAAGTGAAATAATTGGATTATATTTACACAAAATTAATAGATTGACTGTTGCTACCCAGGCTCATTCTTTTCTATTGTATTTATTTGTGCTGTTGTTTGTCTGTTTTTTTTTTTTTTTTTTTTGGGGGGGGGGGTCTCTTGTGTTTGTCTTTTTCTTTTTGGTTACTGTTACAATTCTACATAAAACAATAAAGATTTAAGTTAAAAAAAAAAAAAAAAAAAGAACATATCAGTGCATGTACCGTGTTTGTCTGCGCACATTTATGAATGTGTGTTTCCATGTGGTTCAGATTCTTCCATACACATCTGGAATTATTTGAACAAGTTCTGCCTTTTAGGTAATGTAACACATCCTCTGGTGGCCATGATGGAGGTCTACTTGACATAATACTCAAATTGAATATTGGATATACAAAACAGCTATTTTAAAATAAGAGGTTGCCATTTTGCAAATGTCAGTATGCATTTGCTTTCATCCAAATGGGTTCATGAGAAGATCAATACTACTCATATCTCAACAATAAGTATGACGCTGCACTCAGTAATTCTGGCTGCGCTTAACTAGAGACGGGAAACAAGAGGGAAAGGTCACTTGCCAAAAAACAGTCCAGCACCTACCCTCCTATAAAACCACAGTGTAGCTTTTATGATTTAGTTTTTGTGTGGATGAAAATAAACAAGATAAATAGTGTGCTTGTGCTACTGAGCTGTATTGTTTCCTTTGGAGAGGCCAGCTGTTTTTCTCCCCCCATATTGGGAAATTAAAAGTGTAAAAAACCATAACAATAATTGTTTTGTTCTCCCTCTTGGTAATAGTAGGGATTTTCCTTTTTACTATACACAATAATTTAAAAAGTATGCGCTTGCACATATTGGATTGACCAGTGCAATCAGTGTAGATAAAATGTTTATTCCAAGATAATCCTGAAGATTATTATATTCTTTCTGGTTTTTTTTTTTTTTTAATAATTTTTTGGTACAGATTTAAGTTACACTGAACAGTTGAATTTTCCATTTCAGAGGCATTAAGTACATCCCATTCTTCCCA
Source organism: Sphaeramia orbicularis (assembly GCF_902148855.1). NCBI lineage: Eukaryota > Metazoa > Chordata > Actinopteri > Kurtiformes > Apogonidae > Sphaeramia > Sphaeramia orbicularis. Next base: position 22,332,626 of record NC_043960.1, read on the forward strand.
CCCCCAGTTCTACATGACATACTTGATGACAGCAATAAAAATAACAAAGTATTCATATGTACTCATGTTTTTTTTAATGTGGTTTAGGTCAGGGGTGCCACTAGCGCAGTGGTTCTCAACCTTTTTTGGCACGTGACCCTATTTTAACATCAAATTTTTTTACTAAAATTCATTTGTTTTTGATCATGTGATAGTTTGCTCTACTATGTTGCAAATAAACATTAATCTTAGATGACATTTAGGCTATATAATGTATATTATTATGGACAGAGGAAGAAAAGCCAGGTTCAGAAAATGAAACTGAAACTTAACATACTTTCGACATCCAACTCCTGACTTCTGTGCCTCTGTTATACAGCGGATTTTACACAAAATTTTCACAGCTTCTAGCCTGTATCCATTGGACCCCCTCCACTGCTCTATGGGCCCCCCACAAATGCCAAGCCCCATGAATTTGTCATGTTCCCCCCCCCCCCCCCATTGGTGCCCCAGGTTTAGGTAATAATAACCCTGGTGCACATACCTACTACCTGCCATAATTGTACAGCAACAGAAGAAGAGGAAGAGCTCCTTCAGCGAGGGATGCCAATTGATTCAAAAATAACAAATCAAACAAGTTGCTGTAATTAACCATGATTAATTGCATTTTTTCTTTGTGTACAAGTAAAGCTCTCCTGTGAATTACAGATTTCTAATAAAATGATCAAGGTCATTAAACTGAAAATTGACTCGACAAAAACAAGAGGAAAACCTCATCACCTCAAAAATGTGTACTAACTGCCAATTTACCACAATACTCTGGTAAATACGAATTAAACAGGGACAGACTGTGCTTAGAGTTCAAAATGATGAATCTGTTCTGCCTCCTCTGGTTGCGACCCCACGGGACCTTATTTTGGGAAAAAAACAAATGAATAAATAAAATTCCATCACAGTCTGTAGAAAGAAGTAAGTATTTTTTTTTTTTAATCTCAATTAAATAATTTGCTCACGTGATGTATGTGACTTTAAGAGATTATTTTACAAATGAAGAAAATGCATGCATAGAAAGATTCTACACTTGAAAGTTGTGGAACTGATGTTATCATAACTTTCTCTTTCCATGGTTTGTTGCTGTTGCTGAAGATGATTCTGCAGCTTTTTCCCTCTTTTGATACTTTTCAATTAGTTCTCAAAGAATGAGGTCATATATTCTAAGGTAATAGTCATTTTGACACTGGGGATGTGAAGTTAAATTACTACCTTTACAAATCTTTATCTACACAAACTTTGACAATTGTGACTTGTAAAATTATATTTTAAATAGACAAAGGTCATGTGTAAATTGAGGCAAAATTCAACAAGGATCAAAACACTTTTTGTTTGACTTCCTGATGAAGGCTTGAAGCCGTAACGCGTTGAAGGGTTCTTTAGGTGTACACATGACCATGCTGTGAGAATAAGGGCATTTTAATGCTGAAAGAGAGTGCCTTGGAGTGTTCTTCTGATTTGTTATCTACTTTATGAATCCCTTTTCCAAAGAGCACCTCAACAAACTCTTTTTTTGGGTCCTTGAAGCATTCCTTCCCATGATTTTTTAAGTATCAAAACATTATTTGCCACTGAATGCCATTGATATACTGGTTTTTTTTTTTTTGTTTTTTTTTTTTAAAACAAAGTTAGGTCCTATGAAGCACACCAGAAGAGGTGAGGCTTGCTACCAGAAAAAACTTACACTGTTGTCCATAAAGTTGGAATAATTTTCTCTTTTTATTCCTATTTATACAAGTGTGGTCAAACGATTAAAAATTTTCACCAGATTGATCCCAGGGTTGCTGTGGATTCATTTCAGTCTATCACAATTAAATATTATTCATTTTTATCCTGCGACGAACTGGAGATATGTCCAGGGTGTACCCCACCTTCACCCATAAGTAGCTGGGATAGGCTCCAAGCGACCCCCGTGACCCTAGTGAGGATAAAGCTGGTTCAGATAATGAATGAATGAATGAATGAATGAATTAATGAATGAATTAATGATTTTTAATCTATATGAATTGCATTTCATTTTGCATGAGCAAAAAGACTCAAGAAATAAGGGAATACAGTACAGGCCAAAAGTTTGGACACACCTTCTCATTCTTCGCATTTTCTTTATTTTCATGACTATTTTCATTGTAGAGCCTCACTGAAGGCATCAAAACTATGAATGAACACATGCGGAATTATGTACTTAACAAAAAAGTGTGAAATAACTGACAACATCTCTTATATTCTAGTTTCTTCAGAGTGGCCACCCTTAGCTCTGATGACTGCTTTGCACACTCTTGGCATTCTCTTGATGAGCTTCCAGAGGTAGTCACCTGAAATGGTTTCCACTTCACAGGTGTGCCTCATCAGGGTTACTTCGTGGAATTTCTTGCCTTATTGATGGGGTTGGGACCATCAGTTGTGTTGTGCAGAAGTCAGGTTGATGCACAGCTGACAGCCCTATTGGACAACTGTTAGAATACATATTATGGCGAGAACCAATCAGCTAAGTAAAGAGAAACGAGTGGCCATCATTACTTTAAGAAATGAAGGTCAGTCAGTCTGGAAAATTGCAAAAACTTTGAATGTGTCCCCAAGTGCAGTCGCAAAAACCATCAAGTGCTCCAACGAAACTGGCTCACATGAGGACCGCCCCAGGAAAGGAAGACCAAGAGTCAACTCTGATGCTGAAGATAAGTTCATCTGAGTCACCAGCCTCAGAAATCGCAAATTAACAGCAGCTCAGATTAGAGACCAGATGAATACCACACAGAGCTCTAGCAGCAGACACATCTCTACAACAACTGTTAAGAGGAGACTGCACGAATCAGGCCTTCATGGTCAAACAGCTGCTAGGAAACCACTGCTCAGGAGAGGCAACAAACAGAAGAGATTTATTTGGGCCAAGAAACACAAGGAATGGACATTAGACCAGTGGAAATCTGTGCTTTGGTCTGATGAGTCCAAATTTCAGATCTTTGGATCCAACCGCCATGTCTTTGTGCGACGCAGAAAAGGTGAACGGATGGATGCTACATGCCTGGTTCCCACCGTGAAGCATGGAGGAGGAGGTGTGATGGTGTGGGGGTGCTTTGCTGGTGACACTGTTGGGGATTTATTCAAGATTGAAGGCAACCTGAAGCAGCATGGCTACCACAGCATCCTGAAGTGACATGCCATTCCATCTGGTTTGCGTTTAGTTGGACCATCATTTATTTTTCAACAGGACAATGACCCCAAACACACCTCCAGGCTGTGTAAGGGATATCTGACCAAGAAGGAGAGTGATGGAGTGCTGCGCCAGATGACCTGGCCTCCACAGTCACCGGACTTGAACCCAACCGAGATGGTTTGGTTGAGCTGGACCGCAGAGTGAAGGCAAAAGGACCAACAAGTGCTAAGCATCTCTGGGAACTTCTTCAAGACTGTTGGGAAACCATTTCAGGTGACTACCTCTGGAAGCTCATCAAGAGAATGCCAAGAGTGTGCAAAGCAGTCATCAGAGCTAAGGGTGGCTACTCTGAAGAAACTAGAATATAAGAGATGTTTTCAGTTATTTCACACTTTTTTGTTAAGTACATAATTCCGCATGTGTTCATTCATAGTTTTGATGCCTTCAGTGAGGATCTACAATGTAAATAGTCATGAAAATTGTGATGGCCCTGCACCTTTCGGGCACTAGGGGCGCTGTCAGTTTTCTGTTGCAGATGGCGATGGCATAATTGATGACACCTGTGGCGGTCCAGGCCTGACTATATAGGCAGGTCGGCCGTGATGATCACTGGCTCTCTGGTTCTCGGGCTCTCTGGCTGTCTCTCTGGCTGTCTCTCTGGTCTAGTCTCGGTGCTGCTGGCTGTCTGGTCTGGTCTGGTCCTGCTCTGCCCTGCTCCTCCTGGCTGGCGTTTCTCGGCATTTTTGTGTTTTTGTTATTGTTAATTTACTTAATAAATCTTTGTTACTTTTTCACCACCTCCATCTCCATTCTGGTCACCACCTCAGAGCCGGGTTGTGACAAGTGGGGGCTCGTCCATTCAGTTTCCTTGATCACATGACAAGTGGAGGTTGTCCGGTCCTTGGTCCATGTGACAAGCGGGGGTTTGTTTGATTCATTCATTTTTTCATTAGCGGTAGTCTCAGCCGTGTGGGCGGGGACTACATGATTTTGTGAATGACTGGTTGTAGTAGTGTCCACGTGATGTGGTGGTCGGGTGTGTTTTTTCATTGTGCATGTGTGCGCAATCCGTCTGCTTTTGGAGACTTGAGGTGAGTCTGTTTGTGTGTAGAGAGAGCCAGATGTGGGTTTTGTTAATGTTCAGGTGAGTTTAAACTCAGAGCTCTGTTCATGTCGTTTCACACTGGTGTGTCGCTGCTGTCTGGTCCCTGTAGGTTCAGAGCGTCTTCCCCTTTGGAATTCGCTGGGGGGGCTCTTTCTTAGGTGGTGTTGACCGTGGGTAGAGCAGTTGTCTCGGGAGCACGTCCGATGTTTTAGTTGAAGTTGCCGTTTATCCGGTTGCTTCACTATGCATGCGGGATTCAGTGCATAAATACCCACCACCAGTAGACACCTGAAGACTAGGGAGGAGCTTAGAGAAGTTTCTGCTAGGCAGATAGAGGGACTGGCTGCGGTGGCTGTGGGGTGTGTTCTGGCTTTTGGCTCAGGAGTTTAGGTGAGTTCTGGTGTTTTTTCCGGTAGGTTGACTTAAAATGGCCTCGGTAGAGGATTTCCTGTCTGCTCCTTCAGAGGAGTGGTTAGACAGCTGTTCCAGAGAGCAACTGGTTAAAGTGGCTGAACATTTTGATTTGGATGTCGGTGATAAGCGGCAGAAAGTCGTTATGAGACAGATTATTAAAGGCAATCTGTTAGAGAGCGGAGTTCTCCGGTCTAAGCCTCAGGTTGGCTTGACTGTAGATTCTGGTGCTGCGTTGGTCTCTGATGTGGGAGACGCAGGCTTAACGTTTGAGCAGCGGGAAAGATTGCTTTTACTGCAGCTGGAGCTTAAACGGCTAGATCTAGATGAACAAAGACTGAGTTTAAGTCAGGGTAGTGGACCCGGTCCTACTCAGTCCTCTGAGGTTCCACGTTTTGACGTGGTTACTAACTTACGTCTGGTCCCTCAGTTTTGTGAGCGGGACCCAGACACATTTTTTTCTCTGTTTGAGCGCGTGGCTGACAGCCGGAACTGGTCTGACGCAGAGCGCACGCTGCTGCTCCAGTGCGTCCTGACAGGGAAGGCGCAGGAAGCGTATTCTGCTCTGAGTCTGGCCGAGAGTAAAGTTTACGGATCTGTCAAAAAGGCTGTGTTAAAAGCGTATGAGCTGGTGCCTGAGGCATACCGTCAGCGTTTCCGCACCTGGCGGTAACACAGTGGGCAGACTCATATGGAGTTTGCTAGAGACTTAATTACACACTTTAATCGGTGGTGTTTGTCGTTGGGTGTTGAGTCTTATGAAGCACTATGTGACTTGATAGTTTTGGAGGAATTCAAAAACACTGTTCCTCCTCACATAGCTGTTCATATTGACGAGCGCAAAGTGAAAACTGTGACCGAAGCGGCTGCGCTCGCAGATGAGTACGTGCTGACGCACAGAGGCCGTCAGTTTAATGGTGGTGTAGACCCTGAGGACAGCAGGTTCTGTTCGTCTGGTAGACAACGGGAGGCTGGGTCTGGGTCCTGGAAGCAGGACGCATCACCCCGTTTTTCAAATAACTCTAAAATGTGTAATTATTGCAGAGGCAGGGGCCACTGCAAAGCAGAATGTCCACGCAGATCTGGTAAGAATGCGCAGGTTAAGCCCGTGGTTCTGGCTGCTCCTGTGACACACTCTGTTTCTGTGGACACTTGTGGGGTCAAAATCAATCCTGTTCAGACTAATTCCTGTGTGCCCTGTAGCGACGTTAAATCTGTGAATGATTGTAGTTTGGCGCAATCTGATTTTTCTGCATTTATTTCGGATGGTAAGCTGGTGCTGGTTTTAAGAGACCTGGGTAAGCATACAAATCAAAATTGTTACTGAGTGAATGTTTTGTTTAACCTGTTTTCTCGCAGTCGGTCCTCTTGGAGAGAGGCCCTTTCTTTTTGGGGGGGGGTGTGACGGCCCCGCACCTTTCGGGCACTAGGGGCGCTGTCAGTTTTCTGTTGCAGATGGCGACGGCATAATTGATGACACCTGTGGCGGTCCAGGCCTGACTATATAGGCAGGTCGGCTGTGATGATCACTGGCTCTCTGGTTCTCGGGCTCTCTGGCTGTCTCTCTGGCTGTCTCTCTGGTCTGGTCTCGGTGCTGCTGGCTGTCTGGTCTGGTCTGGTCCTGCTCTGCCCTGCTCCTCCTGGCTGGCGTTTCTCGGCATTTTTGTGTTTTTGTTATTGTTAATTTACTTAATAAATCTTTGTTACTTTTTCACCACCTCCGTCTCCATTCTGGTCACCACCTCAGAGCCGGGTTGTGACAAAATAAAGAAAATGCGAAGAATGAGAAGGTGTGTCCAAACTTTTGGCCTGTACTGTATATTTGCACTTAACGTGTTCGTTGCAAGCTGGGCAACGCATTAGCCGAAATGCTAGCAGAATCCCTGACCAACATATGCTTCACGTTAATGTAGTATTTTAAGCTGGAAGTGCTTCAGTGAAAAGAAAACTCCTTCCTGCAGAGTGTACATAATATTTTACGTCGTTCAGCTGTTCTGTCTTGGGTTTTTTGTCCTCATATTTCCATCTAGAGGGCCAACGTGCTGTTTAGTGTCTTCCATCTTTGTGGGTTGGTTTCTCTTGCATGTCACTACTCGATCACCTGCCCATTTGCACATGCGTGATGGTAACTTGGACAAACTGTCCAAAATGTGTTGGCAGAGACGTTCAGAGTCATCCATGCAGATAGGTTAATTGCATTAAAAATGTTGTTAATCTATGCTAATGTGTTAATTTTGACAGACCAAATTTATACATATTAGAAAAATCTTTGAGCAGATGTATGGCACATCTGAAATAATGTGACCCCATTTTGTGTTTTTTTTTTTAAGGTCTATATTTTATTTTATTACTTTTATTTTATTAATGTTTACATTTTACTGTGAAGTGGAATGCTTAGCCTTGTCTGGTAATTGTGTTTTAAATTGTCATGCCACTGACAGTGTGGATAACAAGGGTTTACAGTAGGAGCTATGAGGTAGGAACTATTCTTCTAGCCCAGTTTCCTCTGGGGTACTATAGCGAAGCACCGCCCGCCATCCTCAGATGCATTATGGAAAGAAGAACGGCGAGTCACGTTTCCTCATTTCTGTGCTTGTTTTATTCCATTCAGGTGAGTAAAAGTGTTAACATCTGTAATAATCCACGTCCTTGGAGTGGGCTTTAATAATGTGTTTTTTTCTGTTGTGTTTTAAGGTCGTTTCTGTCATATTTAACCACTTAATGTGAGTGAGTGCGTGGAGGGAAAGTGTGGAATTAGCGCGCGGTAGCCGCCATTTTGTGTGCCTAGCATAGCCGATAATGTTGATTTGGACTTGTGTGAAAGGGCTCCCGTACACAGAATGTATTTCGGTTTTGTTGTGTATGTGCATTTTGTGGGTTTTATAGTTGTGGGACATGCACCTTGTCTGAAGTTTCTGGTTAAAGGCACGCAGTTTATATGGGTTGTTGTGACCAAAGTCTTTTGTTTCTGATAGTTAATGTAGCACAAGCATTTCATTTCTACATTCCAGTAACCTGTGATTGAAACAGAATGTTTAAGTAATTAATTTTAGTTTAGTAATTAAAGAGTATTTTCATTTAAAGGGACAGTGCACCTTAAAAATAGCACATTAATATTACACTTGACATAGTGGTGCTCCAAATGGTGTTATACTGTCAAAATATGCTTTAGTGTTAAAGGTTATTTTTGAACATATGTCAACTAAATGAAGAAAATGATAAGGGTAAAAGTGTATTTGGTAAATAAGATAAAGTTGTGATAAGATGTTGTTAAAAGCTACTTGACCAAAGAAAATAACTGGAATGAAAACAAAAGAAATGTTTTATAACTATGATTTTGATTATTCTGTGATGAATAAGTCCACAGATGAAGATGCATTCTGGAAAGAAGAACAGCGAGTCACGTTTCCTCATTTCTCTGCTTGTTTTATTCCATTCAGGTCAATCCGGTCCACATCAGGACCAAACAGTAATTGTTATTGTGGCCCTCAGCTCTCTGGGACTCGTAATAGATGCAATGGTTACATACTGAGTCCCAGTTACACTTTATATATCACAAATAAATCACATTATCACAATCATTTCACGAGAAGAAGTAAAAATAATTTATTCCAGCTATATAGGCAACAGCACTATAGCTCAGTGTATGGTAGCGGCGTCAAGTTAATCACTATTTATTATTACCTCCGCCAAGGGCAGCATTAGTAGGATAGCACAAATGTAAGTTAACATCTATGTTTAACAATGTCAATCAGAATAAAGCAATTTTTTTTCAGATTTCACTCCTTTCTCCCTCACTACATGACCATAGCCACTGTCTCACTCCACATGCATTCTTCTGTAAAACCACAGATTGTGTGTAAAACTAGAAAAGCGCAGACCTCCACCAAGGCAGAGTTGGTACTGGCATAGGAACAAATGATTAAATTTTTGGGGGGGGGGGATTTTTTGTTTGTTTGTCTGTTAGCAAGATAACTCAAAAAGTTACGGAATGATTTTAATGAAATTTTCAGGTAATGTTGATACCTCCACAAGGAACAAATGATTAAATTTTGGTGGTGATTGAGGGGGGCTGATCTGCCTTGGTGGAGGTCTGCGCTCTCCGAGTGCTTTTCTAGTTTTACACACAATCTGTGGTTTTACAGAAGAATGCATGTGGAGTGAGACAGTGGCTATGGTCATGTAGTGAGGGAGAAAGGAGTGAAATCTGAAAAAAAATTGCTTTATTCTGATTGACATTGTTAAACATAGATGTTAACTTACATTTGTGCTATCCTACTAATGCTGCCCAGCACAGGTCATGAGTTACATTACTCATAAATACACACTCATTTTGACAGTTAATGCAAATATAATGACACAGTATGGCGTAGCCACTCCCTTTGGCTCATCTTATGGTAATGAAATAACAATTTATATTTTAAGGTGATTATGCTGCAATGAAAACATAATTATGGTTTGTGATGGTTGACCATGTGGAGGAGGAAACACACCAGGAGGCTGGAATAATCTTCACCGCAGTATGATTTATTTACAGTGTTTGCCCTGGTGACATCGCCGATTGAGCTATGTTAGTGAAAAAAAAACTAAAAAAACTAAAAACAGAAAAAAACTCAACTAATTGATGAAAAACAGCGTAACAAAACATAAGGAAAATCAGTCTTAAACCACAGAAAATAAAGCTCAGCCCATGGCTAAGGGCAGCCAGCTTCAGTGACCTGCTTCACTCAAGCAGAGTCACACTTCTCCTCGAGGAGCTTCTACTCCAGGCTTTTTATACCCGTTGCCCCTCCCACATGAACAAACCAATCCCCAATGTTCAGTTTACCTTTCAATTAACATTTACCAGAATATTACTGATATCTTGACCTATACCTCATTTCACTACTTATATTTAATACTTCCCTAAAAAGTCTCTAACAGTTTAAACCTGGTTTAGAGCATTTTTAAGCTTAACTACTGGCCAACTCACAAAACTCCCCTCTGATGGCTGCCACCCTTGGTAAGTTCCTGATGCCCTCTACTATAAAAGGTTTGGGAACCTCCCTCTTCCTGTTTGTCTGTCAGGCCAGGGATCTGGTGATGGGATGGAGAGAGCATGGAGTGAGCATCAAACAGTTAGGTAACAAAAGGAACAAAAGAACCAGACTTAAGCTATGCAAAATGTGTTTTGATCTGTGGGCCCATTATGTAGCTATTTCTAAGGATGCAAAAATAATAAATATGAAATGAAAATATGATTAATAGAAACAAACAAAACTAGACCAGCTAAGCTAGCAGGCCCAAACCCATGCTCCCCCTGTCACTCCAACCCAGAACCAGGCCCAGAGCCTGAGAACAAAGGACACAGGTTCAACCCACTCACAGGGCATGGGCTGCCACCATGACATTGTTATTATATTCTGTTTCTGCAATTAGATCCCCATAAATCCTGCTAAATCTTGCCTTTCAATTTAGGCAGTGCCCAAGTGTCGGAACTAGGCAGTTAGGATTGTTAGGAGATTTGTAAGTGAATTGTAAAGTCTTTATATAGCAGTGCTTCTCTAATGATACCCTCTAGCTGACACGTCGGATGGTGGCAGTATAAAAGTGGTCTTGTTTTGATATTTTATAGCCCTAGTGCCCCCCAGTGAGAGACAAAGCACATGATAAGGCTTAACCAAGGCTGTGACAAGCTTAGCCTACTGGTTACCGTGAGGAGTGACGGACTGATGAGAAAATTAGTTTCTAGAGCAGTGTTAGAAGAGCCACATATTGCTGATGTCACCAATGTAGGGCTTGGCACAAAGAAACACACATGTGAAGACACACACAAAGATCACCTGCCTGGAGACAGAGTGGATTATTGGGAATTAGGGGGTGCACTGTGTGACTTGGCACTGAAATCGGGGGTCCTGTTGTCGTCGGAGCCAGATCTGATCTTCTGCCAAAACACACTAGCACGGTCTTACAACAGGAAAATACACAAATGACTGTGAATGCACCATTATAAACACATGCACAAGGTAAAGACAGACACACTGGGTCCCACGTGCTTGCACCAACACATGCATACTGTTCGCTCTACATGATGAACTTGAGTGAACACATGCACACAACGCATGTACACGTTCTCTTTTTCACACTCTATATGTGCACAACAGCTCCTAGCAGTGTGAGCGTGTCCCTATCCAACAGTAGCAACTGTAACAATGACAAGGCTTAGCGGTGCAACAGTAGCCCCCTGTAGATTGACATATGAGACTGCTGTTGATACAGTGCAACCATTCACAGCCTCAGAGCTTGATATCTCACTTTTAGCCAACACAAACCTGCAGCTGTGCCCTGATATAATTAACAGAGAGGCCTTTACATGAAATGTCAATCTTTATTCTAGGTTTTAGTGACAAGCATATCCAGCTAATGTAAACTGTGGATGGGGAGGAAAATTTGATATTGTGTAGTTTGACCATGCCATTACTGGGACATATTGTACTATGTTTAAAGATCCGTGTTGCACTAAATGGAAGGTAGAAGGATATTTGTATCTAAAACCCAAAATAGTTACATATAGAACAATGCACTGACCTTTTAAAATCATACAAACTGGCTTTTCTTATCTCATAACTTCACTAAATACATTTTTTAGCACGAGTGAATATGTTTATAATATGGCTGCAAGAATGCTATGTCTGCAACACAGTATTGGTTTTGTCAATCTAGAATAGAATAGAATAGCCTTTATTTTCATGTGCAGCTCCAGTCAATGCAGCCGTATTTACAAACACCAGTGCAACAGAAATAAGAAAAGAGCGAATATAAAATTATAAAAACAAAAAATAAGATAAGAAAATATCATTTTAAAAAAATTACAGTTTATCAAAGTAACGTAACATAAGACTAGAGCTAAGAATAAAAAATAAAACTGGATAAAATATGAATAGGTGCAATTTACAGTATTAACAGTATGTATTATCATGAATAACAGTATGTATATCTATGAATACAGTATGTGTCCCTATTAACAGTATTAACAGTATGTATATCCTATGTATATTCTATACAAAGAGTATGTATATCTATGTAAAACAGTATGTATACCTATGAACCATGTGTATTTAAAAAAATGTTGCATTTATTTTCTTGATAAATTTTGAGTAAATATTACATTGCTATTGCAGGACAGATTATTGCACATTTATACTTATTGCACATAATTCACATTTGACGGATTATTGCACATTATGGGAAGTGATTCTGAAGATGCAATAGAGGGAAGCAGTAGAACAGGAGACCTAGGACATGTTCTCATCAATGTGTGCAAATACCATCTAAGTTTGAGTTTGTTTGACATGTGTTTATTTATTTATGTTTTTACATGACAGCTGCAGTAAGAAACTATTGTAAAAAAAAAAAACTTCCTTCAGTAGGTGGAAACGCCACATCAGCTCAGTTGCGTTCTCTCTCTGCACACTCCTACACTCCGTAGTGATATTCTTGCTTTGAAAATAAATGAAGAGAATCTATACTGTTGGTCCATGTCACTTCCACATACAGACTCACGCTAAACATGTGTCTTACTGTATATGCATATAATATATTAACAGTCATACCTTGTCTTTGTGTATGTGAAAGTATAACTACACAACACACACATACACACACACACACACATACTTGCGCACTAAGTCATGCATATCTCTCACACTCCCCTGCCAGTTGTCAGTCACTGCCTTTGAGCACAAGGCCTGAGGGACTAGATTAAATCCTTCTGGAGACAGGATGACGGGTACAGAGGTCTGCACTGAACACACATGCACACATACACACATGCATCAAGTGAATGACGGCATGTCCTACGCTAACTATCTCTGCATGATGAAACTCCGTATTCTCTGCTAAGATCTTACGGTGGATTTGCAAGACGACACAACTTTTTCTCATAAAAACACCTACCTGTCGTTCCAAAATCTCATCTCTGTGAACAGAAATAATAATTTTCCACCTCCCCAGCCTGATTAATTCCTTAAGCAGTAACACATCTCAAACAAAATAGATTGTTCAAACTTTTAGTTGACTGCTAATGAAACCAGACAGGAAATTAAAAGCCCACCAGTAAATATTTTGCTGTGATTGCCTGCAAATAATGAGAGGCAAAATAATGTGTGCTTGTAAACGTTTGACTGCCCCTGCCTCGAGGGGTTATATAACCAAATGGTTGATTTAGATTTTATCTGTGTAATATAACAAATCACAAATTAGTGACTCACTGTGGTGTGGTGCCATGCTTGACAGATTCCCCCTATTCCCTGGTTAATGATATATTGACAAAAGCTAAAGCAATTGCTGTATACATTTCTTGATCGTCTTAAATTGCATTTTCACCTACATGTAGTGACAACAATTTATAAGCCTAAAAGCTATGGGCCAGTGCGTCGGCGATATTGTCAGGTGATTTGTGTAGCTGAATACTTTAAATTGCCCAGTTGCTATGTTGTGATTTGCGCAGTGTTCCTCCACTGGCTGTTGACAAAGTGTTGGCAGCTGCAGATGAGTTATGGGCATATTTTAGTGTATACTTTGTTTTTGCCTGTCGCATCAGCAGCAGCCAGGCAACCGCGAGTGGCAGCAGCTAGGCAACCACGAGTGAAAGCAGAAGTTTGCAGGCTTGAGAATGAAAGTTATGCAGAGGCAAAACAGATGGTGATAACAGAGAAAAGTTTTTTGGCACGGCGCTCTACAAATTTTGATGCGCTCTTTTGTTGATCTTGAATGCTAACGTCAACTGCCTTCCTGGCTCTGCTGCGAGTGGTCGTAGCAGCTGGAAAAATACTGCAGTGACAGAATTATGAAGGGTTTATTACATAGATCCTGTAGTCAAATAAGGTATATTACTGCAGGCTATGTGAACCAAATGTGATGACATGATTGCAACTTTTTACTCTGTTAATGACACAAATGGCCCCATTTAACCCCCCTCACAAACGTAATAATGCCCACAAATGTACTAACAGTTGCCTACCTCCTTTCCCCACAGTGTGCTCCTACCCTCTCGATTGTTATCATAATCATATCCAGACATTTTATTTACATGCTTCATACATAGGCTTCTGTTATAGTTAATGAGAATAAATAATATCCTGTTCATTCTGAAGCTTTTATAATAAAACCTTTACACCATTTTTGCCCATTCTGTTTAGTTCCTCCACTTGTATTTATAATTAAACACCTATTAATCTTGAATTAGTACCATGTGGTGTAACTGCAACATTTGATCATTCTAAAAAGTATCCAAAGGACAAGAATAAATGGGAAGAAAAAGAAAAATGAATGAATATTCATGAATCTATTACTTAAATGTATGTAATGTACTAATTTATTACATTTGTGGGAAGTTTTTACAATTTGGAAACGGAAGATTTTTACCGTCCCATAAATGTAATAATTATTATGTTTGTAGGCAACTGTTAAAAGTTATTGTATTTGTGGGATTATTATGTAATAAGCTGCAAATTTTTATTACATTTGCAGTTTATTACATTTGTGGGGAATTATTATGTTTGTGGGGTTAACATGCAGGGCTTTAGATTACCTTAATTTGGGCACATCAGATGCTGGAATCGGCGGAGGGGGTGGGTGCGGGATTAGATTTTTCAACAGTAATTCCTGTTTTCTCAGACTATTTCAGATATATTCAAGAGTATGAAGGCATGGATTCCACAAGTCTAATTTCCAGAAGTATTGATCAGCATATGGCCAGCTGATTTTAATTCCAAAATCACAGGACTGCATGCAGGCAGATAATTCATATGTCATATGTTTCACTGCGTTTGTTATGTGAGCGGCCTGAACTTATAGGTCGCCCACGAGGCATGGTTGTTGAGAGAAAACCTTTGGCGTACAACGTACGAATCAATCTCCAAGCTCTCATCACCTCTCATTGGCCGAAACGGGTGATTTAGACCAATCAAACGGCGCAAATATGTCATACCTGCTGCCAGACAATAGTCTGGTCTTGTCTGTCTTTTATGTTTTGTGTGTCACTTCCTGTTTTATTTTGTTAAGTTCTCCCTCATGTGTCTTGTCTGTCGTCTTTACTTCCTGTTCCCCGCTCATCCTGACCTCTGTCCTGATTACCTGTCTCCGCCCTAATTTGCTTCACCTATGTCTAGTTGTCTTCCCTCCCTTTTGTGTATTTAAACCCTGTCTTTTCCCCTTGTCAGTCGCCAGTTTGTAACTCCAGTAGTTCAGACCAGCGTACTTGACCTCGTTTGTTTGCCTGTTTTTTGACCTGTTTTGGATTCCTCGGTTTTTCGTCTTCTGCCTGATCCCTGTCGGTTTTTGTCTGCCTCATCTGATCTGGTTTTGACCTTCTCGCCCTGACTACCGGTATGTGAGTTTGCCTAGTCCTTATGTCCTGTTGCTCGATTGTTAGCCTGCCTGTGTATGACCTGTTTCCGTCCCTGACCTCCCTTTGCTTTTCCCCAGTCGGGGAAAAGACTCCTAACACCGCTCGGGGAGACGGGCTGCTGCCCTCGATCCGGAGGACGAATCTGAGGAGAAAATCCCCAACCATTATCCTCAAGATTCTGTCACTCATTATATTTTTTCACCTGTGTGTGAACAATAAACCTTTTGGGACTAACTTTTGTTGTCGGAGTTCTGCATTTGGATTCTGTGTTTGTGCTAACGTTATCACAAAATATGACTTACGCGGGAAGCATGAATACTTGTGCTTTCCTGTTCGGTACATATGTGTTGTTGTCAACGTTTTCTCTGTCGTTATGAACAAGCCTTGTATATTATAACCGATGTGTTTTACGGGAGGAAAAAAGCAGGGGCGAGTGAGTCAATACTTTCGTTTACACTCTGCTCTGGCCTTTTTTTATTTTTAATTTGGGGACACCGTTAGTCGGCCCAGCCAAGGTGTAATCTAAAGGCCTGACATGGCTGTGTTAGCATGCATTACTTAATGTTACTAATATTGACTATCTTTAGTCTCAAATTAAACAGCTGAAGGGGTATATTCACCACTGCATACTCATTGCACTATATAGGAAAGATGATCCCCATTTCACAAATGGTTGGCGCTCTATAGTTACTATGGGACCAAGAACATATTTTATTGACAGATGACATAGCGTTATGGCTGCCCCATCTCTTGTCTCAGATGAAAACTATGCAGTGAATTGATGGGAGCAAAATCTGAAAAAGTCCTCAGTTTTTTCACCCAAGAAGCATTAACTTACCATGAACTGCTCCCAGAGGTGCCTTGCTATCAACAATACTTATGCGCCAATAAATTTATTGCGCTTATGACAGTGTATTTCTCCAGGGAAAATATAGTTTGAGCATTTAAACTTGCATTTACCTCAGTAGTGAGTAAATAATAGTCCTAGTTGCAGAACAGACCTCCAGCACTCATGTGTCCTTGGGTTTGGAGTCTTTATGTGTGAGTCTGCAGCATCCACCTACAGTATTATTATGTTTTTGATGAACAGGCCATGTGGGCGCAAACTCAAGGGCATAGCCCATCTATCTGCCATCTGTCAGTGACTTGTCATCTAGCTTTAGTAATTACACAAGCGTAAATATGGCCAGGAGAGAGTAGTTTGACGGCTGAATGAGATCTATGAGGTGGTGGTGTGTATTCCTGTATGTCTCGAGTGACGCCAAACAAAACAAAACTTAAAAAAACGCTGCCGGTCTCAAGGCTTTCTTCTCAGGAAATGGTTGCAGTTTATATGGGTCAGCATCGCAGAGGCCTCTGACCTCTGATCTCGCAATGTGGCTTGTTGATTAGGTGTTGACCCCCGGTGCAGGCTGGGATTTGAGACATAGATGGATGAAGGCTGAGTACATAAGGGAGTACATGTGTATGTGTGTGTGCCTGGAAAATAGGGATATTGTACTCTATAGTCTTTTTTTCTAGCTCTCTTTTGTTCCCATTGCTGGAGCAGAAAAAAGAGGGGATGCTTGCAAAACAAACAGAATACAGGTTCTAAAATGTTTATTAATCAACAGAATAATTAACTTACATTTGAGCACATTTGAAGAGGACTAAGGGTGTTTTCACACTGCGCACCCGAGTCTGTATCCGAGTACGTTTGACCCCAAAGGCCGCTTAATTTTCAATCAATCAATCAATCAGTCAGTCAGTCAGTCAGTCAAGTCATTACAATTTTTTTTACAGTCAAATTGACAGTTCATTTACAAGATACATTTTATAATAGGACACCCCAGAAACAGTCCTCAGCTTATAAATAGGGGTCCTTAAACATGTGATAAGAGAAACTATTTACATTATAATCTTTAATAAATTAAAATGTTCTAAATAACTACACATTTTAAAATATAAAATATTTACCTGTCTACCCTTAGACGTGATGAAAATGACAATTTACATTATAATCTTTAATAAATTCAGATGTTCTAAATAACTACAAACATATTTTAAATATTAACCTATCTATCTAACAATGTTTCATTTCCTTTCCTGAGTCCTATTGTAGTCAGCATATTCCAATATTCTCAGATAATTTAGTAGTCAGACATGGGGCTTTATCCACATACACAAAGAGTTTATACGATTTGTGTATCAGCCATGCAGGGTTTGGGTTAGGCATATTTTGATATTTGAAGTATTTTTGAATTTTATTAATGCGAATGCAAACGTTCCGTGTGCAAGTACTGTACCCAGGCCACTTGAGAAGGTAATCCTGACTACGGGCTGTGTGGACTCCAGTATGGTACGTTGTCGTGTGAAAACGATCCATGCCCAAGAACGAACATGACCTAATCACCACTCCGACAATGGAAATGACCTAATCACCCTGGGACAATAGACGGTGCTCCTGTTGTCTCCTGAAAAAGCCTCAGATCTGTGTGACACAGCCTCACCTCATCAACTGAACCACTTGGTGATATATCAGGGACAACGAAGGTCGCTCTTCTTTTTGCCTCCAACAGGCTAACAGATAGACATGTATTGTCTATCTTGCCGCCATTGTAGACAAATGAACAGAACAGTCGCTCGGTTGATGACGTAAGGGTTTGTCTTCTGACTCCCGTGTTCATTGGATAGTAGGGCTGCATGATGTAGGAAAAAACTGATATTGCGATTTTATCAACCCTGCGATGTGAAAAAATACTGAGGAGTATATAATAGCTGTGTGGTGCTGACATAAATGGTCAAACAAATTAGGGTGCAAAACACTATCGACACAGAACACGTTTCAGTATCATCCTTCTTGTAGCCGAAATTATGCAAGATAATTGATGTTGCTTTTCTTTTTGGCACCAAGTCTTTGTTTTTGGTGATTTTCTCTTGTTTGTTGCTCATTTTTCAATGTTGTTACCAGCGACTCACTCCATGTGCAGGGGGCGGGGTCTGCTTCGGCAAACTGAATAAGAACGATTGTGACTGGTGGATCGCTGTGCACAGTGGGTGTCATGTTCCCAGGTTGAAACAAGTCTTCAGAGAACACAAACCTCCGCCAACCACCCCGAACAGTGTGGATGTGTGGATCGACAATTTCTTTTTCAATTAAACAGTTCAAGGTTGTTCTATACAGCAGAAAAAGTTGAAGTTTGGTACCACTCATGTGTATGTCAAATTATATTAACCCTTTCATGCATGAATTATGAGAACCTTAGTCAAGATTTTTTTTTCTGGAGTGTTTTTATGCCTCCTTAGGCATAAAAAAAATTGCGATCGAGTTTTTTTTTTTTTTTTTTTCATGGAGTTACAAAAATGTCCATGCATTTAATTTTTTGAGTAAAGAAACATGTATTTAAAACCCAATATCAGAAAGTAACATGAAAACAATGAAATAAAACCATTTTTAAGGCTGCTAATTTGATGTTTTCTCATATTTGAACATACTCTAATGCTCGTTATTACCTCATATAATATGCAAAAAACAACTCTTTTTGTCTAACAAATAACTGATTTACACTTAAACATGTTACTGCAGATCAGGTTTATCAAGGACAGCAAAGTTATAGTAATGGTATGAATTGCAGTGTATTATGGGATGTTGCATAAGTGTCCACTGTGTTGGCTCATATGGAACTATAACAACAAAACCTATACATATAAAAGAGAACAGCTGTAGAATAACTGTCCACTGTAGTGACCACAATGCATGAAAGGATTAAATTCAAATCAATATTTGTTGAGTTATAATGAAAAATGTGTCGTAAATGGGATTTTCAATATTAAATTGAAATGTCCACAGAGTCCACATTCCACAGTGGATGTGGACAATTTTGTCCTAGATACAAGATATTGTTATAAGCTAAGGGTGGATCAAATTGGAGGCTAATCGGAGTTGTTTTGAATTTTTTATATATTTTCGAAAATTGCTCAATGATGAGAGAGAGGAAAATGTGAGATTTTGTGACCTTGCTGTGACCTTGAACTTTGGCCTACTTGGCCCAAAATGTAATGGATTCGTCCCAGGGCCTAGGCCTATCTGTGCGTAAAATTTAGTAAAGATGGTTGTCATAGTTTGCCCGTAAAGTTGCTAACAAACAAACAACACACAAAGCAAAGTGATCACAATATCTGCTGGTGGAGGTAATTAGATGAGAACACGTTGAGTTCATTTGCCTCCTACATTGCAGGACCTACGATGTGCCTATTGCACACACATACATTGCAACGCTAATGCTGACGCTCAAACAACATATTATGCAGCTTTATTGGATAGGAACAGAATTCCCTCCACACCGCCACCTACTGTTTCGGCCCTGTAACACCCACTCATACTCATTCACACGCTGTGGTACGTGCTTGTGAATGCAACATCTGTGGGAAAGGTGTGAATGTATCCAGGTACGGCATGGATCCAGATACCCAGTGTGAAAACATCCTAACTCACACTTAACTGGAAATGTCTGTTTTTTTATACTGTGGTGGTTTTGGTTTTGGTCCAAAAGTTTTATTTTTCTTTTTAAAATTCTGCTTCAAAAGTTTCCTTGGAATTCATTCTGGAATCTTTTAAGTACTAAAGTGCCACTTCTTCTCAATCCATTGACCTGCAGAATCTTTAAAGAAAACATGCCTTTTTTTTTCTTTCCAAACATTGCTTTCTCAAGGCAAACAGCGAGACAGCAAATGAATAAAGATGAGGACAGAATGAGTTTATGCCCTGAAATCGTTGACTGAAAAACCTATGGGAAACAATTCACAAAACCAATAAAAAAAAGGATCTATAAACCAACTGAGGGAGATCAAGGAACCAGACATTTGACTCTCAAGCTGAACTGGGAGGGTAAAACACTTTAAATCTTCCACCCCAAACATTCCATTTTAGACTGCAGATAAATGCTTTATCTTTATGTGTCGGTAGTAGTAAAAGATTAAAGTTGTCTGCGTGCAATGTGGGTCACGTCTAGGTGGTCTGCCTTCACGGACCTCACAGACAAACAGCAGCTTTTCTCACAAATATGTGGTTGCTGAAGCTTCATTTATATTATTGATTATTAAGAGTTTTTGAGCTGCTCATGAATGTGTCCAAATGTCATCAATCAGTAAATTTAGTTGTGATTTCACTTTTTTTAATCAAAAATCTATTGCTATAATTCATCCAGGCAAAACACAACAGCCTGATGGACATAAAGCTATTATTTTTTCAAGGTAAACAGCCAATTCTACATCCTCAGTCAATGGGAAAGTAAAGGAATGGAGCCAGTCAGCAATAAGGAATGACACTGACTCCTATAGATTCAATGAGCAATAACTGACTGCTTTTGCCTGTGGGAAATTTTAACACAGGAGTTTTCACACATTTGCGTCGATTGACAGGTGAATACCATAGTTTCCTACCCCCAGGTCTTTGGCCTTAATGCAGCAGACAGTGCAGCCAAAGGAGTTCTTCTCTTCTTATACACAGTGACAGGTATGTGTAAAGACATGTAGAGTAGAGGTAGGTCACCTGGTGAGTCCAATCTGGTTTGTGAGGAATTAAATATTTGTCAGAGGTCCCTATGGTTAGTGTAAACCCGAAGTATCAGCTGATATGAGACTTTTTTGGGGCCATATCCTCCTGAGACCTAAAGACCTTACATTAAACAATTGTCTTGACTGGAGACTTCATAATGCAACAGTTTTTCAGATATATTTTTACAATAATTTTTATTTATTTATATATTATTTAATGAAATGTCCTTTGCAATGGACAGCATTTTTAAGTAAAACTGTGAAACTTTTGTCCCCTACAGAGGACAAAAATGCATCGCTGGGTCTCTGAAGGATATACAGAAATGAGTGCAAATCTTGTTACTATCTTGCTACAGTATTTTTTTTATTTTTTACAGAACAGACTGATCTCATGAAATTGCGTTGTATGTCAGCACTGGAAAAAATCAAAATCTTACCAGGTGTATTTTTTTCATTTCTTGTCAAAATATCTCATCACACTTAAAATTGATAGATTTTTTTTTTTTTTTTGCGTAATTCAAGATTATTTTGCTTAATTCAAGCAAAAAAATCTACAAATGGAACAAGTGAAAATTATCTCTGTAAAATTTCTTGAAATAAGATTTTCAAGATCTATTGTCTAAAAATAAGTTCTTATATCTCACTGAAAAGTTACTCTTTAGGTGATTATGTCTTATTTTAAGTGTGATGAGATATTTTGACTAGAAATGAGAAAAATGCACTTGCTAAGATTTTGATTTTTTCCAGTGAGGCCAGTTCTTGCGGCATTTGGCGTGCTGTATGTACACATAGTCATCCTTTCACGTGTTATTCAATATATTTGATCGTGTGTCAGTGTACGCCAAGATCTCTGGTTTACATATCCGTAACCGCTAGCCCTAACCCTAACTGCTAATCGCGTGGTATTTTACGCAGCATGAACATACACGCAGAAAGCTTTTAATGCATACAGACAACACACCAATTAAAAGTGGCGTGTTATCTGTACGCAATTCATGATATCACGTTAAACAGAATTAAAATAAAAACTTTTCTCATTCAGATTCTTCCACTGAAAATAAAATCCCCCGTGAACACAGTATAGCTGACAAAGTTACAAAAGTTGATTTTTTTTTTTTTTTTTCCCACAAGAGATCTCATTAATTCTGTTTTGAAATCACTGTGGTCTGCCCACTGGTTTGAAGTGACAAAAAGATGGAAACAGATTAGCGTCACCATGCCTCTGTTCATCACCAATCACGGTTCAGTCATGTTCGAATCTTAATCTGCAGCTTTTGGGGTTTTTGGTCACTGAATATAAATCTGATCAAACAAAACACACAACGCAACAAAATCAAATCAAGCTTTGCATTTGGTTTGGTTCTTCCACAAACAAAATAATACTATTTTTCTCTAATTCATTGCATTGTTTTTGTAAGTTATACAGTATGAGCTTAACTTAACTTAACTTAACTTAACCCTTTAACAACGACAGTCTTTTCAACGCTGCATTTTCCACTTTACAGCATTGAAATTACTGTAACTACTGAACCATTTGCATTATCCACAAAATCCAAACAGCATTGAAAGCTGATCTTGAGCTTTCCAACACTACACAACACTTTACGGCGCAATATGGGACTCTATTACAAGTAGAAAGGAACTGTTTCAGAGACTTCCACACACTCTAAAAAAAGCCTGGAAATAACAAAAAAAATATGAAGCCATAATACAGATACTGAATATTCAAGACCAAAAAGCATGTTTGAGGAGATGTAAAATAGTTGAAAGTTTATTTCTGCAATCTCAAACAGTTTTGTTATGGACATTTACAGTTTTTTTCTGATAATAAATATGCTAAAAACCTGAAGTCTGTTTTTGTTTTTTTACTAAAACACACTGTTTTAAGCATTTATTAATAATTATGATAATTAATGACCAGATATTGAAAGTGAAGTTCTTCCTGAAAACAAAGGTGCAAAAGAATTGGCAAAAAAGACATTTTCTGACACTTTTATTGCAAAGAAAACATTAAGACACCTAGGCAGCCTGTTATGGTGGTCTTAAAAGGGGTTAACTTAACTTAACCCAGTGTTTTTCAACCTTGGGGTCGGGACACCACATGGGGTCACCTGGACTTCAAATGGGGTCACCTGAAATTTCTAGTAATTAACCCTTTCATGCATGAATTATGAGAACCTTAATCAAGATTTTTTTTCCTGAGTGTTTTTATTCCTCTTTAGGCATGAAAAAAAAACAAACCAAAAAAACAATATGATTGAATTTTTTTTTTTTAAATCAACCTGTTTTTCATGGAGTTACAAAAATGTCCACTTAGCTACACCATGAATTTTATTGTTGTAGCAAAGAAACATATTTAAAATCCAATATCATAAAGTGATATGAAAACCGTGAAATGAAACCATGTTTAATGCTGCTAATCTTATGTTTTCTCACATTTTAACATATTCTAATACTAGTTATTACTCACTTCATGGAGATAATATGCAAAAAAATAAATATTAACAATTGATTTCCACTCAAGAACCAATCAAGAACAGCAAAGTTACAATAATGGTACGAATTGCAGTTTATGAGATGATGCATAAGTGTCCACTGTGTTGGTTGATATGGAACTAAAACAACAAAACCCATGAATATACAAGAGTAGAGCTGTAGCGTAACTGTCCACTGTAGTGACCACTATACATGAAAGGGTTAATAAAAAAAAAAACAACAACTTACTAATAAAAAATATATGGTGAGTTGACAGAGACAATCCCAATATATAAAGACATGACAAACTGAAGCTGAAACTGAAGCACTGTGGTACTGTTTATCGTTCAAATGTTCATTGTGGTCGGTTTCAGATGCTGCAGCTCTTTCATAATTCATAGTTTGAGTTATTGTTCGTTCTGTATTAATTTACAGCCTTGTAAATACAGGCTGGACTGACTGTACATATCCTGACCAAGGAAAATCAAATTCTCACTTTGTGCAGTAATCTACACCTGGCTTTTCTGCCTCCATCCATAATAATATACATTATATAGACTGAATGTTGTCTAAAATTAATGTTTATTTGCAACATAGTATAGCAAACTATTACATGATCAAAAACAAATTAATTTTAGCAAAAAAGAAGAGTCTCTGTTTTGAATGTCTGGGGTTGCCAGAAATTTGTGATGTTAAAATGGGGTCATGAGCCAAAAAAGGTTGGGAACCACTGACTTAACCTAACTTAACTTCACTTAACCTCTTGATACTCTATATGCACACTTGTACTGTAAAGCTACTGTAAAACTCCTCCTGTGAAATGCAGACTCATCCGTTCATTTTTGCACATTCTCCTCAGTTTCTCCACACCACCTTCCTTTCTCCTTGACTTCACCGTCTCTCCCTCGTTCCTGTTTAGTAACATCTCTCTTGCCCTTCTTCACCTCTTCAGCACTCACTCTTGAATTCTCAAATTTTACCTTCGCTAGCCTCTGTCCTGTCTTCTATTCATCAGCCCTGTCTCCTCTCCTTTTCCTCCTGTGTTTGTTTACTGGTGAGTGCTGATTGCTGACCCAGCAGCCCCACTGTCTCTCTACCACCTGCATCTGAGCTATGAAAGGGCATGAAGAAAAATCTTTCCAACCTTTATCTGATGGAGGTTTTCCTTAAAAAGCTTTTTACTGCTCTCATTCATTTGTTGCACTGTTTATTGTATGAGGTCTTGTTGTGTGATGGAAGGCTGATGGGTCAAAGTCAGAAGCCTTGGGTGAACTGCAAATGCAATCTTGAGGTCAGAAGAGGATAATGGATTGAAATAGTTTTCAATGGAACTTATTTCCTTCTGGATTATGTATGTCTTTTTAAATTCAATGCTAGAACACATTGCAGAGATATTAATAAGGGCTCCGTGTAGTATTTCTACTTTCAAATATCAAAAAAAAGATCATAAATTAGCATCAAAGTGTTGAGAATAAAGCTCTCCAAAGTTAACCTTAAGATGCTAATATACTGGATTGTACAGATATGCACTTAATTTATTCATATGATGGTTCAAAAGATTTATCTAACCACTAGAGGGAGTAGTGAGTCACTCTGCTGGGGCCTTGGACTAAAGTGTCAGAAAGTGACATGACTAGATGAGAACCACTGAAAAAAAACTATTAGAGTCAAAGAAATTGACAAATAATGATTTAATAATGATAAAAGTCAGAAAGATTGTTGTCGTTTTCTGTTATGAGTTATTGTGATATTATTTTCACTAAGTTCATTTGTTGATCTTTGGATTAAACTATCAGACTAAAATGTGATAGTTTTGACCTTGTTCGGATGGTTTTCAAGGCTTTAGATAAACTATTGACAACACAAATTGTACAGAAAACTGAGGTGATTTGTAGATTTACTGTGACTGTTTTCTGCCTAAAGCTAAGAGAGCTATGATGCAAACTATCAGCTGATACAACCCGTGATGACTGTTACTATTATTACTCCACTCCACGAAGGGGTGGCAAGGGGTATGGTTTTTTTGTTTGGTTTGTTTGTATGTTTTTTGTTTGTTTGTTAACACTCTAGCAACAAAACTATTTTTGAATTTATGCCAAACTTGTTTCTCGTGCCTCACAGCAAGAAGGTCCTGGGTTCGATTCTAACACCAGTCGATGGGGGTGGGGCCTTTCTGTGTGGAGTTAGCATGTTCTTCCTGTGTCTGCGTGGGTTCTCTCCGGGCACTAATAGGTTAATTGGTTAATCTAAATTGCCCATAGGTGTGAATGTGAGAGTGATTGTTTGTCTCTATATGTCAGCCTTGCAGTGAACTGGAGACTTGTCCAGGGTGTACCCCACCTTCGCCCCTATGTAGCTGGGATAGGCTCCAAGCAACCCCCGTGACCCTAGTGAGGATAAAGCGGGTTCAGAAAATGAATGAATGAATTATTTCATAGATTGCCAGTGACCCATAATAGGAAAGTAGGTCAAAGTTACAATTTTTTTATGAATTTTTAAAATCTTTTATTTTTTCCATTTACTTATAATGGGTGAAATTTCACATGTCTCTAGCCACAAAACTATTGTGTGAATTCATACCAAATTTGGTTTATAGATTGCCAGTGACCCAGAATAGATGTTGTTACATTTTGGGAAAATTAGGTCAAAGATTCCATTTTTTATGAATTTTTTAAAATGTTTTTTTTCCAGATTTTCTTATAATAGTCAAAATTTCACGTCTGTAGCCACAAAACCATTGGGTGAATTCATACCAAATTTGGTTTATAGATTGTCAGTGACCCAGAATAGATGTCATATTTTGGGAAAAGTAGTCAAAGTTTCCATTTTTATGAATTTCTTAAATACCCCCCCCCCCCCCCCATTTACTTATAATAGCCAAAATTTCTCATGTCTGTTGCAGCAAAACTATTAAGTGAATCATACCAAATTTGGTTTATAGGTTGCCAGTGACCAAGAATAGACGTCATTACAGTTTAGGAACAGTAAGTCAAAGTTCAAATTTTTTAGGAATTTTAAATATTCCCATTTACTTATAATGGGCAAAATATGTGTAAGGGGCGGGGTTTGTTGCTCTGGCACCACTTGTTTTGATCTTTGTTTGAAGAAGAAAACCTTGATGATACCAAAACACACAATAAACAATGTGTAATACAGTCTATGGAGGCATAATGTTAATCCAGTTGGTGGTTTCATAGTTGTAAGTGTGTTCTGGTCAGCGACTTCACTCTGCTATTGAGAATTTGTACTATCAATACTAATAAAGACAATAAAGATAAAGTGGTGACAGAATCTCAAATGGTAAGGTGTGATAATGTGATAACTTTTAAATGAGTGACTACTTCCATGGAGTTCAGTGCTTAATAAAAATAAAAGGCCTCCACTGCAGTCTGTCCTGTACACACACTCCACTCATACACACACACACATTCACTCATCACCAGAAGACAACAGGAACCACATTAATTTACAAGGAGGCAAATCTGCGTCAGAATAAGAATTAAGTTGTGAAATGGACGTCTGTAAGTAGAGAGAGTCTACCTTGGGGCTAAGACGAGCGCTCTAATGGCAAACAAAAGACTAACAGTAACAACAACCGCAGCCCACGAGAGCCTTTTTCTATAACACCTGAATTATTCATGAGCTCAATACAGTGAAAATAAATATTTATATAAGCTACACTGAAAGACTTAACAATGAATGTTGTGCTGGTGGTGCAAAAAAAAAAAAAAAGAAGTGCCTCTTGTGCCTATCAAACATTCGCAGAACTTTTAGGAGTTACGCATGTCGTGGAAAGCCCCTGGAGTGTAACAGCATTCAAATAGGAAATCGTGTTATCCCATTGTGTATGTTAGATCGTTTTGATTCCAAGAGCAGATGCGCAGATGTCTGTATTTCTTATGCATATATAGAAGTTTAACTACTTTTGTATGTTTTGTATTTTGCATTTTCAGTTGCCAGAGCGCATTGGAGTGTAATTTTTGTCTATTGTGTAATGCAATTTTAAGGGAGTGCCTGTAGTTTATGCAGGGATATCAGTGTGTTCTATCTCTGACCACTGCTGTCTCTGGT
Source organism: Sphaeramia orbicularis (assembly GCF_902148855.1). Classification (NCBI taxonomy): domain Eukaryota; kingdom Metazoa; phylum Chordata; class Actinopteri; order Kurtiformes; family Apogonidae; genus Sphaeramia; species Sphaeramia orbicularis. Next base: position 22,359,794 of record NC_043960.1, read on the forward strand.
CAGTACTGCTTTGAATCAACACTGCAAATCAAGGCCGTCAGCTGCACTGGAGAAAATTAATCTTTCTAATTGAATGAACATGTTGACTTGGCTGTAGTCACTAAAAACTCCCCAACACTATATCTCTGTTTCGGCTTTTATAGAGTTTTATAGACTTCAATATCCCGCTGCTGTGCGCACAGAAAATGGTTTGGCTGGACGGCCAAGTTGCGACCGGCAGTGCGGGGTGACGAATTCTATTAAATTATTCCTTCTCTATTATTAGGAGCACATTAAAAAGAGGCCAAAATCTGGAGCAAAGTACACAGAAAAGAGGGAAAACAAACCACTCAACGCAGAATAGATCAGCCCTCTTTTTATGTTTGGAGGATCTAGAAACAGACTGCTCTTTTACTGGCTGTCAGCTCCGACCCCACTGAAATAGGCAAACAGAGATAAAAAGAAGGGAAAGAGAGGGGAGCATTTTTGTATTGAGAAGTTAGAGAGGCTCATCCGGACATCCTGGGTGAAGCATGAGAAAGACAGAGAGACAGAAAGAAAGAGAGACGGGAAACAGAAGAGGGAGAGAAAGACGGGCCGAGGGCGAGTGTGTTCAGAATGGGAGGATTTTGTGCATGTGTACTGGAAAGTTTATGTATTTTTTTTTCAAATCTCAACAGTTCGTGTGTGTGAAGCAACTTAATGTGCAAGTCTGTGTGTGTTTACAGATGAGTCTCGGGAGGCCACAGTTGGAACACTGAGCAGACCTGCTATCGTCAGTTTTTACCGAAGGGCTGCCAGGAAAATTTAAGCGATAGCCTGTCTCTGTAGAACATTTTCCAGATTAGATATGAAAGACATTAAAATGCATCACCGCTAATGTCTGTGGACACGTGTGTGTGCTGCGCGGCACTGTTTTGTTGAGATTTTGGCTGTGTCGGCAGGTTGTGCATGTGTCAGACTTTCACATACTTCTGTTAGCCGAGTTCACACACTTGTCAGAAGCAAAGGAGCCAGAAACTATTCATGCTTAACAGACTGAAGATCTTTTATTGTTAGAAAAGAAAATGTGCAGTTTCCATTTTTTTCTTTGTCTTTTTTCTAGGCCATTTCAAAGACGAATTTCTCAGACTTAATGAGATACATTTTTTTTTCTTCACAACTGTTTCTGTTTATGGATTACTTGGGGTTTTCCTCTCTTTCAAAAAATGTTGTGTATTTTTGCGGCAGTCGTCAGCTCGCACATGACACTTACCCATATGTTAGTGCCAGCACAGATGCTTTAATTCTGTCTAGGCTGACTTTGTTGATGTTTAGTGACACTTCAGACTACTATAAACAGGGAAAAGCAGTAGATATACAGTAGTCTGCCAGTATTAGTTCTTGTCAGCCTTGTTATCCAGCAGACAGGACAGATGAAAACATCATCCACTGCTAGATTCACTGCAATACTTGCTCCAAGCAAGCACACTGTTTTTTGACACACTGGCATTTGTCTGTTACTTTCAGAGCAGAAAACTATCAAGAGCTGAAAGTTACTTCGAGCACCAGGTGTGTATGATGTGCTTTACTTATTTTTATACTTTTATTTTTATGTGATTGAGATGTATTGCAGCCTCCCGAAGTGACTCTAACTCCTACTGTTGTGAATATTGTGAGTCTTATCCACCAAAATCTCCCAATTTCTTATTATTATCTCATTGAAATAAGCAAGTATAGAGCAGCATATGTACAAATATTCTCATGTATGTTATTGAGAATGATTTAACCCTATAATGCCAAATGTATCATATTTGATATATGAGTTTTGAAGCCCTCTACATGATCAGTGTGATATTTTTTTTCTTGAAAAACCTGATGTATACAATTAGATACATGCAATACATGGATAATCCACCAGGGGGAGGAATTCGTTCACCAGAGGCCTTTTCAGTGACACTACTAGATTGTTATTAATGAGGAAGGAGGCAGAACTTTGCCAGTTTTGAAAAGGAATACCAATTTGTCAGACATGTTTGTGTTATATTATGTTTTTGTTCAAAAATGATAATATTTGAGCATTGAGACCTGATGTGTCAAATATGTTACAAAATTGAAACTCCTACATGGAAATAATATTTGGGAAAAAAAATGTTTTCAGAAGGACCAATAAAGGCTCCAGTTTCAACTAACTGGAATTTTCTGTCAATGATTTAATGGTTCAGGCTTTACAGGGTTAAAATAACACAGCTCTAAAAGGAGATATTGCTGCTTCCCAAAGTAAGTCATCCACCTTCCATTGTTGTTGCTTTAACCATAAGACCCAAATGTCCACTGGTGACTACAAGCTTATACTGATCTGATGTGTCTAATACCTGTTGATCCACTAATCCTACTATAATGTACGTTCTGTGTCCGTCCACTCGGTCCGTGTCCACTCGATTTTGCAGCACAGGAGGGCGTTATCGTACAATGGCACCACGGGTGCAATGCCGCTAGTCCTATCAATCCATGTAAATAGTTGGTCTAAAATACAGTTTGTCATCTTTTCATGGTCATCAGATACGACCCATTTGGACGTTTAGAGGCTCCATAGTTACTGTGGAAACACCGTCATCTTCTACAGCATTGATTCCCCAGTAAAACCAGTAAAGTTTGATCAATTACAGTGGATAGACACACTTGTTTTATGTTCAGTTATTGATGTCTTTGTTGAAATGGGACTTTTTTTTTGCAGTTTTATCTGTTTTGATATAATAACCTTTGAATGTACTCAGAATTTTTTACAAACATCTACATTAAATATAACAAATTAAATATAGGAAAATACTGATTTACGGTGAAAAAAGGAAAATTCAGAGGATAATATCAGAATAAATGATGGTAAATCACTTAAGAAAGGTTAAATAGAGAGAAATATTGCCACAAAAGTAGCGCTGGATCTTTATGGGTTAAAATGAGTCAGAGGAGACTGCAGGTGTTTCTTCTCACTAAAACACCCGCTATGGCTTAAGACCCTAATGCTTAAAGGGGGAGAAATGTCTTTCCTTATTTTCTTCCTCCTCGTTTCTAATAAAAGTTAGATGAGATTGAGCTACAGTTCAGCCCAAAATCACTTCAATTGATCTTTTTTTTTTTTTTCACTGGGACTTCCATTCGATCCCTATATCAGCTGTAAAATGCGTCTTCTATCTCAGTTATATTGGGCTGTGATCCTGGCTTTCTATATTACTTTAAGACATATGGCAGACCTGTCTGTACTAGTCATATGGAGGCCTAGCAAACTCATTCCCTTCAGTTTGAGCAGATTGAGTATAAGGCTTACAAACTCGTCAGGAGGAATGAGACAACAAAGAGGGTCCCTGTTCTATTCAATTATCTTTCACCCCTGTCTTGTCTCTGAGTATCCCCTAAACGGTTGTGATATCCTCCATCTCTGTTGCTTTCTGCACTAAACCCACAATCTCTCTCACATTCACAGCCTCTCTTTATTCTTTCTCTACACACAATAGGTCTCCTCAGCCCACGACCCGTTTGATGTCGGACCCGAACACCCCAGCCCCCTCCACTTTTCTGATGCTCTCTTTATTCTCCTCAAAAAATTCACATACTTTATTTATTTATTTCAGGTCCGGTCGAGGTTCACTCATCACAACAGCCGTCTAAGCTTGTCCCCTCTGTGCCTTTTTCTTGATACCCCCAGTCTGCTCTGGTCCGTCACCACCTCCCACTCAGCTATGGCCTAGGTCTGCATGATTGACACAGTCTGCTTTAACTTCCCGAACGCTCCCTCACCCCCCGCCCACAATGGTGCCGCCTTCCCACAGTCCACTGTCACAGTCTTTCCCAGCTCTTACCATTCTTTACAGCTGATCATTAACTGAGGTAGATGAGATTTACTAAAAAGTCATCAACCATTCAAATCGATTGGAATCAAGAACAGTCTTCAAAATAATTTGCAGCTACAAAAGCCTTTACTGCCTCCAACAAAATATTTTTCTATTCTTCTCAACTAAAATTATAAACCTTTTTCATCTACCTCCTTTTCTTTTCTTCAAATCTGTTTGAAGTGCTGTACTTGAGCAAGTAATCCTCTATTGTGCAAAAGCACTTTAATCTTGCATTGAGATTAGAAAGAAGCTGAACTGTAAAAGATTAAAATGATCTGAAGCCAGACACTTTTGTTGCACTACTACTTTAGAGATCAGCCCATGAATAGCACATACAGTATGTCATTACAAGGTTAAGGATAAAGTTGGTGATATTCTGTATTGCTGTTATCATCACCCAATCCCTTAACCCTTAGGAGTCTGAGCCTATTTTGGCTGTTTTGAGTTCTTTTGATTTTGCCTTTATATACTATATCAGGAAATGTTTACTATACCCACGTTTGGTATCTTTTTTTCAGCACAACTTCATCTATCTCATCTGCCTATTATTTATTCACTTTAACCTACTATATCTATACAAAAGGACAAAAACTCACAAATAGATATAATCTGATTTGAAAAATGTATATAATTTATTGCATAAATAACACAAAGATGCTTAACAAAGCTTTTCAAAGACTTTCAAAGTGAATATTGGTTCCAAATATTAGGTATATAAAATTAAAATTGTAATAAATTAAAACTATCTCAAATATTTGACATTAAAACATATGTTACATAGGCGTTCTCTGCAGTTTTCTCACCCACCCACCCCCCATCCTCCCGGTTTCCGCATCCGGTTCAGGTGGGGGTCATTCTCACCCTTACCTGTATGTTAATGCAGTCTGTGGATTAGAATTCGCAGATTCGGCCAGTTTTTTCCATTTTGAAAAGGTCAAAAAATGATGAAGATATGGTAAGAAATATAACACCTGCCCACCACTCATTTTCATACTTTTGTTCAAGTTGTTTGCTCCAAGTTCAGACTGTCTCCAGTTGTATTTGCTCTATCAACATCAAATAAAAAGTGGGAGAGTGTTTCAAGTCTGCACTTTCAAATGCAATTGTCCCCAGTGGTCTATGTGACGGACTTTCGACGCTACGATGTGTTGAAAATGTCATGTGATTCAGTTACATGGCCATGACCGTGGACCCTAAAGGTTTAAGAAGATATTACATATACAGGGTGGGGAAGCAAAATTTACAATATTTTGAGGCAGGGATTGAAAGACAGTGTATGACCAATTAGTTTATTGAAAGTCATGAGAATATATTTGCCACAAGAAAATTGACATAATAGAAAATGTTTTTATTCTATGTGTCCTCCTTCTTTCTCAATAACTGCCTTCACACGCTTCCTGAAACTTGCGCAAGTGTTCCTCAAATATTCGGGGTGACAACTTCTCCCATTCTTCCTTAATAGTATCTTCCAGACTTTCTCGTAATAATTTGCTCATAGTCATTCTCTTCTTTACATTATAAACAGTCTTTATGACACTCCAACTATTTTTGAAATCTCCATTGGTGTGACGAGTGCATTCAGCAAATCACACACTCTTTGATGTTTGCTTTCCTGATTACTCATATGGGCAAAAGTTTCTGAAAAGGTATGGATAATAGTGTTAGGTATGATTATGACATCAATATATGTTTGGTTTCAAAACAATTGACATAGTGTCTGCTGAGAGAAAACAACTAAATGTTCATTGTAATTTTGCTTCCCCACCCTGTACACATACAGTATGCAAGCTTTTAGCAAACATTTCTAAAAGATTGTGATTTCATGGGGTTTAGTTTGGTGTGCAACAATTACAGCACCAGGGGGAAGACAGAAATATGTTAGCCATAACGCTGAACCTAAATCCTTTTAAATATATGTAGTAGTAAAAACAGCCGATAAGCAATAAAGATCCACTGGCCTTTTTCTGTCTCAGCTTACTTTCTTATTGTTTCAGTGCTTCTCAATCGTAGTGCACACAGTTAAAGTAAACCCCGTCCCCTACTTTCTAGCCTTTGGGTTGATCCCCTGGCTGGTTGGCTACACTGTGAGTGATGTGTTTATGGCGAGGGCTTTGGCTCAAGGCACTACAGCACACAGATATTAATTCCAATGACTGCTTTATCTGCTTTGGGACTCCATGTGTGTACCGTATGTGTTAGCGGATGCACACTAGTATGTCTTGTGTGTGCATGTGTGCTCACAAAACACTTTAACTGCAGCCCGTACTGCAGTTTGTCTTTCACTATCTAGGCTACAATACACATAACATGTCTCCATCAAATATGTATCTTGTGCCGATTGTCCACCTGGGCTCTGCTTAAATTATGTGCATTTGTTTGCAGCTGGAGATCACTCCAGTAATGGCCATGCCGTTGTATGTGGATCACCTATGACAAGTATAATCTGTCTGTATGGCAGCAACTCCCACAGTACACTGCTTCCAATTTACAGTCCTGAATAGGGGAACCTTCTAGAAAACACAATACAGTCAAGATGTTTTCATTTAACGTTTCTTCCATGATGGACTTCTAATGACAGCACTCTGCAGGTTCAGAAACAGTTTGACCTCTGATAAAAAAAAAAAAAAAAAAAACCCTAGCCAGAGCAGATGTAGAAATAGATGCTGTAATATTAAATTTGAGATGTGCCACTGAAGGTAAATAAAAGCAGAAATAGAGCAGAAAATATCAGTTCATCGCAGAGGAAGTGAATGCCTGTAGTCATCACTGAGGGAGAATCCCATTTTCCAAATGTCCTACCAGATTGCTGATTGAGTTGTTTGGCCCCAGAAGATGGCACCACTTACAATCTAAAATGTTTGAGTGCCCCCCCTACCCTCACCCCACCCCCTCCCTCCTCCAACTCCCTCTGCGGTATTTCATATGCTGTCTGTTTTGCCATATAGGAGTCCATGTCCCTTAGCTAAATGTGTCTTTTAGTTTTGGACGACACGCCCATGCAACACCTCCTGCCTGTGAACGGTTTGCATTGTGTATCATCTTACCCATAATGCAGACAGTATGTGGAGATGAAAACGGCCTCTCAGTTGTTTTGTTCTGGGAAAGAAAGAAAAACAGGAAAATGTAAAAGCACGAGCTGAGTGCACACACCACCACTAAACCTGCCACCCCGCCCTAGCTACACACCACTCCCAACATCTATCTGGCCACACTCGGGACTGATAATGTTTCTTATTCATGTTAGAGCATCAGATTGGAAGAGACAGCTGTTCCTTCCTGAACATTTCTGATATAGAAAAGTCGGAAAGGTCACAGATTTCTCTCCACTGTGGTTGTCATCTCTGAGCTGTGATCATTATTCAGCGTCTTCCCTGAGCGTGGGCGTCTAAATAACACATTCACACGTACACACCCGTACAAACACACTTTGGTTTAAAAGCAATAATATCCTCCCAGGTTGAGTCAAAGCTCGGTGGACAGAGCCACTGAGCCCAGATTTCTGGCCGGTGGACCACATTAGCAGATGTCTGTGTGAAAGCTTTTGTTTTTTTTTGTACCAATAGCGCTTAAATTAACATGTTTTGTTAAAAATAGACACTGGACATATGGTTATATGACAGTAATAAACTAGAAAAACACTCAAAGAGCGCAGACCTCCCCTAAGGCAGATCAGTACATCCCCCCCCCACCACCACCACCGTCACCATCAAAATATAATCACTTGTCCTTGTGCCAGTATCAACATTTCCTGAAAATTTCATCAAAATCCTTCCACAACTTTTTGAGTTATCTTGCTAAGAGACAAACAAACACGCCCCCCCATCTCCACCAAAATTTAATCATTCATTTGTTCCTTGTGGGCATCCCTGCTTAGACTGTTATCCCCACAACCCGGCCCCGGATAAAGCGGAAGATAATGGATGGATGGATGGATGGATGGATGGATTGTTCCTTGTGCCAGTATCAACATTTCCTGAAAATTTCACCCAAATCCGTCCATAACTTTTTGAGTTATCTTGCTAAAAAACACACAGAGGTAATTAACCCATACAGAACAATTCTTACGATGACTTCCAAATGAATTTTTCCCTACTTTTAATATGTAACCTTTCCTAAGTAATCTATCACCATTCATTATATAATTCTCTGCATTTTTTTCAGTAAAAATCTGTTCACAGATGTTTATAAAAGCTCAGAGTAAATTTTAATAACGATAGGCCTATGAAAACAGAAACTGAAGAAAAAGTGACTTTTTTCTGCAAAATTGATCATTAACCTGAACATAAAAACAGTGTCTAAAACCACTGGACTTCATAAACTACATGGATTTTACATGTAAATCAATATTGTAGAAAATGATAGCATTTGTATATTCACTACTGAGCCTCTGGACATCTAAATGCCCATATCTGATGCTGCTGCAAAGCTGACTACCTTCATTTTACCTGAATTTTACATGTATTTAATAGAATTAGTGGTTCAGAAGTTATTTAAACAATTTTAGATCAGTAGATGTTTTTGGTTGCTGGAGGCTATTTAGTCTTTGACGATTAAAATGTGTAAATGTAACTGATTCATTTTGTGATTCTCGGTTAATAATTAAGTCTTTACAGCAAAGTGGTTATACATCTGCATGTATATGTAGCGGGTGGTGGTAATTCATTTTTCTTCCTTTTTGCCTTTTTGAATGTGATGTTTCAACCATTAGGTTTCTGTGTTTCCCTGTTGAACATTTGAAGTGGAGTGTGGTTCCTCATAGACATTTGCTAGACTTAATTGAGGGGGACAAATGATTTATGAAATTATTGCAATGACGTCTTGTTTCTCTATATAAATCTATATTTCTGCTCTGCCACTAAGGGTTTTTTTTTTTTTTTCGTTAGCTACGTTGTGTTATTTCTGGCTATAAAGCCACATTCTTATTTCTGTTGCCAGCTCGAGCTCTGCCATCTGAAAATGTTTAACTAAAACTCAATCTGCTGGACATATGCACACATACACACACACATGCACACGCACACAGTTCTACATAAACACGCACACAAACTGTCACGTAACATCTTTTACGTGTGCACAGAAACTTTGCATTGCTTGCACATTTGGTCTCCACACACACACAAAACAACAGCCCGATTCAAATCAGCAGACAAGGCAGATTGCTGAACGGAAACCTGTCACTTGTGAGAAACCTCACAGTCCAGGCAGACACGCAGAGAGACAGGCAGGCAGATGACAGCATGTGTTGTTTCCAGTCTTCAACAAGCCGGATAGCTGTCACTGCCAAGTTGGAACAAACGATTTTAGTCCCCAAAATGAACTGTCAGTAAACAAGAGAGATGGATTGGAGATTTAGAAATGCATGGACGTGTGTCTGGTTAGTAGAAAGGATGTTTAAAAAAAAAAACCCACTAGAAAACATATAAATTACAAGAATACCTTCACTTTAAATAGTGTTAGTGTGAGCTGCTCAGTAGCCATATAGTCACTATGTGTATTATTACTGCTGCATACTGCTTAAAACAAACATTTGTTTTTTGTCTTTTTTCTCTTCTTTTAACAACAGTGTCTGCTGTCTCCTATGTCCTTTTGTGGAGAATGTGTTGTTAGTATACATTATATTAACTCTAATCAGCCCTGAGCATTGTAAAGAGGAGTTGATAACATTATTTATCTTGTTGTTGTTGTTGGTTTCTTCTTGTGTTTTGTTTTTTCTCTGGTTTGGGGTTTAAAGGTTTGTAGGTTTGTTGTATATAGGAATGTAACGATATGAAAATTTCATATTACGGTTATTGTGACCAAAATTATCACGGTTATCATTATTATTGCAGTATTGTTGAAATGTGCTCAAAAATGTTCAAGAAGTACTATACACACACTGAAATAATTTAATAAAGTTGTATTAAAAAAAAAAAAAAAGCAAATAAAATAAGACAAAATGTACTTTCTGTCGGCAGAAACACTCAAATATTAACATGTACACATCAAACATACAATGTGCATTAAAGATGGCACCTTATGCCCATTGTTTGACCATTTTCCATATCAAGTTTAAGTTGTTTAGTTTCTTTTTCAGAGATAGATAGAACGGAGGTCTCTCTCTCTATGAGTTTTCAAAGTGGGGTAATCAACACACTGTTATCATGATAATAAGAGGTTAACGGTAATACAAACCATCAGGAATTTTTACAGCAGTTATCATTCTACCGGGTAATCGTTACATCCCTAGGTTGATAACTTGTTTTGGGTTTTTTTTTATGTATTCGTGTCTGTGTGGTTCCTTATGTCTAAGTGCATGTTATGTAAATGTATAATTTAAAATAATAAAAAATAAATTAAATTTAAAAACAAAACATTTTGTGATCTGGATAGCTGTTACATGGTATTAAGTGAGAGAAAAGAAAAATGTTACTTTAAAACTACATTGAGAGAATATACTACAAATTACGCATCGTCATCTAATCTGAACTGAACTGAAAATATCAAAACAACCATGGGCACATTCCCACACTGCTGTGGCCTCCAAATGCCATCTAAATATTGCTTTCAGGTATTTCAGTTTTATAGTGAATCTCACAGTCTATGCAGTGTGACATTAAAAAAATATAATTATCTGATGATCGCTTCCTGCAATAATTTGATAAGAGATTATATAATGTTCAGATCCGTGATAATACTTGACATGAGAATTTAATTTGAAGAACCAATTAAAACAGTGTCATTTAAAGGCCATGAATGCCCAACTTTCTTCTGCTTTTATCAGATAAGACCAATAGGGCTTCAGATGGAATATGGATTTTTTTGGACAACTTTCTCACTTTTACCTTGTTGCTGCCCACACAACCACAACACAGCCATGTTTTTTTTACTCAGTACTGTAAAGACCACAGCTGAGGGTAAAAACCACTGCTATAATTAGTGTATTTCATTAAAAAATAAGAATTTCTGAGAAAAAAAAAAAAAACAGTACCAAAGAAAAAAAAATCAACCTTGTAAATCCTAGTCTAACCATCTAAATGATAAACTGTGGGTACTAACATTTGTGCTGAATGAACATATTGAGCAGTGGAATCTCCCCAGTTTAAAGTCGGCTGACCTCAAACATGACGGTTACACATGTTTCCACTTCACTAAATAAAGTCCAATCCTGTTTCATAGCTTGAAATGAAAGAAGTATGATTCACACTGCTCTCATCTATAAAGGTCATGCAATTGAAAAAGATCCAAAAGAAAAAGTAGACTGTTTGCAGTTAAAAGGACACATCTTTTTGTATTTCCACATCGGTATTCGACATTAAATGATGATTTTGACAGCACAAAACTTGCATTTGAATAGGTGTATTTCTTTTTAACAACCTTCACTTTGCTGAATTGTTGTAACATTATTAAAAGATTCCTGTAACCCTATTAGGGGCATGATGCCAAAGCTGGAATAAAGTAGGAAAATTATTAGTATTATTCAGTTTAAGCTGAGGTTTAATGGAACCTCAATGGAAAATCCTTACTCATTTCAAACTATTAAGTATTGAAATGCTTTAAACCTGTTATTAATACTACAACATTTAATTAATAGTTGTGTTTACAGACATGCACCTTACTGTGAGACTTGAAGGACTATATTTTGTGTTTGTTGGATCCAGAGGCTGCAGTAAATTGAAGGTATAGATGCTGCTTCTTACTAAAACATATTTTTCTTTGAATCCAAACCTGTTATTTGTCGTGAGCTTCCTTCTGTTCTGTTCTGTTCACTCAATTTGTAGAGTATCATACAGAGTTATGGAACATATACAGAATAAAAATTCAGTTTTCTAAACACACTTCGGTAAAACTATGCATTAATGTGTCCAATCTTTTTGAATATAGGTTTAAAAATTGTTTTCAACTCTGTTTTTTCCCCCATCATATCTACACCATATACGAAATCTCCCAAAAGTCTTACCATATGTCCATGTTTACTCTGTAAATCCATCTTTCCTATTTAAATGGTTGGCAGAGACTGAATCTAGGGCTTTATTTGCTCAATTTAGCAATCTGCAAGTGACATTTATAAATGAACTCAGGCACTTTGTTTTAGTATTGTAGCAAGGGGGACGATAATGTGGAAAAAGACATGAAAACGTGCCTTTTGTTCGATAGAAATCTTTGGCTTCGATAGTGCTACGCTGCACCCACCAGTTATACTATTTCCAGAGAATTGTATGTATGTTTGTATGTGGGTATGCGTGTATGCCGCATACAAACCAGATAGAACCTGCTGCTAAAATAATTGGAGTCATTCATTAAACCAGAACCAAAGCCAGATTGTGTCAGCTTTCTTGATCTGAATTTAATCAGTAGAAAAAAAAAAAAAAAAAACACCCTCCCTTCCCGCTCATTCCATCGTCCAGCTGAGATCCAAGGACTCGCAATGAACCCAGCGTCGAGAGCCTTGCCTTAATTAGTCCATTGTTTCCGCGCGGCCCAGCATGCAACTCTCTCCGCAGAGAGCTTCATGGGAGTTTGTTCAAACTGTCACCTGAGGCAAACGTTACTTACTGGCATAGCCTTTTCCTCTGCATTGTACAGAGGTGTTTTCATTTTCTTTTTGTCTTCTGGCTGACAGATATACGTTTCGACAGACAGATGTACGGTGGTATCAAGAGTTTCAATCTGCTTTTTCAGCATAGACGGGGGGGGGGAAGAGGAGGAAATCAATTCAGATTTTTGATTGTTTTAGGCTGCATTTTGCACATTGCAAACAACTACACAACTACAACACATTTGCTCCTTTCTTTAAAATGCCTATTTATTCAAAGATCTTATTCCAATATAAAGTCAAATAGGTGGAAAAAGTCCCATAGCATTGACAACCCAGTGCATAATCAGATAACGTTTCAACAGAGATGATAAAAGTGCTGGCGCTTTCTGATTTAACTTCTTTACTCAAGTAAAAGTGGAAAATAACCAGCACTGACAGTAAAACTAACATGTATTTCAGCATTTCTACCACTTGTTTCAACTGGAACTCTGCTCATCTATGTTGGTGTTAGTTCTCCAGGTTGCAGAAATCTCATTAAACAGATGACACTTTTCCTCAGCAGACAAGTCTCGCTCTTTTGTCTTGTCATGTTTATATCACCGCTTCTGTCATGCATGATGTATCTACTGCTCTATACACCAAGACACCTGTTTTTTCTATGTGTACTGTCCAACCGTGTAGTTTGAAACTGATCTTCGTCTTACCAAGACGTAATGAAAATTATCGTAAAATAAATAAATAAATAAATGGTGACACTTTATAATAAGTACACACTATGAAGCATTAGTTAACCATTAACAAATACTGAATCATTATTTACAAAGCATATTTCTGACATGAATACTCATTAGTATATAGTTTATAAGCACAGTTATAAATGTTGTACTAATCATTCATAATCATAATCATTCATCATTCAGTCATGCAGTTTGTTTGATAATCCCATGTGCTGTGTCTTTCCTTTGTTAGAATAACTGACACTTTTGTGAGTCTTTAGGCATTTCCAATCTTTAAATCTCATTTGTAAATGTTTTATATGTCATAGATAGTGCACACTTTAGATGAGCTCACACCATAGACTTTATTAATGGGTAGTAAGTGCTTTTTAACTACCTGAAATAATGAATTCCTGTATTAATAACTGTTTATGGGACATCTATTGGAAAATAAATGTGTGAGTTAGCATAAAATACCCACCAAAATATTCACGAACCATTAGTACATGTCTGAATAGTGTATGTGCGAGCACAAATGCACATTCGTAACTGGTTTTAAGTGATGCAATACTAAATTTTTAAATGCTGAATTCATAATTTTATAAAAGTATGAAAATACAATCACTAAGCACTTTGTAGATGAGCTTATTAATGATGAGTAAAACCATTATAGCTGTGGCCTCTAAACCATATATTAATGAGTATTCATGTCAGAAATATGCTTTATAAATGATGAATACAGTAGTTGTTAATCCATAACTAATGTTTCTTATTAATGATGAGTAAAACCATTATAGCTGTACTTATAAACCATATATTGAGTATTTATATCAGAAATATGCTTTAGAATGATGAATGCAGTATTTGTTAATGCTTAACTAATGCTTCATAGTGTGTACTTATTATAAAGTGTTACCAAATAAATAAATAATAAAAATCAGCCTCTTCAAATGCATTAAAAAAAGTATTGGATGAGCCAGTTGGAAAATGGAAGGAATAGAAGTGCAGTTATTTTTGTAAAATCTAGGTAGTAAAATACAGACACTTTAAAAATATTTCTTCCTACCTCTGTATTTATTAAAGTTTTCATTTTCATATGAATAGAGGTCTACTGTGTTAAAGTCCACAGTTTTGTTATTCCACCCTACACTCCAATCTCCCCGACTAGGAATTTGTTCCTTAAAATAACACTAAACTGCTTCCTCTCCTCATCTTACAATTTGGGGTAAATACTTCACGATGCTAAAACCAACAGGACGTACCTACACGTTGCTCAAACGACGGCACGTTTCAAGCTGAGTATTTTTAAATGGGTGAAAAAAAAAAGTGTAAATGTTGGAAGTGGAATGTGTTTGATTCAGCTGAGGCATCCCCACAGATGCCAATCAAGTTAGCAGTCTGCTTTCCTTTCCACCTCATTGTCCTCTATGCTAATGCTCCTTAGCCATGCTGAGATAGTTGTCTTGTTTATAGAAAATAAAATGCATGGTATTTGATTTATGGAAATACTTTTGCGTTACTGTTTCAAACCAAGTCACACGTGCAAAACTGTATCTCATTTTATGCCCCATATCTATGCATTCAGGAGGGAACTGGAAAAAAAAGCCACTTCTTCTCCTATCCTGCTCACACTGGTTTGGAAAACGGGTCTCTAATCAATTTGTGAGTAAAAAAAAAAAAAAAAAAACTGGAACGTTTGGAGCTGCAGTGCTGCTCATCTGGCTGTCCAAATCAGGAGGAAGATTCCAAAGACTGAGAGCCACTAGTAGTCTCTCTCTTGAACTCCAGCTGTCACACCAGAAGAATCAACCTCTCATCTTCACAGAAAAGAAACAGTCTGAACATCTTGAATGTGCATCACACACATTGCCGGACAAAGGACGTTCCAAGAGAGGAGCACTTGAGATTCAGCTGTTAAGGCAGAAAGGATGCTTTTGTTTCAGGCTGCAATAAACCAGTAATTACACTAGAGACTGAAGGATTTCCGCTGCTGTTTGATCTCGGTAAATTGATATAATTTTCCCGTTGGAAAGATTGTGAATAAGATCAGATGTAGTTATTCAGTTATTGATGACATTTGAGATTAGGCATGCTTAATTACACTCATGAATGCCTTAATGACATGTCCGGCACAGCTCTGTTGACTGTACCATTTAAGTAAACCACAGTGCACAGATCATGGAAAAAGATTACCGCTATGTGTCAAATGTTCACCAGGACCGGCTCTCTGGCAGCAGTATCCATTACATTACAGAGCTGTGTTTGATAAAGCTGGGACACTTTGATCTACAAAGAGCTCTCACCTGATCCATACCAACAGGGGGAGCTGCAGTATTTCACATTGACAAGGAGAGAAAGAAATGGACAGGGAGGATGAGATGGCAAGTTTTTTGTAACTATACACTTGAAATGAGAATTTGACCTTAATTATTTGTTAATGAAAAGCCAATACTGATAAAGCTTCCCTTATGAGTACAGACACGAATCATATTAGTTTAAGTATATTCCATGAATTAGAGGATAACACAGCTCAGCCTCTGTATTGTAAGAGGGCACTGATTTATCTGAAAATCACTTTACTGATATATATTCTGATTTGATTAACTTCATATCAAAGAGATATTTAAAAACTTTCCACAATCACTCCTTCGAGCATTTAATTCTGGCATTATGCTGGGATATATGGGGTGAAACTGGACTGCATAAAAATTGAGTTGATTAAATTAAATGAATGTAGCTCCTTCATTTATTACATCTTGATCACATTAATGGTTATGGACAGTTAAATTCTTAATCTCCCATCTATTACATTATTAATGGGACGCATGGATCATCAAATCAATTAGTGATGATAACGATAACATTGCAGAATGATAGCTTTTGATCAATTACGGGGTGGACTGTGCAGATTAATGTAAAGAATTAATGATGAGAGAAGCTGGGGCGTGATTGCTTTTTTTCAACAGTCAAATTGCACAGAGCTGAGAGGAACAAAAACTGATGCAGTAACGCACGTGTAGGTTAATGCGGTGGATGAAAAAGACCGTCCTGTAACAGAAAGGTCACAAGTTTAACTCTGAAAATAGTAAACATGTGGTTGTCATGAGCCATGTGACCTTTGAGAGCATCCTTAAACAAGGCTGTTTATTCTACTGTTCACACACTGTAAGTTACATATATAAGATCTAAAGGGTAACAGCGGCAGCATTCAGTCATCTAAGTTGACTCACTTAGCGGTTTACCTCAAAGGCTTATTTATTTATAGCAAAAAAGGCATTGTTTGTAATGGAGGAAACTCGTCGAACTTGAGTGATTTACCTTAATAGTAATGTTGCATGTTATTTTTATCCACTATTGAACCCTGTCCGTTCCATAATCATGCTATTGCTGTTTATGTGGGCTGCATTACTGTAAGTTCACATACTGAATAACCTACATCTGTCAGTTTTTCAGGTAAATGTAGCACCTGGGCCCTAGGCAACAACACCTTTCTAACTTCCTGGCTTGGACGGAAAGAAGAATGTGAAGGATGCCAGGGAAGAGAAGATGACAGAGACACACAGTAAACCAGAGCTGAAGGGCACTGACAAGGGTTTGTTTGAAAGTAGAACATTATGCTATCGGAAGCCAAGTTTTGAAACCTAGAAAGGGGTATCTTGAGACAACTTCTTGAACTTCAAGAGGTTTTGAGTCGAACAATGTCTTGTATACTTCCAAGACCAAATGTTGCTTTTGAAATTTGCTTTCTCAAGTAATTTGCTAGAACGTGCATCATTTCTTGAACATACACATTAGAATGAAATGTACGAAAGGTGCTTTTTCCTGCTTTCTTTATATCAGAGAATTTCTTGAATATTTCTTGTCGATAAATAGTGAATGGCAAGGGAAGTTATTTAAAGCAAGGAGTTTGAGTGAATGCCAATGTGATAACCTTTGCTTTCTTCTCTGTATCTTCTCCTTTAGGATTACTACATCTACAACCAACTGCATAGAATTTATTAACTCTCTAGCGTATAAAAAAAATATGAAAGTAATTATAAAGTAATTTCATAGACTGTGTACAGTTAGTGGGCAGAGGAAACATGGTTTTCCACTGGTTTCTGAACTACTGCTCTGAAGACAGTCATTGTGATTTGACCATCATGGTGTTAACTTTTTGCAGCTGGAAGTGACCATATTGGACAAAAAGGGGTGGTGCTGTGGGTACACAAGGATTCAGAGGGATAATGGACAAGCTAATGCTAAATACTATCTTACTAACTTGGTAAAACTACTGTATAAACTTCATCAAGCAATAGGTATCAAGTAGGTTATTATTTTTCTAAAACATATATTTATTGAATTTTTAACACATTACATACACCCCTGAGCATAAACCACAAGCCCCCCGCCACCTCTGAATTTTGAAACAGCAATGAACGGAAATAACAAAATAATAATTGACAGCAATGTAAACTAATAGGGACTTGAATACTTGTCAACATCAATTTTCATATTTCTGACAGATAATCAAACATCATTTAAAAATAATTAAAACAAAAAGGGGGGGGTTATGATCTCACTTTGTAAGTTTTGATGATGACATATCAGGAGGTAAGTTATTTAAAGGCTTGTTGGTGTAAGCGATTAACCTCTACTGTAGCCTAAACTGCCAGGAAAATGTTGTGTTATTAGATAATTAGATGCTCCAAAACTCTTACTTGGCAGATGAATTAGCTGTCAGACAGACCTGTCAAAGCTCGCAGATATCAGTACCTTCTCTATGGTCTTCTGAAGAAAAATATAAAGATGGACCACCAGATCACATATTAGACAGAACACAACTTTTAGTACCCAAGTTCTTCCCCCTTGTGTAATTTACTCCATATAAAGGCCTTTACACAATCCATATTCAGTATTTTTTTTTCCAAGCTTCTGTTTATATTATGAATACTTAACCCTATAATGCCGAACATATCATATTTGACACGAGTTTTGAAGCCCTCTACATGATCAGTGTTTTTTTTTTTCTTGAAAAAACCTGATGTATACATTTAGATACATGCAGTACACAGATAATCCAGTAGGGAGGAGGGATTCATTCACCAGAGGCCTTTCCAGTGACACGACAAGATTGTCATTAATGAGGAAGAAGGCAGAACTTTGCCAATTTTGAAAATAAATAACCAATTTGTTAGACATGCTTGTGTTATATTATGTTTTTGTTTGTTCAAAATAATAATATTTGAGCATTGAGACCCGATGTATCAAATATGATACAAAATTCATAATCAAAATTGATAGTTGAAAAAAATGTTTTTTTGGTTGTTCAGAAGGACCAATAACAGCTCCAGTTTCAACAAACTGTAAAATTCTGTCAGTGATTTAATGGTTTAGGCTTTACAAGGTTAACATAGATCATGAATATTTCGCAGCTAAAAAGCAATGTTTTATTTTTATATTTTTTTGCAAAAGTTTAATTTTCCCTAATTTTTTTAAAAGACATCAGTCAGTTTTTTGTGTGTCAACCAACAAATGGTACAGCTTGACTGATTGTAGCCACACTAAGGTTAGTATGAAAAAAGAAAAATGATAACAGTGAAGTAAAAGGACAACGTGGAGCAGCACTGACAAACAACTAGACTATCAGGATAGTGAGGAGTTTCTCAAATGCAGACGTCATATTTTGATGAGAAATATTCATCCATCAATGTATGTGCACTTTTTGTGTTATTTTTTTCTTCCGTACTTAAAGGCTTTCCCCCTCATTATTTTGAGTTCTTATATATATATATATATATATATATATATATATATATGTGTAATATATATATATATAGTATAATATATATATATATATATATATTTTAATATCTAGCAATCTGACTAATTTATTCGCAGCATCACTCTGTACTGATTTGGTTTAAAATGTCAAACACTGTTTGTAGCTGCATTGGGTTAATAAAAAGCCACGTTTCATACTGATGTTTTTATGAAGATTTATTTTCTCTCGATCTCCAACAAACTCCAACATAATAATAAAAAAAAACCCAAAACAAAACACTGTGACAACGTTAACACCATAAACTGAATGCAGAGTCCCATTTTTTCTTCAAACAAACAGTCCATAACTGGTCTGCCTCTTCATGCGCTTTTCCCAGAATCCTCTTGTCATGACCCTTTTATGACCTTTATGTAACAAACTCTTACATAAAATATATTCTATATTCTTTTTTAAAAGGTACGTGAGAAAATATTTCAATCATTTTTAAAGCACAAACTGTAATCATTTTCAAACAAAAATAAATCATGAATTCAACACTTAATACTGTTAATACATTATACTGTACTCTCTAATGACTACACTGTCTCTCAGACAGTGACACTGTTGGTCTTTTTTTTCCTAGCATCTCATTGTTTGTCAGCGTGGTTTGTTAAGTACATCCATGTTGCTATCAGATACCACTAAGTTAAATAGTAAATAGTATCCATAATTAGTCTGGAACTAGAGTGTAGGTAGATTTAATTGAATTTTCATTACTGATGGTATCACACAACAATATTTATTGTTCATTGAAATTGAAATCCCATGTGTGTTATAAACAATGAGACATTATTTAAATTTCCTTCCATCACTGAACAATAATTAGCCATTAAACAATATGAATGAAAGTGCTTTGAAAAACAGCAAAATACAGCAGATTGAAGGTCTCATAACAATGTGATCCCAGCCCTAGAGGAATCCTCACCATTAAGCTTAACTGCTTTGATATCGTAATGTAATGGCTTGTGTAGACCGCTGTTGTTTTTCCTTGGACACACACATACATCTTCCCCATGTCTCATGTTGGCAGGGGTTCTCCTGACGTTTCCCCATCACCAAAGTGTTTTCCGCCTCAATCTCTCTTTCAGTCTCACAGCTCTTTTCCGCGGTACCACAATCTCTCACATCACCAGTAGACCTGTATCATAAATCTTTCCCACCACCCCACATCACCACCTTTCGCCACCCATTTATACCTCCCCTACTGTTCACTGCCAGCAAAGCCCTATTAACCCCTTGCTAGGCTCTATATGTTGTTGAATAATTGAAGGTGCCTCACAGCACAGCGAAAAGGCATCTAAATAATGAATACGATAGGGCATCTTTTAAAGGTGGAAGAGCCCTGTGAATAATTCAGCAGTCAAATCTGTAGTAAAAGACACCTGTTGCACAGAGAAAGATCTCCCAGACCAGCACTGCTGTTTATTGATGTCTTGAGTCCCTGCATGAACATTACAGCAGGGACTTTCCTTTCACTTTTTGTCCGCTTGGAGGAAATAAGTCACATCTACTTCAGTGTCTTTCCCAATATTTTATTTTTTTCCCCTTCTGGTATCAACCATCATTCTATATGTCTTCCACAACACTATAAACAAACATATATAAAATTAATCCATCCATATTTTTTCTCTTCTATGGGTCCAGGTTGCAATCAAAGCTGAGAAGCCAGGACCACCCTCTCCCTACTTCCAGCTCCACCAGGGCCAAGGTGGTCCCCAGTCTCTGTGTTCTTGCACATCACCAGAGATGTGTTCAGGAGTTATACTAATCAGATGTCTCCTGGACACCAAATCAGCTTGTTCCTCTTGATAGAAGAGCAACACAAGTTCCTCACCTTATCTCTAAGGGAGAGCCTAGGTACCCTGCAGTAGGCACTCATTTGTGCCATTTGTACCTGTGATCTTGTTCTTTTTGGTACTGCCCACAGCTTGTGACCATAGATGGTGGATAGCATAGATCAACAAGTAAACTGAGAGCTTCACCTTTTGGCTCATTACCCTCTTTACCACTCAGAACAGAATCTGCATCACTGATGACATTGCACCAACCTGTCTGTAGATCTTCCCCAACTCACCAAAAAGACTGAGAAACTTCACCTCTTCCACCCTTTTCCAGCTGAAAACTATTGTCTCAGACTTTGAGATGCTGATCCTATCCTTACCACCCCAAGTTGGAGGTCACAGTTTGATGAAGCCAACAGGACTATATCATCTGCAAACAGCAGATATATGATCCGGAGGCCACAAGCTGGACATTCTCTACTCCCTGGCTGCACCTTGAAATTTGGAATAGAAATGGTGACAAAAGGAAGCCCTGATGGAATCTGACCCTCACTGATTAGAGTTGAGTTACAGCAGACAATGTCACACTGGCCATACAGGAGCAAATGGCCTGTAACAGTGAGTTATGGACCTCATACCCTCTGAAACAGAGGATAAAACAAGAATAACTAGAAAAGCACTCGGAGAGCGCACACCTCCGCAAAGGCATAGCAGTCCCCCCCCTCTTTAAGATCACCACCAAAATTTAATCATTTGTTCCTTGTGCCAGTATCAACATTTCCTGAAAAGTTCATCAAAATCCATCCATAACTTTTTGAGTTATCTTGCTAACAGACAAACCCCGATGAAAACATAACCTCTTTGTAACTAAACACTTATTGATAGACTTAACATAATGTATGTATAATATAAATGTTCCACTTAACGCAATTCATGCAAGCCTGTGAAACTAAGAGGGAAAGACAGGAAAATGTCACATGCCTAATGTTTCTGCCCGTAAAAGGTGACGAAGGTGAGAAACAGTTATGGCGAAGAGGAAAGATAAGACAAAAAATGTTTGTAGGAGCTTTGTCACTGTAACCCCCACGGTGAAGCATAGAGCAGATCTCTGTCTGGGTCAGAGTCTCTGCTGAGAGCACACCTGGCAGCACAGATACAGTCATTTCTTCAGCACAGAGTGGGGGCAAGTGTGGATGTGTTGTATTCAAGAGAGAGAGAGATATGGTGATGGGTAACAGAGAAAGTTATCTGTGTGTCAATGTTGGAAGAAGGTGAGAGAAAAGACAAAAGGATGTGAATCATACCATTTCATGTATGTGTGTGAGTTGATAGCTATTCAGTTGTAAGGTGAGCACAGGCCTCCCATTAGCTTTAAAAATTTAATGAGAGGGCAACGTTGGACATTTTCAAAGGTTAAAGATTAACGTAAGTGTGCATTTTACCCATCCTAATCATCCTAATGCACACATAGCTTAGAGCATTAACAACAGCAGTTAGTCTTAGCAAATAGCACTTTAGGAGCAGTGAGCTGCCATTTATAGTGTTCAAGGACTAACTTCAGAGCTTCATAAGTACCATGTTTTTTTTAAAATAAATTATTGCAATTGGAAAATAACATTCTACGGGATGCTGAGAACATAAATATAAACCAACAACTTCTGTAATGTTAGAGGTCTTTTCTGATTTCAGAAAGAAAATAAAGTTTACTGAGAGGCTTTCTTGTCCAATTACATGGCCACCTGCCTTGTTTTGAGGGTGTTGTTATATTCTATACATTAGCCTTTTACTGAAAACAATATATTCAGATGCAAACCCTTTGTAATTACCAACAGTTTGTTTAGTCAGTAATAATTAGAAGACTATGCTAGCACATTCCTTTCAGGTCATCATGTAATGTACGCTATCATAGAGACTGGAAACAGGGGGATGCAATTACCCTGGCTTTTCTTACAGGTAAACTAAAAAACTATTTACTTTGATACATAACAAAATTAAAACAAAAAGAAAAAGTAGTTAATACTGCGCTATGAAGTTGTGCAATTCAAGCTAACTGATGAGTCTGTCTGTCACAAAATACAATATTTGTTTCAAAACACATTATAGATGTAAAACAACCATTACTTAAATGTCCAAAGTCTCTGAACTCTAGTGCTGAATTATGGAGTTAAGCCTTAAACTAATTGATCGGTTTGAGTTGAGCCATTTGTTGTGTTATGTTATTAGACTGTTTAGGAGAAAAAAATAAAGTGAGTCGGAAGGAGCAGCACAGAATAATACTGTGAGAAGTTTAGAATATCATATCGATGCTGCCGACAAAATGTGTGTGTGATGCATTATGGAGTACAATTGATGTCATGTATTTTGCCTCGTCTATCTAATTTGATGTTTTGTTGATGTCTGAAAGTTTTAACCATGACTTGCCAGGGGACTGTAGATGAAAATGTGCCTGAGGCAGACTCTGGTACATTGCATCAAACAGCAATATTTATGTTTAGTATTGTGTTTGGTGTTTTACAAATAAATTAAAATAAATCCATTTATGCAGTAAAGACAGTACAAAGCAGAGATGAAATGAAAGGCATCCATAAACCGAAGGAGGTACTGGTAGGTTAATTGACTATATCTACATTTATGTGTTTGGGAAATGGGAATAGGTATGTAAAAGACACTGCAATTCATGATTCAGATAACAATTATGATATCCTTCTTGGGTACAGCTAGATGTATTGTCCATGTTTCTTTTTTCCCCCTCAGACTATTTTCAGGTATAGTTGAGATCTAAATAAGGAAGCACTTAGCCATAGTTGTTGCGCTCACAAGTGACATAAATTTAGGGCAAGTTTGAGCGGACCCAGTTCAGCACCTTGTGGCACTCCACTGCCACCAGCTCTAGTGCTAGGTCAGCCGTCACAGATGTCACAGGACATTTTAATGGAAAACAGTAAATCATTTATAAAGAAGCCTTCCAGCAGCTCTGAGGAGTCTCATTTTTATGCTGTACAAATATGAGCACCCATTGTGACAGTACAAAACAGAGGCAGAGCTTGGATGGAAACAGACACCTTGACATATAATTCCATTTAGTAGGCAAGAAATTGAAGGACTCTTGTCTTTATTTAAGTCAAAAGCAGAAATGTACTGTCCACCTACATAATATCTCACTTGGATTTTGTGAAATCAGTATTGCAGAGGGTGACTAAATATGACTTTTTCATTGAACGTTTCTCCTGTGTTAACAGAACAGTTACTCACACATTACAATGCATGGAGAAACTGTAATGGTCTACCTTAGCAGTGCCAGGTGTCAGTAAGCTGAGGTTGGTGGGGCATGCTGATTATCTGTGTGACCTGCATTGTTAACAGCCACAGCCTTGTACTGTTTGCAACCCGTTCCGAGTCTTCACACTTGTTCTCATTCATAATGAATACAGACGGAGCTGCAATATTAATAAGCTTCAGCCTTGGGCGCTGGGTTTATTTAAGGATTCAGATTAAGAGGACAATGGAGGTGACAGGATCTTTGTGCATTTATAGATGTACTGGTTTGTATGACTTGTAAGCTAAGTATTACATTTTTGATTCCCTGGTATGGTCTTGCTGATTGTCCTCAAGAAAAATACCTGATTATTCACAAACCTAAAGACAAACTATGATGAAATAAAGACAAAGCTACAGTTCAGTATCATTGAGAAGATTCAAGTTTCAAAAACAGTTTTTTCCCCTTTGTAATATGAGCTCTCAATATCTAATAGTGAATGGCTGATGATAAACACTGTCTGGATTCCGTGTAATTTGTAAATTCTTGTACGTACAATGTCAAGATGAATAGTTAATATGATTGTTTTCGTGTTGACACTATTGAGCTGGGTGTACTCACTATGCTGTACCTGAAGCAAATTCCACCGACCTCGGCTGTGTGGCATTTGAAATTATTCTCAAAAAGTTTAATAAGAAAGGAAGAAAATAGAAAAGACCTCTGAAAACTTCATATAACACTGCTACACTGTTTCCATGGTAACGTTTAAAATCCTATCTATCAATACTTCCAGGCAGAACAAACAGTATTTCTCTACATGTACAGATACAGTTTACAAATTCCACTTCCCACTCGCTGTCTGAACAGTTTTGTGTTTGAGTGATGGCAAAGTTGGAGCATCTTACAAGACCTTTGGTTGTTCTTAAGAATGTCAGTCATCTTTTGACAAGAAAGGACTGATCACCAACATTTTCTGGCTTCTCAACTTATAATTTCTCAGCCACATGTGGCACATTGCTGATAAATCGTATTAGATAAGGGGCTCTGAGTGCACCACGACAGTTTAGAGTGTGGAAAAGTGTATTAAATTGAAGATGATGCAAGTGATGTGTGAAAGTGAGGCAGTGCTGCGACCTCAAGTTACTGGAATTAAAGAGCAGCTTGAGGAAGCCTCAAAAAAAGCACTTCAAAGTGCATTCAGTAATTCAGTCAAAAAATATATATATGTGTATATAACTGGTACATTGACCACTAGTTCTAGATCCTGAACTTCATCATTGTCAACACTGAGGGTGGGATGCAAAAAGGGGGGTCTTTTTAAAATCCACATCCCAACCCTGAGGCCAGTATCCTGGGGACTACATCCCGATACTGAGGGGCAACATCCCAGTCCCCCAGCATGGATATTTGTTGTGTATTCACGCATGCTGTACCGCAGTTGTCCAGCAGTCATCGCCAAAGCGTTCACATGATTCTGGGTATGGCAATGCGATTGTAAGGCTATTGTGTTCCAAAATTACTAATATCTCTCAAAATATTGGTCCTATCAACTGTCCGTTTTTGCTAGTCTCTTCCTTGACCAAAAATACAAAAATATGCCAAATTGCAGCATTCAGATTTTTCCAGATTTTGTATGATGCCTGAGACACACAGACAGAGTCCACTTCCCTTTTAAAATACAAGATAGCTGGGAAGAAAAACAGATCACTGGAAATCAGCACATAGAATTTCATACTGATGTATTATTATTTTTTATTATTACAACAAAGTATAGTATTTTTGAAAAAATGACTGAATATTTATTAAGGATTTGGTGTGACTTTTACACTTTTGTTGGTCATTTTTCATATTATAAGTTAAATTGAGGCTTGGACCATTGGTTTCTGGATAAAAATATTTGAAGTACTGTGGCATTTTTAAGAGATAAGATGGGAGAGTGAGTATAAATTGTTATGATTAAATAGGATGTTCTATTTTTGGCAGGGCCAGTGACGGTTCATGAGAAACTGTGGTGAAATTACCAAGTTCGTCGTGTTGCTTTGTGCTACATAGTTTTTCATCACTTGGCTGACCTGTCCAAATTAGAGCTTTCCAGGGAAATAAAAACCCAAAAAAACTCACATACATAAAGTACTTACTCCACTTATTGGTAGTATGTGTCTGGGTCAGTAACAAGAAAGTGAAGAAGCAGGAGGAATTTTTGGTGTTGTGAACTAGTGCACATTTCTGCAGGGTAAACATGTTCCAGCTGGCTGCTACTATCACCACTCCACAAGCTGAGATATTCTGTGGGCTGGTTCAGCCTTTGCATTAACATCTGTCCTGAGGTATCCAAATACAAGTCACCAGCTGTAAGTATGAGCTTACACCTGGCATTAGAAAACACCAGCAGATGTATCTTCGGCGAGCACTTCTGATCAGATCTATAATTTCTGCTCGGTGTGTAAATGAAGAGGCTCATCCAGAGCATATAACATAGAGCATACGTTCATTCCAAGTTGAACAGGCTGGCTCTGAAATGTTTCCTTGCCAATTTTATTCAGCCTTTGAGATGGAGTATTTTGTGAATTTTACACTCACTGTATGAGGAGATGCCATGAATAAAAAATCAATACACCTTTAATGTTAATATGACAACTTTGACAATTCCTTCTGTTTTTATTGGCTCTCTTGCATGGCATCCACTGAGCAATGATGAAATCTTAAAGTGCTTGAAACTGTTTTTTTTTTTTTTTTTTTAATAAATTTCTTCTGGATTATGCAAACTGTGGATATTGGGATACTGTATTTCCTCATGGACAAAAAAAAAAACCAAAACCCTAAAATAGAGCTCCAGAAACACCATACATATTAACCACTTTATTAACCCTTTAATCGGGCAAGTGACTATTTTTTGGTAATTTCCACACACATTACAAGACAGTGAGAGCACAGGTTCCAGTGAGGACAGTGAGTCAACAATCTCAGGTTCAATGTGGTCTACAAGGTGTGTAAGGTCCACCTCTGCATGAACAGTGAGTGGACCTGCTTTGTTAGGTACCATGAAGTAATGGTACTAATGTAAGGAATGATGTTCAAAGGATAATGTGGATGTGGACAGGTGTATGGATCAGCACTTATGTTGGTCTGATGATCTAAAATACATGTACCTTTCACATTACATGTGTTTTTCTTGTATTTTTTTTACATTTACTTATTACCCTGCCCCACAAAGAGAGGTGAGGGGTATTGTTTTTGATTCAGTTTTTGTTTCTTAGATCGTTAACACTCTAGCAGCAAAACTATTGGTTGAATTGATACCAAATTGGGTTTATATATATTGCCAGTGACTCAGAATAGATCTCAATTACAATTTGGGAGCAGTAGGTCAAGGTGAAATTTTTCATGAATTTTTTTTTTTTTTCCCATTTACTTACAATGGGTGAAATTTCAAATGTCTGTAGCAGCAAAACTATTGGTTGAATTCATACCAAATTTGGTTTATAGGTTGGCAGTGACCCAAAATAGTTGTCATTACATTTTGGGAAATGTTGGTCAAAGTTAAAATTTTTTAGGAATTTTTTTTAAACCCCCCTCATTTAGTTATAATGGACAAAATTTCTAATGTCTATAAAAAACATCAATTTTGTTTCAATTTACTTCAAACTTGGCACATATATAGAGGCAATTAATATGTTGACATCAGCACATGCATAGACATGATGACATCAGCTGTATAGATGTCAAAATAAGCTACAATATGTGCAAGGATCAGGGTTTGTAGTAGCTGAAACCATTTGTTTATTTACTTTTTTTTTTTTTTTTTTTTTGGGAGGGGCGGCATTTATGGGTAAGGAACCAAATATGGTAACTTCATTGAGCTTTTCTACATAACAATAACGTTTACAAAGATTTTTTAAAAGTAATGAAGTCTTATTATGTCCTCCGATTACAAACTAAAGTTGAAATTTTGAATATCAGAGTATTATACCCTATAAAAGGTGAAGCACATTTGTGAATTTATTGCAAATTTCAGATGTTTTAAATACTTAAAAATGATGCCACTGACACCCTAGACAGAGTACATCAGCTGGGTAGACAGTCCTTGCCTCCCAAGATGCATACATTTTCAGATTAATGCAAAACAGGGACAAATGCACCTTGGTCGATGCATCCTGAGTGATTGAAAGGAATTTGTCTTGAGTGTGTTCAGACCTTGTGTTAGAACTGTGTCCTTGTGATTGGATTCAGCAGAACATATGTTAATGCAAGGTCTGGACGAGGCCTGTGTGCTGCTGTCCTCCAGCATGCATCGCACAAATGACCACATGAACTATTGAGCTCAAACCTGTTGACGAGGGTTGGAAAGAGGACAGCTTTATTTCAATTGGAAATACAGCTACAACTGCAAAAATAAAACTCATGGTTGTAATATTCCTCTTTTAAAGGGGTCATATTTTGCTTAGCCCACTTTTATTAATCTTTGGTACATTTATTTGTGTATTTGGACCCTAACAGTCCGAAAAGTTTGAATTTGAACCCTCCAGGTGCTGCAAAACTATCTTTATATTCATTTTGGCAAAAATCAAGTGGATTTCTACAACCCATTTAAATTCTTGCTTAATTTGTTACATTTTATAACTAGTTACATCATGGCATTTGCTTATATAAGGTCAGGACTTCCGACAAACATTTCTCAGAGTATGACATAACTGTTTAGCAGCAGCAACGGTTGGAGTAAAAACTGAAAAAATGTCCAGACTTCGAGCTGATTACCAAAAATATTCAGTTGTTGGTTGCATTAACGAACCGAAGTGGTTGAACAGGACAGAAAGCACGGTTAACAATCCGGAGGGGGTGGGGCGTGAAGTGGCTCATTTGCATTTAAAGGGCCAGCGCTCAAAATGACTTTTCTGGTGTCATTACTCAAAAATAGGGTTGAATATGGACCTGTGGAGTTGAATTAATGAAGAATTCAGACCCAAGCATAGCGTTTACAGTTTATGTAGACCACAGGGAAATGTTTTAAAATGCATAATTCTATTTTTTTTTTTTTTAAATATCACTCCTTTAACCATCTATCATGAGGACGGCACAATTGAATTTGCTAACTGTGGAGAACCTGCAGTTTTTGTCTAACTTCGCTGTTTTTACAATTGTGTCGAATAAGAAACTAGAAGCAGTCAGAGAGCGCAGACCTCCGCCAAGGCTGATCAGTGGCCCCCCCCGTGGGCCCCCCCACCGCTGATCACCACCAAAATTTAATCATTTCTTCCTTATCCCATTTCCAACAAACCCTGAAAATTTCATCAAAATCTGTCCATAACTTTTAGAGTTATGTTGCACACTAACGGACAGACAAACAACAGACAAACAAACCCTGGCAAAAACATAACCTCCTTGGCGGAGGTAATAATAATTACACAATATAAATACCTCAGCATGTGGACATATTAAAAACTCACCCTGAAATATCCCATAGAACACCTCGTCAGCAAGTTGCGACACAAAAACATTTTTTTGTAGAATCAACCCTCCTATGCTTTGTAGGAAAATGATTGTTAAAACAAACATTCTCTATTCTTGACTATGGCAGTGTGATTTATGGGCATGTTTCCATCTCTGTTCTCATGTCCTTGGATGCACTTTTTCACCCTGCTCTCAGGTTTATTATTACGGAGGTGTACTCAATATACTCAATATTGTTCTTTATATGAATAGGGTGGGTTTCTTTGTCTGACAAATGAGATATGCACGTCTTTGTTAATTTAGAAAGTCCTTGTTGGGAAATTGCTTTTGACATTATTGCAAATAAGGGTCAGCTCTCATTGATCCTTAAGTTAAAAGTTTAAAGGTTAAATATCATCTTGTGTATTGTGTGAATTCTATACTGAGATTTAATTGAAAATGTCCTGATTTGAATGCTAGAAAACACCTGACTGCTTTCCTACCTTGGTGCTTGTGTGTTTTGAGTGTTGTCTCTGTCCAAAACTGGATGCTCAATACTTTAACCCATGAAGACCCAAACACCCACTGGCAACCAAAACCGTCCATAGGCTCCATAGTGAATGTGGAAACACCGTCATCTTCTACAACATTGATTCACCAGTAAAACCCATGGAGTTGGATCAATGACAGTGGATGGAGACACTTGGTTTTGCATTCAGTTATTGATATGTTTGTTGAAAAAGTCAGTTAGATAAAAGAACTCTGAACTTTAATCTGAGCCTTTATGAACATACATTACCAGCAAATTAAATAAGGAAAAATACTGATTTTCACAGAAAAAAAAAGCAAAATATGGAGGATAATATTATAATAAATGGGGATAGATCACTTAAGAAAGGTTAAATAGAGAAAAAAAATAATTTGGTCAGTGACATAGAAGTAGAACTGGGTCTTTATGGGTTAAATAAAATGCACAACTGCTCCAATTCTGTGGATATCAAAGCACCTTAAAATGCTTTAAGTTTCAGTTTTATGGTGAGAAAAATTTGACCACAACATATTAATAAGACTCTTGTCCATCTATTTGAAGAACTTTTCCATAGTTTCCTGGTTGTGCATGTGGTCTGGCTTTGGTCTTCACTTGCTCTCATCCCCTTTACGTCTTGGTTTTGTCTCCGTCTTGATACTTTTTGACCTTGGGCATGATTTGGTCTTAGTTTCCGTAATCTTGACTACAACGCTATCAAACCGTCTCCTCTAAAATTTCTTGGTTTTAGTCCTCACTTGAGTATGATTGCTATACTCACAACTGCCCAAACAAACATCACAAAGGTAGAAAATTTCAGTTTTCATGCACATAGACTAAAGGTTGCAGATGTGGAAACAACCTTATGATGTATGAGAGTGCAATGGGGTTCAATTGTATCTAACAATGTATCTAAGAAATTATTTTTTTCAAGGGTGGCATTATTCCTGTTAAAGTATTGTCCTTAGGCTTGTTCACTGCTAAAACTACAAACTACATTTCTGATAGTTGCAGAGTCATAAATAAAGCTTTGTTTCTTACTTGGCATTGAAAAGATCTTTGTTACAAGCTTCCCCATCTTTTAAGACTACCAGTTGCATCTATTCATTAGATCGAAAACAATAATAGCGATTATTTGTCTGATCGGTCAACACTTTCATAGAAATCTTTCAGAATTTTTGTGTACTATCAGACCACGAGATTCACGGGCTTTCATGGTAACCTTTACACTCACATTCAATAATTCAGTGTGTTTGAATTTATCGAGAAAACCAGAGACTCTACTTAACAAGATTTTCAACAGAACGATTTTTTGACTCTCTTTGATAGAACAGAGCTTTAGATGTTGTAAAGATGCACACAGGCACTTCACCAAAGATGAATTCTTGTTCACATTCATTTAGGCTCATTATGTCGGGACAAAGATGTTGATTTAGTTGCGAGCATTCAGTTAAAAAAAAAAAAAACTCAAGAGCTTCCACTTTTACAAACCACCTACAAGCTCAGTGGCATTGTCGGGTGCTGTTCCAGGCCTTGACACTGTTTAAAACCAAAACAGCCAGGAAATCTTACACCCTGTCCACACAAATTCCTTTCTGTTTTTAAAGTCCAGAATTTTTTGCTCTTAGGGCCTACAGTATTTTGATGTTGTAGCCTCCTGAAAAGGGAATTTTGGCAGAGCTTTGTTGCAGTTGAGACAAAAACACTGAATTTTAGAAACCATGATGTAGACACCCACATTGGCTGCCTGATGCGTCCTATTGGTCAGTATGCATCCTTCCATTTCTTGTGATCATTTCCTGAAATCATCATAACATTCCCCTTTGATCAACCGCTATGGATATATAATACAACCAGCTGTTAATCCAACATGGAGACTGAATTACAAGTAATCTTGTAATTTTTGTCGCAGCTTTTGTTCAAGTAACTAAAGTATCATTGATTCCATTCACAGTAAGCCAGCTGTTTTTCCAATAAGTTCTGATACCGTGTCCAGCAGCGTTATCAGCTACCCTCGTAATGTGATATGTGTTTCAGGCATGTTAGAATGTTCAGATTATTTCTGAAACTTTGCCAAAGCACTAGTGTGTATAGAGATTGTTTTTGCTTTGAAACGGTACTTTAAAACCAAAATGCATTAGAGTGGATGTGCCATCTTCACTAAATGCAGCAAACTATCATATCCATTACTCTGAGAATGCAGAAAAAGCATGTATTGAACAGAGCTGCTATTCATTTTCAAAGTGTTTTTTCTTCTCTCCTCTTGCCTTAAATCGTGATTGAATTCAAACTAGCCAAGATTAGCAGCCCTGCCAGAAAGAAAAGTATTGGTTCCAGAGATTAGCCTGTGAACAGAGCTGATGTCATGGCCTTTTTATTCACAAAACTTCACTTGTTGGACAAGGGCCTACAAGGGGACTTTACTGAAATGTTACAAACACTTAACCATTAGATTGACAGAAATGCACCCCATGTGTTACTAGTTTGCAAATGAAAAGGCATATAGGGCTGGAATTTGTCCCTCTATTATATGCTAGATTTTATATGTATAAGTCGTTGGATGTGGCTCATATACAACAAAGACTTTGGTAGAAAGCAGGAAAAAAAATAGTGTGTGCAGACATTTTGTTTACGTGCATTTTGCCATACCCCTTTCCATTTGTTTTATGGTTTTCTATTTTATGTTTAGTGCACACACATGCAAAAATGAAACACTGTTAGCTTAAAGAAACCACCGTTTTACAACTTGGAGCCTGTTGCTGTTCAGTTCAAAGTTGAAAAGCAGTTAAAGCAAAAAGCACTGCATTTTAACCTTGTAATATATTATGGCTGTTTCTCACATTACAGGGGCACTTCCTTGTTCAATGTGCAACTTACATGGATGAACATTGCTTTTTTGTTTAACCCTTTCATGCATTAATTATGAGAACCTTAGTTAAGATTTTTTTTCTTGAGTGTTTTTATTCCTCCATAGGCATGGAAAAAAAAAAACTGATTTTTTTTTTCATGGAGTTACAAAAATGTCCATGCATTTAATTTTGATGTTTTCTCACATTTTAACATATTCTAAGGTAATTATTACTCTTTTCATGGAGATAATATACAAAAAAAAAAAAAAAAACAACTTTTTTTTCCTAACAAATAATTGATTTACACTGCAACATGTTAGTGCAGATCAGTTTTATCAAGAACAGCAAAGTTACAGTAATGGTATGAATTACAGCGTATGGGATGATGCATAAGTGTCCACTGTGTTGGCTGATATGGAATTAAAACAACAAAACCCATGAATATACAAGAGAACAGCTGTAGAATAACTGTCCACTGTAGTGACCACTATGCATGAAAGGGTTAAACTGGTTTAAGGTTTATCTTTAAGGAAGTTTTAAGAAAATCTTACATCAACCCTCACTATAATGAGGCATATGATATACAGTATACTATTTGAAACTAGGACGACTTGTTCTAAGATTGTTAACTAATGAAATTGTCCTTTATGAAGTTAATTAGACATATTGGCATGAAACAGGTCCATGCCTTTCACGAGAAGAAAACTATAGACATGTGATTCTAATGCTAAAGGGTAGGATTCAATGTGTGGTGACTTGAAGGTCATAGCATTAATCAAATAGTGGATACGAACGCCCCGTGGAACGTTAATGATCTTAACTCTGTTGTTCATTTAAGCATCTAAGACATCAAGAAAGAGCCATTGCGAGAAACTTGGATTATCTTGAAAAGAACAATTTCCTTGTGTTAAAAGACAACCAATTTTATGTTTACAGTTTCATCAGAAGATCTAAAACAAAATATCCTCTAATTCCCTTGAGCTTCTTCAAAGTGGATCCGTGATCCACCGTTTCTTTCCCAGCAGATCGATGGAGGTTGAAGAGTTCATTATCCAAGACAAATCCATATGCTTCTTTGCCACATCTTCTGCAGTTCTTCTCATCCCCCCTTTTGCGCTGCCTTTTAATTGGCCTTCAGTCATCAGTCATCTCGCCTGTACTTGTTCTTTTACCCACTCTGTCGTTCCAGTTTAATGGCACAAAGGCTAATTTTACACCCACCAGTCGTTCCGTTTAATTACTGACTGTCCAGACTCCTCTGGCTCAATCAATAACAACCGTATCAAGATGGAGAGAAGCTTTGGAAAAAAAAAAATGTCCATGGGGCACTTGATTTGGAAGAGGAAATAAGATTCTTCATGTCATCAGACAAGGAGAGTTAGCCGAGGCAAATAGCAGGTAGCTAATTGGTCATCGGGGATGATTTGTGCAATGTCATTGACGTACTGTATCATCCACATCACACATTATCAAGCTCACTATTGCCAAGGTTTCGCTTTATGACATTGATAAAGTTTGACACTCTGAAATTACTTTAAATTGTTTAAGGACTGACAGAGCATTCAGACGAGTTCACATGCAAATGAGTTCTTATATACATTTGTTAAAAAGTGAATTGGTAATTTTATTGCTGACCTTTATATCAGCTCTTCAGTATTTCACTTGCATATGTGATTGTGGGACAAAAAAACTCAAACAGTTAATTTTACCAAGATTTAAAGAGATTCTGATCCAGACTAAAGTGCAATTACTTTAGTTTTAGTCATTCATTACAATATTCTGTCACATTTGCGTACATTGGTGGGTGCAAACCAAAATATGTAGCAATGTAGCGAATCAACATCTCTGAAATTTGGTGTATATGCAACATTTTGTGTTTCCTCTGTACATTTTTTTTCCTTTATTTCATGGTTAAGGTCTATGAAGACTGTGCAGGTGATGGTAAATCAAAGTTTCATGAGTGTTTTCAGTGGAAATCCAGCAGGCTCATGTAATGATATTGCGATGATGTTCACTGAAAGAACAAACTTAAATCTTTTAGAAGAGCGACATCTGAAAAGATCCTGAAATGGTAACTACAGTTAGGTACATTTTTCTGTTTTTCAACGGTTATCCTACCCTTGACAACATAACTGAGGAAAAATATCAGTAAATTTAACTAAAAAACAGATTTCGATCGCCCAGAGTGACTACACTACATGAAAAACAGATGTGGGGGAATCATTTGTAAATCACAGGAGGTCCACAGGTTATACTAGCCTTGAGCAAATGTGGCTTATGTTATAGGCTAAGTAGTGTTTCTCTGCTAAATAAAAAAGGTTTGGAGTAGCACACTTGCAATATTAAGTAAATTGTGAGAAAGTGCTACTTACTTCAGGTGTTAAAG
Organism: Sphaeramia orbicularis; assembly: GCF_902148855.1. NCBI lineage: Eukaryota > Metazoa > Chordata > Actinopteri > Kurtiformes > Apogonidae > Sphaeramia > Sphaeramia orbicularis. Next base: position 22,394,901 of record NC_043960.1, read on the forward strand.
TTGGGGTAGGAGATGTTTTCCTGGAGCATTTTTTACTATTTTGCTTAAAATCCCCTTCACAACCCGATTACAACCAATGAATTAAATGCTCTAAACAAAAATAAAAAAAATTAGTCACCTGTGGAACGGACAAGACTGAAAAAACACCATCCAATCATTTTAACTGGCCCATCGAAATGATTGAGCAGTGATAAGTCTATCAAACTCAGCTGCCATTTGTCCCTCCCTCCTCTGCGCGTACTCCTTTTCTGACATGAATCGTGCATTCTCAGAGGCTTGGAGCACTTGTACTGGAAACGAAGCCAGAACCAGAGCTTGGCTAGTTATATTAGCTATATTAGGATGTAATATATGTATATGTAGGAAAGGGTTTTGGACTTTTGAATTGTGTATTTTCAAAATGTAGCTTGCTCAAACCGTTTTTCCAATATCGCCTACCCCACTTTTAATGCTCTATTTAGATTTTTTTTGCTAAAAAATTCTTCTTTTGCTCTTCACATATAATTCAAATGCGACTGCTATCAAACTCGTGTGAACAGTCTGAAGACCTAAAGTGGCGTCGAACGCAGCACACTGTGATCAGGGAAGTAAATATGGATCTTGCCAGGTCCCACTTCAACCAGTGTAGATTTGTGATATCCGTTGCATTTCAGTGATAGAAAAGTCAGATGAAATGCGACATGACCTTTAAGACTGAAGTCACATTGCAAAACATCGAATCTGATTTAGGACTACATATGAACATGGCATGGGTCTGATCTGAAAAAAAATTAGATTAGTGCTTTTCAGACTGCCATAAAAAAATCAGATATTGGTCACAAATGGGCAAAAAAATCTTATTTGGGCTACTTTTACTTGCAGTGTGAACAAAGTATTAGTTCAGGGACTTAGAATTGGCCATTTGTTACAACTAAGGAGTTCCCAACACTTCACAGTTATCTCAAAGTCAGTACTCCATTAACTGATATCTGTCACTCTTATCACACTGTTGCTTTAACACTTCAACACAAGTAGTCTAATTCAATGACTGATTCTGAAAACCTGAATCTGCCCTTGACATCAGAACTGAGGCATAATTGCAGTAAAAAACAGACTGGGTGAATGTGTCACATGAAGTGGTGCGGTGGTGGAACTAATTTCCCACGTCACCAGAGCCCCACAGGTTATAATAGTCCAGTTCAAACAGGGCTTTAGATGATCATGAAAAAAAATAAATAAATAAATTTAAATAAATTTAAAAAAAAAAAAACCCAGGGGTGGTCTGTTTATAATCGGACTAGGACTTTGATTCCAGAAATGATAAAAACACTGTCAAATGATGATGATTATTTGATTGGTGCAAAGAGCTGTATCCACTAGCCTTTTAATTTAGCTGCAAACAGAATAGAGAGTGGACATAGTCATATATCATCACATAAGAATTATCAAGGTTTATTGGAATTAATAGACAGTGATGTAAAAAGCCAGAACACAGGGTCATGTAAGTGCCAAGGTAGCAAAATTCTGTAAGGCAGACCTAGAAAAAGCAACAATGCCAGTCACCTACAACTTTAATTGAAATTTCTGTGCACCTGAAAGAAGACAAGTGGCAGCCTGGTGAATGCACGTCCTTCTCATTGTAAAGGTTTGCACACATCCATCGCGAATGCCTACGTGCGTGAAGCACTCGGAGACAACCAATCAACAGAGTCAGCCGAAGATTCTTGGTTATCGGGGACCAATGGGAGATGGCAAGACCGGGTGGGGCTCGGAAGTAATGGTGGAACTGAGTGGCTGTGGCAGCGCTAATGGTAAGTGAGAGGTAATTAGAGAGAAAAGACTTGTGTGAGGCTCTCCATCCGGTGAACAGCACAGGGAGCCAGCCTCCCCACTGGCTCATTTATCATCATCTGCTTAGCAGGCAGCTCAGAGTCAGGACAAACAGAACAAACCCCGTTCATCTTCCGTTTTCTCCCAGTCATACTACTTCTTATCTGCTGATTTTATTGTGTAATGTTGGCCCTTTGCACATTTTCCTATCCATGACATGGCTATGTTTCTGTCATTCTCTGGATTTAATCCTGCTTTTTCCATCGATCTCTATTCGCTATCATACGTTCTTCTCATGCTGTCTTGTTCTTTCCCTTTGTCTTTGCCATCTGTCAAATATCCATTCCTCAAAGTCTTATTTTTCTGTCTGCATGCTGTCTTTTACATTTATTTTTCATGTAACTCTCCTCACTTTTTCTTTTACTCAAGTATAAACTTGGTGTTCTGTCCTGTTCTTCTATTTTTGACATGCTCCAGCTTTTTAATCAATATGCTTTGCCTCCATAGTTTTGGTGCTTTCCACCCTCATTCCACCACAGTTTGACCCTTTAGTTTTCATCTCCCACTGACCCTGCATGTTTTTATTTTTTTTTATTGCTCCTCTTTCTGTTCCAGTTTATGTCTACATTTCTGATGTTAGCTCCCAGCACGCTTTAATCTTTGCACATCTATCTTCTTAACGATTTGGCGAGTTTGAAAAAGTATGATGGCGTATCAGGGCTACATAAGAAAAAAAAAAAAACACGCTTGTCACTACGAGAATGAAGTCGTAATATTTCGAAAATAACGTCATTATATAATGAGAATAAAGTCATAGTTTTAAAAACTCATTTAACAAGAATAAAGTCATAATATTTCGAGAATCAAGCCATTATATAATGAGAACAAAGTCGTACTTTCAAAAAACTCATTATTATTATTATTATTAAAACCGGAATTTTCAAAATATTACTACTTCAATCTCTTAAAAGTATGACTATTCTTGTCAAAAACATATTTTTTTTAAACTACGACTTTATTCTCATTATACTGTGACTTTATTCTGGAAATATTACAACTTTATTCTCATGAAATATTGAGTTTTTTTAAAATTATGACTTTATTCTCATTATATAATGACTTTATTTTCTAAATATCACGACTTTATTCTCGTTAAATGAGTTTTTTAAAGCTATGACTTTATTCTTGAAATATTACGACTTTATTCTCGTAGTGACAAGCCTTTTTTTTTCTTATGTGGCCCTAATACGCCGTCGTAAAAAAGTAAAACATTTTACAAGTAATTGCGAGTTTATCAGCATTAGCTTGTAGTCACATAGATAATGATTAACAGAACTTGGAAATATTGTCAGAATTGTAACAAACAGGGCCAAACTGACCACTACGATGTAGGCATGAATAGAAAAAATAACTGAGGGATGAGGTATAGAATATAAACAGACAAGAACAAATGGGAAACAATAAACTAGGACATAACAAGTTGACATCTGTAACAAAGTAGATAAATGGATCTTTTTAGGCCGTTGGCGCTTTTGCTGCTGTGAATTACATAAATATGCAACTACTATGATTTCACAGCAAAAACTCTGCGTACATTTAACACCTTCAGATGAGGTCATTTCTTCCTTCATGGGTTTATGATGGATGGGTATTTTAATCTCAAGCTTAACAGGTTGAGTCAGCGAAAAAGTAGCCAGTCTTCACAGGCGGGCTCAAATTAATCAGCGTTCTCACCTCTTTCTCGTGTGTTTGTCATTAATTAATGACCTCTCTTGTTGTACAACTGCAACAACATGTCAGAGACCTGGCAGGGATACAGACAACAACACAGCCAATATCGATAATTGGCTGCAACAGGTGACAGAGAAAAATCGAGCAAAACAAGGAAAAAAAGGTACAAGACATGGACATAACTCCAGGGTGTGAAGCGCAAACAGAACTAATTTGTTGCAGAAAGTAATTTGTATCACTCATGACTGGCGGCAGTTGTTGGAGAAACAGCGCACAGATACACTCAGGTACCCCAATTTATCACTTCAGCACACTCTTCCTCTCTGTGCCGGTTGGATATCCCATAGTTTCTTTGTGTCTATTCAGAGACAGCAAAATTTGAGAATTTTTTATATTGTATGAATCACAACATTCTGAATAGGTAACTGTAAATAGGCTGATTGTTGAACAACCTGATTGCTGGAAAACTACATTTACACTAAATTCCACCTAATTTGTAAATGAGTGATCTAGACTCTTTTGCATTGGAAAGGAGGTAGATGGTTTAGATCAGGGGTGTCCAACTCTGGTCCTCGAGGGCCGGTGTCCTGCATGTTTTAGATGTTTCCCTCTTCCAGCACACCTGACGATTGTTATCAGGCTTCTGCAGAGCTTGATTACAGACGTATCATTTGAATCAGGTGTGTTGAAAGAGGGATACATCTAAAACATGTAGGATACCAGCCCTCGAGAACCAGGATTGGACACCCCTGGTTTAGATGGCCAATACAGATAAGTATAAAAATTACAGAAAAAAAGCCAGACTAACCATGAACTTCAAATATTGGCAGTGAAATGCATTATTAAGGATTGGTTTAAATATTAGAAACACTGTAAGCCACATTTTCTGTGTTAAACCAAGCCTCAACATCTTTTCATAAACATAACTGAGTGTTTCCAGCATCAAAACATAAATATTATAAAAAAAACTTTATGTTTAATTATTAGTTCTTTTCATTTTTATACTTAATTTCTTTTAATCACATCTATTTAAGGTAACTTTTTCTTATTTACCTCCACCAAGGAATGGCAGAGGTTATGTTTTCATCTGGGTTTGTCTGTTTGTTAGCTAAATAACTCAAAAAGTTATGGATGGATTTGGATGAAATTTTCAGGAAATGTTGATACTGGCACAAGGAACAAATGGTAAAATTTTGGTGGTGATGGGGGAGGTTGTTTGTCTGTCTTTTTTTTTTTTTTTTTTAAATATCTTTTTGTTTCACACAAGAGAATCCTCCAGATACAGTACAAACATAGTCATACTGGGTCTCACTTTTTACAATTCTCCTTTGTGCATTCTTCCCACCTCCCATCCCTAAAGAAATAAATCAACTAAACACACACAAAAGTAACAGGCCAAAAATATACATATCTAAAGAAAAAAATAATTATAATAAATTAAAAAATAATAATAATTAAAAAAAAAAAATCATCATCATCATTCTCACAATAACATTAATAAGGGTAACAAGATAAGCATGAACATAATTATGCATGCTGTAACATAAATAGCAATAATAGGGCAATATTCATGATCTACAAACTCGAACTTTCTCCATACCCAAAAGTAAAGGCAACCAAAATTCATTAAAGAGATGGCCCCGATTGTATTCATCCAAAGTCAGTTTCTCTAAAGGTAAAAAAGAAGACAGTTGATCATGGAAGATCTTAAAAGATGGAGGGGAGTGTTTGTCTGTCTTTTAGCAAGATAACTCAAAATGTTATGGAAGAATTTTGATGAAATTTTAAGGAAATGTTGATACTGGCACAAAAAACAAATGATTAATTACATTTTGGTGGTGATGGGTGGGGGGGCTGGTCTGCCTTGGCAGAGGTCTGCGCTCTGCGAGTGCTTTTCTAGTTCACTGGTTTTAACCGTTGCCTGCAACCAAAAGCATCCACTGATATGAAATGGCTGATACCCTCTGAACGACTAATCCTATCAATATTAACTAAATAATTCAGGTAAAATGTAGTTTCTCAGCTTTTCAGCACCATATGTGTTTTGTTGAACTTTGAGAGACTTTTTAGTTAATGTGGAAAAAAATTTTTAAGTTTTTTTTTTCTCTGTTATGAGATAATAACCTTTGAATTTCATGTGAGCTTTTATGAACACCTACATAATTTGTTATTTACATAGAGGAAAATGCATAGACTAAGAATATAATAATTGGTGGTAAATAACTTAGGAAAGGTTAAATGTAGAGGAAAAAATATTTGGAAGTCACATCACATTTACTTCTCAACCTCACATGCGCTTATATATAAGTGCTTTTGAGTCTCTGCAAGGATGTTTTCTGTTCAGCACTTATATAAAGCATGAATGCCAGTTGAAGTTCTTCCTCCAGACTTTCATTGCCTTGACAATGTGGACCTCTCAGATAAAGATGATGGAAACATCTTGCCGACACATTCAGTTAACCATAAAGTCAAGTGACAGCACAACTGTCTGTACAAAACATTTCACCGAGTAGAAAGACATTTAGATTAGCTTTTAGTTTTAAAATGGCTTTTAAGTAAAAATATCTTTTTTGTAAAAAGAAAACCCTGTGCATATTCATTTATAGAAAAAGAATATTTGACCTATTTTTAAAAAAAACATAGTCATGTATAGAATTGTAATTACCCATCTTGAAAGACAGAAGAAGAATTAATCAGTTTCAAAAGGAAGAGCAGTGAAGGTTTTTTTTTTTTTTCTTTTAATCCTTTAACCAGTTCTGGTAGAAACAACCCCCGACTAATACCAAATCACCGTGTATTTGCCAAGCTGAATACCAAGCTGATGAGGTTTTGACAAGAACTACAAAGACTAAATTTATCAAATTGCTATGTGTCAAACTCTATTTGTCTGAGCGGACCCCTCTGGTGCACACTTATCAGCTGCCCTATCATAGTCTAATAGCTACTGTAAATTCGCTGATATCAGATGGGAGGCATTCATTTGGAAAATGACTGTCTTAATCTATATTTCATCAACTGGACTGAAGATATTAATAGTAGATATTCTTATTAGGCCTTAAACCTCATCAAGAGTTGTACAAAAGTCATGGAAAGAGGCTCAGTGACCCCTCAGAAAGTATTCACAATGATGTATTTCACGTCATTCCCCATTTCCTGTACTTTGGTAACTGTGTTCAGCTGGTGTGTTCTGTTTTCATGCCTCTTTCACTTTGTACTGGGACACATAAATAAAGGTATTGGGTTGTGAAAAGCTTATGAAACACACAACTGCCTCCTGAGTGGAGTAAGCACAGATGGCTCTCAGATCAAGGCCTTAAGGTGCCGCAGCATTGAATCCAAGAAAACTCAGGCTGCTCCAATCTGGCTGAAACTGATAAAGTCTTCAATGAAGAGAATGACTTCATAGTTTGATTACAAGACTGCTGTTTTGCTCCATACATATGAAGCACTTAATTTGAAGAGTGACCAAGCACTTAACTGTCAGTAAGATAGATGTTATTTCCAAAAAGAAGAAGAAGAAGAAGTAGAAAACCTATAAGGACCCATACAAACAAGCTGAATGAAAATCAAACACCTGTTTTTTTTTTACAGTCCGGAGGCGTGAAGTTAAATTACTTACAGATAAAAAACTAGAAGCACTTGGAGAGCACAGACCTCCGCCAAGGCAGACCAGTCCCCCCCCCCCCCCCCAGCAATGTTTGTCTGTCTGTCTGTCTGTCTGTGTGCAAGATAACTCAAAAAGTTACAGATGGATTTGGATGAAAATTTCAAGAAATGTTGATACTGGCACAAGGAACAAATGATAAAATTTTGGTGGTGATCAAGGGTGGGGGGCCCACTGATCTGCCTTGGCAGAGGTCTGTGCTCTTTGAGTGCTTTTCTAGGAAAGAGAGTGCAGACCTCCGTCAAGGCAGATCAGTAGACCCCCGTGGCCCCCCCATCACCAATCACCACCAAAATTTAATCATTTATCAACATTTCCTGAAATTTTCATCCAAATCTGTCCATAAATTTTTGAGTTATCTTGCACACAGACAGACAAACAAACAGACAAACCAACGCCAGCAAAAACATAACCTCCTTGGCAGAGGTTAAAAAAAAAAAAAAAAAAAATCCTTAAATCAGAACAAACTGAATCAGACTGGAGATGACTTGCAGAATGTAGCAACAAAATATAAGAGACACAAACTCTCCTATCTCCTACAGGGTCCAGTCTATCACTTTAAACCCCCCCCCCCCCCCCCGTCCTCACTTTCCCAGTTCTTTCCCCCGTCTCCTATCCTGTCTCTGTGGGCTTATCGACAGTCACACTTCTCTCCCATCTTGAGCACTTATCTCCTACGCCAGGGTGTACCATGCGTCCATAGCCCCGTCGAAGATAGAACATTACATGGCGAGATTCTCCCGTTTACCCAAGATCTCACACATGGATGATTCCTACAGGCAGCCATGTTAGCGCTGAAGTATCCCCTCCCTGGACAAGCAGTTCGATTATATCCCAGCAGTGCGTTTACCCAGGTTTGTTTGTGCAGCAGTGTGCCACTTATCACCCCTCTGTTGGGACTTGTTCTGATATGGCAGCATGGAGTCTTAGTAGCATTCTAAGCAGGTCTGCTGGTGTGTCGAAAATAACAACAAAGCAAGAGATTTTTGAGTGATACTGTTGAGAAGGAACCTATGGAGACTGCTCCAATGCTCTTTAAAATTTCCTTTAAAACTTTTATAAACAGATAATCTTTCCAGTCAAGGATATGTCATGCATCTGGGTGGCATGGTCTCATTATGGCAGCATGGTTTATGAAAAAAAAAATCAGTTAAAGCGACCTCATAGGGAATTGAAAGCAAAACAATTTGAAAACAGTACACTTAAATGTGATCTTATAGACAATACCAAGCTACTCTTTATAGTGGTATGCTGTATCTGATAGTGGTCCTGCAGTGACGGGAAAGAATATATCAGGGTGGTACATGGTGCGATCGCTGGGTTCCCCCACAGCCCATTCAGAGAGATAAGGATGTGATGACACTCACAGGGTAACAAAGGATAAAGAAAAGGAAATTGGAAAAGGGAGGGGGCATGCTGTAGAAGATCAGAATATCTGGGATGGTCTTGAGATATTGCTCTATGGTTTTCTGAAAATGCATTAGTTAAGTTTGTAATCAAGTGGCATCAAATGAGCTATCTATCATCCTCAACATTTTTTGCTCCTAGACCTCTTTTATCACTTCCACCATTGTTGTCTCTCCTCAGGCCACACTCATACAAATACCTCTGATGTCTCCAGACAAAACAGGCCAATGCTCCATAATAAAAATTTCAACTGGAACAACTGAGAGGTAAGTGACTTGCTCAAATGCACCTCAATTCTTTGGACATGAAAAGAAAGCATGACTAACTCCCACACCCTGTTGCACACATTCCCAGTAATCCTCTGGTTTCAAATTGAAAACTATTCTTCTTTAACATTTGAGTCACTACCATGCTTTGGAAATAAATACACACAGATTTAAAAGCATAAAAAAATCAGTGTTACTGGTAATGTTCTGATAAGTACATTACTATCACAAATAACAACAGACTGAACCCACAGAGGAGAGGAGTTGAGATGCTACAGTGTTGAGGGAGACATTATTTTAATTACAACCCAATAAAAGCATAAAAAGTGAGAAGTTGGTCAGAGTACTTAAATGAGTTTTCCACAATAGCTCCTTTGCAAAGTTCTTTCTCTTGTTTTCTTTACTCTCTGGAGGTAATAGACCTGTCGCTGCAGTAATAATGATGAATCTCCTCTGTCTGCACAGCAGAGGATAGGAGATGGCCCCAAAATATGGATGCGAGCAGCAGGGGCAGAAGGGAACTGGGTTTGAATCGGAGTGAGGGAACATTCAGATTATGACCATGGCGTAGTGTTATAAATCAAAGGGAAACATAGCGCTGAAAATAGACTGTCACAGTTTAGCATGAAATACCAGCCCTTTATTGGGAAATTAAATGGACCACCTTGAGACTGGAGAGGACTTTTTTAAAATTAATATTAAATTGCAAGTAGATTACTTGTGCAGGCTCTGCTTTGAACAGTTAGAAGTCACTCAAATGTAATAATTTGCAATAGAGCATTGACAGCAGTGTTTGGGCACTACCAATCTCTCATCCCTGTCCCACCAGCACAGCACTTAATTACACCTCACCATTTTATTAGCTTCTGCATAATATACTTGATAGTCCAATTATTCCTTGTTGACAACATCACAATTTATTTAGGCTTTTTATTAGAGCTGAGGAATTCTTCATCCCTAGGGAAGCATTGAAGACTAAAAATCTGATCTAGGACCTGTGAATTGCACAGCTTTGTCCATTCAATATGCAATCCAATGCTTTTTTTTATGTGACTTCAACTGTAAATTCATACTTCCTGTGCTGCAGTGAAGTCTCACCAGAGCTTTGTGGTTTATGTCTAGAAAAACAAACGATTGATCCTTCAGAGACACACTCTGTATGTTATTTCATCACAAAGCCATTTGGTGAAGGAATGAAGACAGCAAAGGTGAAAGCAAAGTGGATGTGAACATTACAATATCTGTGTTTTGCCCTTCCATTACCTCAGAGCTTTAGCTGAATGTGCTGTATATAATTTAACGCATTATTCTAAAATGTCATTGTAACAAAAAAGCCATCTAGTTTTTAAACCCACGTATTCTGCACAGTAGGGTATGAACCTTTGCATTTCATGTAAATACAATAAATATACACGCACAAACAAACTAAATTCATCATCCAGGACTGCACTGGCCTAAAAGAAGTATGCAGACATTTAAGGTAAATTGAAGTAGGCAATGCTGAGGTCAAAACACATTTGGTGCTTGGAGGATAAACTATTATATACAATTAAAACCATGAAAAGTAATTAAATATCCAAACTTCAGGAAATTCCCTGCTATGAACTGCAAACATGTCCTGGGTACACCCCACCTTCATCCGATAGTAGCTTAAATAGGCTCCAGCACCCCCACAACCCTCCAGAGCATTAAGAAGATTAATTATCTAACTTGAGGAAAGGAAATGACACTTTTATACTTTTTTTTTTTTTTGGGGGGGGGGGGGGTATTGTCTCCTATTAAATCCTATAATGCCAAATGATCATACTGTATGATCCTACATGAGATATTTGTCTTTAATATATACTGTCCCTTGTTCCAAACTTCGATCCTGTACTCCTGTGTTAAATTTCACAGTAGTCTTAAGACTTTGTGTGTGCGTGTGTGTGTCATGTAGCTCTTCTCCCCTGCATTTTCTCTCTCTTACACAACCAGTCAACTGGGTGGATAGATACTGCACCACCCCCTGCCGCTGATTGCTCTCTGACTTTTTGCTCAGTTAAACCTTACTATAGTGTGCTGACCCGGAACAGATGCAGTCGACCTATATACAGTAAGCTGTGAGTGAGCAGCTTCCATCTGCACCAGCAATACAGCACTTTCTGGGTCCTTTGAGCTCTGCTATCTCTCCAGCCCGTTCTTGTTGCTTTTACTGTGTTTCACACTTTGGACACTGAACTGCAGCTCAACTCCCAGAATTGGCTTTCTGGCTGTCTTATGGGCTGATGCTGAATAGCCTTGGGGCTTGACCTTTTTTGCAGGCAGTGAACTGTCAAGCCTGGTTTCATTTTAGTGGTCCTGTGTTACTGCACAACACACTCCTGAGTGTGTTGATTGTGACATCGTCTGGCAGACACTGCAGGCCCTGGTGTCATTAGAAGTCTTCAGCTTTGACCTTTACTGCCAAATCATTACAATGAAGATATTTGGCCTTAGAACGAATCCTAATAAATTTGGCATGTTTAGGCTCCGGGAAAGAATAGGGAGAGCTACTTCTGGTGAAACACTTGCTCACAGATAATGGATTAATTAGTGGTCAAGTGCTTCAGGTGATTCACTGATCATTGTCTTTACCTTGCACTGCTTAAATGGTCTCTTGCTTTGCCCCCCAATCAACGAAAAGTCGTACCATTACCCCAAAGACACAATAAGAAAAACTACTGTAATCTACGACGCATTAATTTGCAAATCACCGTACCATACTGTACCACTTATAACACCCTCCAATCTGTTTCAATGGCTAGTGAAATTTATCTAACAAGCAAAAAGTCACCATGCTCCAGTGCATGAGACTTGAGACGCAATTAGCAAAATAGGCTTCAAGTGGACAGCTCTGAAATCGGAATGGTGAGTGAATTTGGACAGATCAAAGGTGGGTTAGCCACTGCTTTGCCAACTGAACGCCTGAGGCAGAGGCAGGTATGTTGGGAATTCTGCAGTCCTGTATGGTGAACATGGTGCACACTGGAGTGAGACGGGGCTTTGTGATACTGCTTCTGTGTTCTCTGTGGGTAATTGGGCTCCAGAGCTACAGAGGTAAAAATAGGAGAAAAGGTGCAGGATGTTGAAAGATGTACAAAGCCAAGAGACGTGGGAGAAACACTGGACAGATACAAGTTGTTTTGTGATAGGGTGATCTTCATCTCTGGGTTGAGTCAAAGGCAGAGCATCGGTAGTCGCTTTTCCATTGGACATCTGTGCAAAACTTTACCGACATTTAATAAATGTTGAAAAAACAGAAGTGCGTAATGTCAGTTTTCCCATTAAATCACAAATGCGATGATTTGTTTATTTATTATCACGAGATGACATGAGAAGTCATTCCATAAACATCTCGATGAACGTAAATATGGTGTTGATTTACAGATATATACATTATTATTATTATATATTACCCCTCTATCTCGTACTAAACTAAAAAATGATTGGGTTTCCTGGTGTGTCCACACATACCGCGACATGTTTCTTCTTCTTTGCTTGTTGTAACGTCCGTCAACATCCGTTTTTTTAATTCACCTGACTAGTTGCGAAAAAAGGTCTTTCCATTGCAGTTTTGCGTGATATACCATTTGTGCTACGAAAAAAACACCTCTTGCCAGCGCAAAAACTTTTAATCGAAAAATGAGACTTTTGGCGAAATTGTCATTTTTCCATTAGGTTAATTTTTCTGCGCAAGTTATGTTTGCACAATTTGAGGGTCAATGGAAAAGCGACTAGTGAGCGGTAAGTAAGGGACATTTTAAAATCATGCTTTGACTGTGAGTAGCAAAACATTGTGTTTGCCTCCATGTAAAAGTAGTGAGTGGACAGTGACTGAAAATATTATTGTGTCAGTGGTGGCTGCTCATCTTTCAGAGAGGAGAAGCTCATTGTCGGCTTACATAAAAAAAAGTCAAGTTGTTTAAACATAAATTCAGCCCTCCGTTCCTTTTTAAGAAAATGGTCAGTGACCTTATCGTACCAACTAAACAAGAAAATGTTGAAATTATGTTAAATTGAAACAAGGAAGTACAATGAGTGTGTTTTATTTACAGTGCAAGAAATGAACAAGTAATTTCGTAGTGGTTTCTCTCTCAATTTCACAGCAGAATGCACAACGGTATTAAACTGAACTGTGTCAAGTGAAGGAGTATATCTCAAAATAGCTGTCAATCAAATGTGATTCAGCCTTTCAACGGATCCTCCAATCAGCACGTGGAAGCCTGGCATCCAGCCCAGCCGAGGTCCACCCACAGCTCCATTCACCCCCAGAGACGCCGAGTGTCCGGGGGCGGGACAACATTGTGGCATTTATCCAATTACCATCCAGTTTTGAGGCAATGAAAAAAACTGTTCCACTCAGTCCCATTGAAGTGCATGGACGCCGGGCTTCTACGGGCAAATGCATTGACCATAGATCGTATGAGAAAACAGTGCAATGGGAATGTATGAGAAGTGAACAACATCGAGTCCGTTAATTTGTGATAAAGCTGATTCTGAACGAACTCGTCTGTGAAATGAACATGTTCTAACACATTTGTAGTTAATGAAATGTCAACACAACCGTACATATTTGACCATTTAATTTTCGTAATTTTAGGGGAAGCCGAGCTTCCCTTGCAGTCTATGAGAAATCGCCTCTGTATTGTGTGTATGTTTCTAAGTGAGAAATGAAGTTACCGTGTCCAGTAACTGAAGGTTTGGCATGATACCTTCAATGTATGACATTAAAATTTCAGTCATTCGACAGATTTTCAGGGGTGATCATGATGAAATTAATCTGGTAAAATAAATATTAGAATCACACAGACACATGCACGCACAAAGACATGGGTGTAATGATTAATAGAAGCACCCAAGGTCTAACCCTGGTATCACCAAGGCTGCAGTTTGAGAGCCGCGCATTAGACATGCAGCCACATAACCTTGCACTTCACCCATCCTCCCTCTCAGCCCACTCACCTGTCTTCCAGAAGCTCCTATGCTGCCATTCTGGGGGATCATCACTATTCTGATCATGTGAAATTTTCTCCCAAGTCCCCTCACAACCCCATGTAGTAGAGAATTCTATGAATATATGTGTGCTAGGTAGAGAGGAGGAGGGAGGGGAAGCATGTTTACAGCTTCCCTCAGAGCTTGTTTGAAAAGGAGTTTCACCTCCAATCTAATCTCCATCTAATATTGCTGCGATGGCCTCCCACCTACATAATCTTACATTGCTGCAGTGCCCATATGGCCCAAAGGGAACTCTCATTGTTTTATTACAGATCAGGCAATCTGGGGGCATTTTCTCTGGCTCTTGTAATAGCCTGTCCTTGGATGTTTTTTACTGCAGGTTATCCATTCATTCAAATATACCCTATTGCTGCAAAATTAGAGGGAGGGATAAATGTAAAAATGATTGTTAATATGGTGTTTTAAAATGGTGTAAATGAAAATGGGTTTTGAAATGTGGCACCATCAATATGAAAAACACAAAAATGTATCGGTATGTAAAGCTCAACAGTTGACAAAAACAGGTAATGTGCAACAGTCCAAGTATTACATCTTGAGTTGGGCAGGCGTCCAACTGCAATCTCTAACTGGTTATTTTATCATTGTGAGGCATTAGGTCTGTCATCCCATTGGCTGGTATATGCCTTGGAATGATTCCAAACCTGATATGCTGGCAGTGTGTTGGTGTAAGGGCTCCCATTCCTTGCTATTTAGATAGCACCGTACCTGGCAGGTCTGGCCTTTTCACCACTCCTGAGGTTTGACTGTCAAGGGCAGCTTACATCTAGCCAGAGGTGGCTGAAGTGAGAGTCATGTGGTAGAAAAGAGGACAAGGAGAAACAGAATGAAGGATGTTTAAGAATGCCGCTCAGGTTTTCAATTGGTGTGAGGAGGGGCCTCTTCGGAATGACAGAGTGTCTGGCCGATCTGGCGGGAAAGCCAACCTAAATGTGGGGATGGGATGGTTGCTGTGGTGTTGAAGGAGGATGCAAGTGATGGATGGTGGTTGTTAGACGCAGTAATTGTGTTCAGGTAATTGACCCCACTCCTCCCCCCTCCTTCCCCCCTTTCTTGCTCTCCTCTCGGTAAGCCAAGTACTCCATCTCTCTTTCGCTTCTGTTCCACAGATGGGAGAAAACATCAGTGGAGAAAAAAATGCTCCAACCCTTGGCAACCCACTTGTTTAGGATTTTCAGGCTTTTCAGTACCCCTTGTTTCATTTCAGTTTAAGCTATTATCGTACGTGTTATCACATTTTACATACTTCACAGACGATATTCTAAAAACTGAATGCAACAATAGACAGAGCTCAATATTTAACAATGCATTTGAGAAGCCTAACTCAAATTTTGACATACATAAAACTGCCTGCTGCAATTTCGTAACATAAATTCCTGCATTTGGAAACATATATACCACATGAAAACATAACTACTTCTGTTGTGCACTGTAGCTCATTATCAGTAGTGAAGAAGAGATACCACATTTTCAATGAGCACAATTTAAAGTAACATAAATGAAGATTGGATTTTATAAAATGATTATGCTTTAAATATTCATAGATCTCATAATGTGTTTTGTAAAACCACACTTCAGCTATGTCCACTTATATATATAAACCACATTAGAACCCCAGCACACACTCGCCCTCACTGATAAAGCCAAGTGCCAGTAGAGCGGTGACTAGTACAAAGGATTGTCCTGACTTGATATGAAGGAGGTGATGATGCACTTCCCTCTTCATGCATCAGCAGATTACAGCAGCATTAATCAAAGGTTCCAAGCCCTTGTGCTAATAATCAGCTGGGTATATCTCAATCCACAACCAGTGATTTATACAGAGCTGTGCAGGAGGATGACAAGTTTTTAAACAGAGTTGTGAAATATAAATCATAACCTTACTGGCTGCTGAGTCGATGGATTCAATCTGTTAGATGTGAAGAGAGAGAAAGGTATTTAACCGCAAACGTCTGCAAATAAACATTTGCAAACAAACTACTGCAAAGTTATGATATGTTTGCGGTACAGAGCCAACAACTGTTAATTTTGCAGCTCAGTTTTAGGCAAAGATTCTACTTTATACAATTACTTCACTGTTTTGTATGTTGCTGTTTACAACTTCAAGCTTCCTAAAATTGTTAATTCACAGCTAATCAACTTTAAAGCATCAAGCCAAGCACAACTGACTCCAAGTGATGTCATTATTTAGATGCTAAACATGTCACTCACAAGCTTTTACTGCACAGATCAATTTCACCTTTTAGGACCAGGCAGTAAAGAAGGCCAATGTCACCCAGCGAACACAAGCCATAAACCACTCTTCTCCAACTTTCTAATTCAAAGGTCTGTTGGACAAGAAACCTGATGACATCACTTTGTCTCATCCAATCATGGACCAGGTTATGCTCTGTCTCATTTGACCTTGTCTCCGCTGATTCACAGTCTTTGTGCTGAGAAGTAAGTGAGTGTGAAATGTCTGCGTCTTCTTGCAGATTTCCTTATGTTCCTACAACTAAGATAGAAATAGACAACATTTAAAGTGGCCCTTTCTGGTATGATTTGCAAAAATAAATATTTTCTTACTGCTCCAATTTGTTAAAAATTAGACTGATTGAGAAACTAACGAAAAACATAATTGTCGTAATTTCAATTTCTGGAATATTAATTTGTTCAGTTAAAAAGTGAAAACATTTTAAATGTCAAAGTCACAATATGTGGACAAGTGAAACAGTAGCAAGTCAACCACTGAAAGTTGAATAGTCCTTATTAATAATCCTTATTCATAACATATTTTTTCCTACTTTTCCATTTTGCTGGTGCTCTTGTCACTAGTGGTAATATGAGTACCTGCATCCCATTCAGGTTGCACAGGTGGTTCAGATGTGCCAGGTTAGAAAAATATCACTCAAAACCAGGGTGTGAATTAAGGTCTTTTATTCTTGCACAGAGGAGAAAAGAGTTGTGAATTATGCAGCAGTGATCAACAAATCCAAACTCAAGGACTGCCTCCTCAGGTTTCAGTCTTACAGTTATTGAAAACCAATACAATGGTCTGTCTGGAAGATACAGTAGTTATGTCTCTCATCCTGGGGACAGTGCAACCTCAGCTTATGGCATATCTGTAGCAAGACTGCAATTGTTACTTTGTCCAAATGGCAAGAGATGAACACATTGCCAAGGACTTGGTACTTTTCTAAGGTCACACATGAATGAACACTTAAACACTCTTTCTAACTAACTTCATTAGGATAGCATATAATTTTTCTAACTATCATTGCAAAAAAAATGAGCTGACAAGATACCAGATGATGGGCAGCTGCACAAAAGGAGCTGGGTAGGACCATAGAAGGACGACACACTGGTGACAACAAAATATTTCTGTTCCTCTGTGCTGGGGGGGGCAGAGGAAGCACCAGAACTCTGCAAAATGTCCTCGGCAGGCTACTCATCTGCATGTTTTTGACCATGAAGGTGGAACAAGAGCCCACTGTCTTCTAGTAGAATCTCTTCACAGATGAGAGCATGTTCACACTGACCAAATGTGATAACTTGAAAGAGTCTGGAGACATCATGGCCAACATTTTGCTACCTGCAGCATCATCTGACATGACTGGTTTTGCTGTGATTTAGTGATGGCCTGAGGTTGCATATTCTTGGATGTTCACACATCCCAGCATGTGCTAGCCAGCAGTGCTCTGACTGTTGTAAAGTACATCAGACCCACTGTCAAATGTTACACTAGAGCAGTCAGTCCTTGGTTCCACCTGGTGTAGAAAAATTCCCAGCCTCATGTGACCAGAGTGTCTAGAGACTGGTGCTGTTCTGAAATCCCTCACACCTAACTGCACCTGACAACCTTTGGAACATTATGTATTTGCACATTTAACACTGCCAAGGAGTGCCACAGACTGTCTAGGAGCTCACTAATTCCCTGTTTCAGGTCTGGGAGGAGATCCCCATACCATCCACTGTCTCTTCAGAAGCATGACCAGATGTTGTGTGACCCAAAGAAGCACACCGAATCATAACACACTACTGCAGTGTTTTTCAACCTTGGGGTCGGGACCCCACATGGGATCACCTGGAATTCAAATAGGTCACCTGAAATTTCTAGCAATTGATTAAAAAAAACAAGAACAACTTACTAATAAAGAATATATGGTGAGTTGAGAGAGACAATCACAATACATAAAAGACATGACAAACTCTGAAGCTGAAACTGAAGCACTGTGATACTGTTTATCTTTCAAATGTTCATTGTGGTCGGTTTCAGATGCTGCAGTTCTTTCATAATTCATAGTTTGAGTTATCATTTGTTCAGTATTAATTGTCAACCTTGTAAATCCAAGCTGGACTGACTGTACATATCCTGACCAAGGAAAATAAAATTCTCACTTTGTGCAGTAATCTACACCTGGCTTTTCTGCCTCCGTCCATAACAATATACATTATATAGACTAAATGTTGTCTAAAATTAACCTTTATTTACAACAAAACAAATTAATTTTAGGAAAAAAAAAAAAGTCATAGTTTTGAATGCCTGGGGTTGCCAGAAATTTGTGAAAGTAAAATGGGGGCACGAGCCAAAAAAGATTGGGAACTACTGCACTACTGAAACACATTGTGAGTTGTGATAAATTTCACACAAGTTGTATAAACCTGTGATTTACATTTTCACTGGATTTTTGTTGCGATTTTGAATTCACCCTTAAGTGGGTCACTAATTTTGTTTTCCTTTGACTGTCTTTATAGCATTCCGCTCTCAGAGAATTACACAATCTACTGTATAGCAGTGAAACTTTTCAACTGATATTTTGTCCATGCAGTCAAAATGTGATTAAAGTGTTGCCTCATTTTAAAAAATTTTTTTTTTGTAAGCAATGCACATATGATTACATATGAGCACTCAAGATTCAATTACATTATTCATTACCCAACAGATGGTAGTAAAAGGAGAGTGGGAGCTGTTGTATGAGTGACCTGAAGGGCAATGACGTATGGTACTTAGTTTTCTCCTTGTGCTGGGCCACATCTCAAGGGCTTCCTTACAGTATACGGCTTCAACAATTATAGTCCATTCAGTGGCCTTTAACATCACTGGCTTAATCCAAAAATGGATTTGTACTGGAATTGTGAAATGAAAAATGGCTCATTTGCTGTCTTCACCAATTGAAATGACCTAAGAGGAGACTGACCTAATGAGAATATCCCTGAGCTAAGTTGAAATGTGATTAACATCAAATCAGGGAAAGTCAGCAATCATCAAAGATAGATAAATCTGGACTCATCTCCCTCTTCTGCCAAGGTCAATAAATGTCATAGGCCTCATCTGAGCTCCATCCTATAATGATGTGACATGGAACTCCAGGTAGTACCATCTTCTCTTTTCCATTTTCTCAGCACTTGCTCCAATTCTGCTCCTCTAAATGAGGTCACATTAAAGACGCCACTACAGATTCTCTAAGACAAAGTGAAATTCAATGAAACCCAGTGGAAATAACATTCAGCGGCTTCTTATATAACAAGCTTTTTATCCCACATTCCCAGCGCTACATCGAATCCAATCTCTGCCCCAGCAACACATCTTTACACCATCCCAAGTGTATTAAATAGAAATCAGGCCTTGGTTACAGGTCCTGTAATGATCATTTGGGCCAGCTAATATCTGACAGTTTATCCAGGCAGCCCGCCACAATGGACTTCCCTCCATCTGACATTGCTGTGACTCCATTAGCCAAAGTGTTGGAAGTAAATGATAGTAGGCAGCGCTTGGCAGTGTCAGCCCGCTTAGATCAGCTGGCCTCTATTGATTTAATCACAGAATAAAGGATGGAGCAGGGAGCAGGTATCACAGGTGCATCTTGTTCAACCAAGCCACACTTTGTCTTTTAAACATTGGCATATTGTGACTTAGGGATCCATTGATTCAACAGAGCTTTGTTCATCTGTGTACAGCACAACACACACTCTACCTTTTCATTCCCTGAAAAAACAAGTCAGGTGTGACTGTCATGTCAGTTTTATTTTTACAGCCTAAAATTACAAATATGCCTGAAGAAACCTGACTGACAAACATGAAGTACACACATGATCTCTTTGCAAAAGACAGTGAGACCTTCTAAGGTTGACTGGAAACCAGTACTATCCGCTAGCTATAGAGGACATGTAGGTCAAATAGAAATCAGCATTATACCATCTGTTTTATTTGTATGTGTACTTGTTTGTGTGTTCATTGAAATGAATCTTACCTCTTGACCTCAGTAGTCTTGCCTTGGTAAATTACAGTGTGGCTTTCTGCTGGCTCAGGGAATGAGCAGTGAAAGAGTAATCAGAGAAACAAAGAGCCACATTCAACCTATTTATGGGCCACAAGATCCTATGGTATTTTTCAGCAAAACAAACAAACAAACAAACAAAAAAATCCTTTGCTATACAGGAAAAAAAAGGCAATAAGACACACTCTAGCAATAATTTCAGTGCAAGAAATATAAGCAAAACACAAATATCAAGACAAACCATATCACATCCATTATAGAGAACCAGCAAAACACAGCATAAGGGTCCGATCAAGCGAAAATGAACATCAACATGAAAAGTAAATTTGCATATATCATTTATCAAATGGGCTCATTTTTTAGCTAAAGAACTCTATTTTATGGAACTGTTATGGTTTTTAAAATAACACTTGTACAAAAAAAAACATTAAAACTGATTTTATTGATTGTACTTTTTACACCACAGCCATGCCTCAGACATAAAAATATAGCTCGAATTTGATGCAAAAAATTATATCTAAAAATTTGAAAATGTAATCAGTCTGTCACCTTTAAAAAGACTATCTGTGAACTGTTACCGAGAAATTACTCTTTATTTTTATCTACCTATATCAGTATGGACTGCCACAAGTTGTAAATAACACTGTGTTAGTATTAAATACATTAAATGAAGCATTGGGATTACATCTGGCTTGTTGTTTTTAAAAATAAGTCAACATTTTGGGTGATACATAAAATTGTAAAGAGTCGTCCACTTGTTACCACATTCTCAGGTCAATTAAACAGAGACTTTTCAATATTTTTACTCCAAAATTTATTTTTGAGCGTAACTGAATACAACATCTAAAAGGTTTTGTCCTACTTGTTATCAGTTTCTGCTGAGAATTGCATGTTTTGAATGTTTGCATAAAGCTTAAAACATTGATGTCTTTTTCAAGTCCATGTGTTACCGAACAGTAATTTGACATTTTTCATCTAAAAATTTTATCTCCCCAGATTTTGTTATACATAATTTTAAAGTTCTTATAAATACCTACTCATATATGTATAATACATGCATATAAGTTACTCTGTTTACATGACAAAGACTGTTGAACACGAAATGTGTCCACGTGTTACCGCTTTATCAGACTCATAGGTCTACTTTAAATTCAGATAACGTACTGTATGAGTTAAAATGAATTAAATGCATAGGGGTTATAGTAAGAATTTTGTCTATTGAATTTAGTATATTTCACCATTACCTTTTACAGTGTAGGGGCTTGTAGTAATGGCTGATAATGAATTACAAAATACTATTTCTTTTTTTTTATGTTACTACATAACAGTGCTGCGCTATTAAATGAAACTTGAAAATACAAAGTCTAAAGCCCTATTCATACAGGGTTAGCATTACCTGTAAACTTTGTGTAGGTCATCTGTGATCTTACAACTCAAATCTGCCATGTCTGGAATTTGCAACATTTTTTTCAGTTCACATTTTTTGCATTTCTTCAGTCTACTTCCTGGTTGAGAGCTATGGTGGCTGGGCTGATGACAACAAAGTAATAAAAGTGGAAAAGGGGCTCGTGTCTCAAATAGAGCATGAAAATTCCCCAAAAGAACAAACTTAAATCCATGAGAAAAGCAACATCTCAAAGACGATTAGATGCATGAAGGCATACGCAAAGGAACATTTTTCTTCTATCTTTCAACAGATATCTGTAAGTGGTGATCCTCCCCTTGACATCAGAACCATGACCTTTTGTCCTTAACTTCAAGTAGAAAACATATTATCTCATAAGAATGTGTCATATGAAACATAAACGTGGGCATTATTTTCCACATCACAGGAGGTCTGAAGGTTATACTAGTCCTGCGCAAATGGGCTTAAGTGAGAGTTAAGTTGCAGTATTAAGGAGAATATCTATGGAGAAAGTGATGATTAGTTCAGGACTTGAATTTGTCACAACTAAGGAGTTCCAACACCTCGCAGTTATCTTGGTGTCAGTAATCCATTAACTGATGTCTCTGTATTGCACTGTTCCTTTAACAGCTTAACACTTGTAATCTTACATGTTGACTAACTCTGAAAACACTCATCCATGTTGACGGGGTAGCAGTAACATCTTTCATGTGCTCCCTCCTTGTGGGAGTCATGGATAGAATTGGCAGGATATGACTTCTCAATGTTCCTCTGTGTTGTGAGGGTGAAAGACTGCACTGTTTCAAACTACAGTTGCAAAATTAAGTCTTCACATTTTCCTTTCGTGCGTTCCTCTTGCACGGCTGCTGCTGAAAGTGTTGCAGCCACAAATAGGATGAAAGGTTGAAAGGTTACAGTAAACTGTTTACATTCAGACCCAGACTTAAATACCTTCTGTCCTATTGGGGCTGTAGGTGGTTTGCACTGTTTTGGTGCAGGCCAGCTTTGTACTCTCCTTGGCTTCCTGTTTTCTTGAACTCTGCCTCCACGGATTCTCTCGAGCCTCTTAAAGAACTCTCTCCTATCTTTTTTAACTCAGCAGGGGATCCTTCTTCAAGGGATCATCCCTATATATGTGCATAAGTAGAGACTTTGCATATGATTGGGAGGAGGATGACAGGGTGGGCAGATGCTTAAAGAATACATCCTGCCAAAGAAATGTTCTGGAATTTTTAATTAGTTCTCAATATAGACACTACCTTCACGATTCTTATCACTCCTCACACATATAAGGTGTTTGTTTTGTACTGTGGGGCAGGAAAGGTCATATTTGTGTTTACTCTGTAATAACCAAGCATCTTAATCTAGGATCCTGTGGAAATGCTCTGATCCTCTGCCTGCTTCCTCATCTTAAGGTGTTTTGGTTTAATACCTAAACTATACATTTCTAGAGAGGATTTCAAGAACAGTTAAACATTTAACTAGTATGTATATCCACTGCCAAAGGCGATCACTTTTATCTGTTCTCAAATAAATCCTTCCCCATAGATCAGAGCCATGCAAAGTATTGTGGTAATGTTAAAAAAAAGAGAGATAGCATACATACTGTATATGTACAGCATGTGTAATATCTTTGATGCTTTTTATAACCTCACCCAAAGTTAGTTTAGTCTCACCACAACATAGACTATAGTTTTACCTGCTGTGAATAACACAGTTGACTAAACACATGCACCCATAACTGTGGCCTGCAGGAATTACATTGGTATCATCCAAGTCTTCAATTATTATTACCCTCCATCCTCCCTGTTGCTAATATTTTCTTTTTTGTCTTCTTTTTGGGTGCAGATTTATTTAATTTGGCCGACATACAGCATTTCTGTGAACCAGCTTTAGCCAAAAAATATTGTTATGTAATAGTTAAACATTTCTTTCTATCACTTGAACTAGATGCTCTTGTCATAAGTCTATGACTTGTTCCATCTTGAGATGATGGAAGAAGAAAGCCTCTGAATAGTGACACGGGCTTTGACGCCTTGCAGCAGAGGGAAGTCATTTAAAACCAGCATGTCTGTCTGAGCTCACGGAATTAAAATTTGGACCAGTGTCGAACATTCCTAAGCGGTTAGCAACAGACAACTAAAGCATTTATTTTTTTCATGAATAGTTCTCACATTTTATTTTTACCAGGTTTTAATTGCATGGAGGTTTTTAATATTTAGTTCTTTGTGTAATTTAATTTGGGATACAGTGCAAATTCTACATAGCAGAAGCTTCTAGTTGTAATAACTTCAGATTCACATCACCACCATACCTACAAAATTACCTCAAGTCGCTGAAGAATTCCAACACGTTATCACTGATAAGATGTTTTCCACTTGTATAAATTTGAAGACGAAAAACAATTGAAAACATTTCCTCCTGAATAAAACAATGTATTATGCTTGAAAATTTAAGTTGGATTTTTTTTTGCATGATGAATGAATTAATGAACCAAAAAAGTATAACGGATGCTTTTATCTTTGGAATTATTATTTATTTAATTATTTTTTTTAACCTCATTTAGTCATTTTAGGTAATATATTCCAATTGAATTACACTCATTTATTTTAAAAAAAAAACAACAAACAACCCTTCCTTTTAATCAACATGATCTGAATTCCCCACCCTCCCCTCTGTTTTTTAGTAAGGACAAACCTTTGAAGCAAAGAGGACATAACAAACTGAAGCAAGCCAGCCAGGTTGGGCACTGGCAGCGTCGCTAAGCATGGCTTAGCTCTGCCTTACGTATTATCAGACCAACACACTGGTTGGGCACTATACCTGCTGTTCTGAGCTGCGCCAGAGCTGGCCTCACCTCTGTCAGCCAGCTCCAGCACCTGGTGAATTTCCTGTACCACTTCACGGACAGAACCGCAAACTGAGAAATAGATTTGATACCATTGGCAAGGAAAAGTGACAGATAGCAGAGAGAAAGTGGAACTTTGCAGGGGTGTTACCTACTGTTCAGCTGTGCGGGGCTGTGAATACTTGTTTGTTTATGAGTTCTGTGAAAGTGCTGTGCGTGACATTGGCAAAAAGCCTGCCAGACGGATCGATGATAAGTAGTTGCTGTTGCAGCAGCGACGCTAGACATGACCCGATTTAATTTGCCCGCTCTGCTTGGATGAGGTTAACACTACTGATTCTGATGCCATTACACGCAAATCACACGCACACAACGCAATCAGTACAGTAATAATCCAAGTCCAAGTATGAGCTGTGCACTCTATTTACTGTTCATTTTGTTGAGGTTACATATAGTACACAGCAAAACACTGTACAAAAAAGGCGCTTGTAGGTAACAGAGCTCGCATTCACATATAAAGCCATTTTTTGTCAATTGTATGAAACAAATCTGCCTCTAGTGAGAGCAAAATAAACAAATAAATAAATAGGCTTTGAAATAAAATAGACAAAGAAAACCCACAGCACTGGGTATTTGGTACTTTATTGAGAGGGTGTGAAAACCATATCCGAGCTTTTTTCACTTCAATGAAGACATTCATGAACCTGACTTTTCCTATAGGTAAAGGTCTAATAGCCTGGAGTGCTTTCCTTTCAGGTGAATGCGCTTGTTCTAACAGGTGCTTAATAACAGAAAGGGAATGCAGTGGATACAAGCCTGAGCCACTGTAAGCAGGTACACGAAACACAATAGGATTAGAGAGCAGATTGATCCTGGCTTTGTGCACTGCTGTTTGGCCAGATTACCACAGCCACTGTTTTATTGTGTGGAAATTGAACAGAAATTTGTTTTCAATTTGCCAACTGCTTGAATTGCATTTGGGCATGCCTGTTTCTGTGTAACACAAAGGTGAGGAGTGGATAGAAAGAATGTACCATGCTGTGCACTCTACAGTTTCACAGGATTAGCCAGTTTCCCTTAGATAATTTTGTTGCTAGTGACACTAAATCAAATGTTTTCATTTGAAAGCCTGATATGAAACACCGAGAGTGCAGAGCACGCAATCTGATTTCAGCCGGGGAAAGAAGTATCGTGTATTTACCTCAAAATTAGTTCAGGTCTAATGCTGACTACTTTCAAGTACAAAGTGTAGCAGTAATCACTTGTGCACAGAGAGGACACTGTTGATTCACCTCCCTCTGAAATTGCAATGCATTAGACTCCAGTAACACATAAATGCATGGCAATGATCTACATATATATGTACCGTATCCATCTCCATGAATCATTTTTTATGGCATTATCATTTATTAATGGGTAGTATGAAGCTCTATAGAAAAGAAAAGACCGAAGAGATAAGAGATGTGTGTTTACATGGTATGCAACCTCTAACTGAGTTTATATGGCAGCTTGAAATGAAACCGAGGAGACATTCTAAAGTCAGCGTAGCAATAATGTTAACAAACTGAATGCAGACACACTGTCATCTGCTGGGTTTTGTAGAGTCATCCATACAGTCTAAGGGCTTACTGAAGGATTCTGCTTGAAACACTATCCTTAACACCAGAATTTCATTTTGGCAGATACTGTAGGGCAGTGTTTTTCAACTTTGGGGTCAGGACCCCACGTGGGGTCTCCTGGAATTCAAATGGGATCGCCTGAAATTTCTAGTAATTGATAAAAATACAAATAATAACATACTAATAAAAAATATATGGTGAGTTGAGAGAGACAATCACAATACATAAAAGACATGACAAACTCTGAAGCTGAAACTGAAGCACTGTGGTACTGTTTATCTTTCAAATGTGCATTGTGGTCGGTTTAATATGCTGCAGCATAATTCATAGTTTGAGTTATTGTTTGTTCAGTATTGTCAGCCTTGTAAATCCAAGCTGGACTGACTGTACATATCCTGACCAAGGAAAATAAAATTCTCACTTTGTGTACACCTGGCTTTTCTGCCTCCATCCATAATAATATACATTATATAGATTAAATGTCATCTAAAATTAAAGGTGCGGGAGACTTTCGTGACAAATTTTTCATCAAATATGTAAAACCTCAGTCATAGCCTAAATATCACGAATCCGTAAGTCTTTCTGTGATTACTCACCTGAATCTGTTGCATTACAGTAAACAATTTCGAAGTGCCATCCACCATAAACAAACCATGTGTTTACAAAAGAGCCAGGAGGTAACTCGGGCATCTTCGGAATTTTGTCGTGACGTGCATTGTGGGAAAGGGAGGTTTGCGCAGTTGCCTGCATCTGCAGCGGCAGCACAACCATATATTATATGGATGAAACAAACACGACGCGGAAACGTCTGAAACGCGGAAATGCCTGGAGGAATATGCATAGAGGGAAGGGAGCTCCTGCCATTTCCGCGTCGTGTCCTGTAGCAGCTGCTGCTATCAGGTGGCTGCGTGAGCCTCCGTTTCCCACAATGCACGTCGTGTAAAATTCCGAAGATGCCCAAGTTACCTCCTGGCTCAGAATGTAAACACATGGTTTGTTTATGGTGGATGGCACTTCAAAATTGTTCACCATAATGCAAGAGATTCAGGTGAGCAATCACAGAGACTTACAGATTCGTGATACTTAGGCTATGACTGAGGTTTTACAGATTTGATGAAAAACTGGTCACGAAAGTCTCCTGCACCTTTAACGTTTATTTGCAACATAGCATTGCAAACTATTACATGATCAAAAACACCTTAATTTTAGCAAAAAAATGTCTCTGTTTTGAATGTCTGGGTTCGCCAGAAATTTGTGATGTTAAAATGGAGTCACGAGCCAAAAAAGGTTGGGAACCACTGCTGTAGGGCTAATCTACAGCATATTAATTAGGGGTGATAAGACTCTTCTCTCAGTTGCAGCCTCACTACATGATTAGGTTGATAAGGCAGTTGTATTACATATTAAAAATAAATAAATAAATAAATCATGCCTGGCTCAGCTTAACCTGTACTCAACCCCTTTTGCATTCTCTGATGTTACAATTTTAATGCGTAGGAGTTGTGGCGCGTATTGCAAAATCTCAGCGTGCCGCACATCCATCCAGTTTTACCCCATTTGTTATTATTATTTGAATTGCATTGGACTGTGGTGGCTGTGAATTGGAAATAGGACGGCGAAGCTGAGACTGCCTCACTCCCAGTATTTTGGGCATAGTTCTGCCTCAGTGAGCCAGGCTGATTGGGATGCAGCAGGGTTTCTCCCTTTCTCTCCCCCTTGCTGTCTCCCTGTGTCTATCGTTCTGCTCGGCCTGAAACAGACATTCTGATGAAAAAAAAGAGGGGGCCAAAATGTTTATGAATGCAGGGCACATAAAGGAACACACACACACACACACACACACACACACAAGCACACACACTCAACTGAGTACATATGGACATGCATTTCTGTGCAGTGCACACATCGTTGCAATGTGCATTCAGCAGAGTGGCAAACAATCCCAGAATTTCAATACTGCGCCATCGCTTTTGTGGAATATGTAACTCCATATTTAATTTTGCATATTTTCAGTGCCAATGCAAGGCTGAGTTTCATTTTAGCCTCACAAGGTTCAAAATAAAGCCACCAAGTAGATAGGGAGGGAGTCAGTGAATGAAGGAGGAAATCCTAAACAGGCAATCTGGAACTTTACTTTCTGGAGGATTAAACTGTGGCATCATTTTAGTGTCAAACCATCCTCTGCTACATCCCAACATACTAGGATGCCAACATAGCTTTCAGAATAGAAAGCTATGCTGGCAGCATTAACATGCAAAATACAAAGCGAACCAGAAGACGCCTTTGCTTTGTGCATCTTAGGTGAATCTTTTTAGTACATGTGAATTTGACACAAAAACTGAGACAGAAGTAAATCTAACATATTTTCAGAGCACTTGCACTTGCTTCTATTACTTACTCTACTCATCTTTCCCCTTGCCCTTGATATTTAATGACATCTTTTTTCTTCTTTTTTGGTATTGGATGTAACTTTAGCACTGAAGCAAAAGTTCTGGCTATTGTGACACCATGGATGAGCACTCAGAGAAAGTATTTGATATTTGATATAGCTTTGAAACTGCTCTCATCCCTCTTGGAATCTCCAGTTTGAACTCTTTGTGTCTTGTCCTTAAAGTTAAATCTCTCTGCCCTTTCTTCCATTGAAAATTGTGTGTTTAAAAAGAGAGTACATTCTCTCTCTGCATAAGTCATGCTCACATAGAAAATACTTTTATTATTATTTTCTTCAGGGACTTGGTTTTCTAATTGATCATAGTGGGCCGGGTCTACTAAAGGTTTGTATAAAAATGTGCAAACTCATTGTACACGCAAAAAAATTTGTACAAACTGATTTACTAACAGTGTGCACTAAGGGTTGCGTCTTTTAAAGGTGTAAAATAGTGTGTCTGCATCGAGTTAGTACATTTGCCACGATGAATATGCAATTGTGCGTTTGGTAGGAGGAGATTCATACATTCATTTATTTGTTTTCTGAACCTGCTTTATCCTCACTAGGGTCACTGGGGTCGCTGGAGCCTATCCCAGCTACTTATGGCCGAAGGCGGGGTACACTCTGGACATGTCGCCAATTCATCGCAGGTCTTGTGGGAGGAGAAAATGTAAATATATTAATTTAGCACACGCAAAGTGATTTATCAAACCCAAAAGCCATTTTGCTGATAGAAACTGTGTATATTTAACACATCTCAAAGGGAGGTGCAAACGGTTTGGATGCGTAACTGCACACACATGTAAGTGGTTATTGTCACAAGAAGAAGACACTGAAATGATGAAACAAGATGCAGAGAACGCATTTTTCACCCTCGTGTGAACATTTTTGGAAAAATAATTGCGACGTATGCCCCCCACACACACACACACACATTTTACATATATACTTGATCTGACGATTGTGATTAAAAATACGCACCGACATTAGGCTACAGTGTGACAAAATTATGTGCGCCTGACAGTCAAACCAACCCCCACACCCCCCGCACCTCTAAAATGAAAAATCAATAAATGAGTCATGCAATACCTTCTATGAAAAAACTCCTCCAACATTACTTTTCTGTGCATCTGGATCATTTTCAGCGCATTGTTATCGTTAGTGCTGGTGTATCCCAGAGCAGTTTTTCCAGCGTATTGTCTCCAGTAGCATACTCAAAATCCTCATTTAAATAGGGTGGACTCCAAGACTTTGCACCTGTTGTAATTGGGTAAGCAATCTTTGTAAATCACCCGCAAACGGTGGTTCAACACCACACGCAAAATTCTACATTGCACACGTAAATTAGTACACGCAAATTGGGACCTTAGTGGATCTGGCCCAGTATACGGTATTGCTGATACCCATAAAGACACTCTTGTATTTTAGTTTTTCTTACTATGCTAACTCTGATGTGTTTCTAAATGTTGTGCACCTGACTTTTTTTTTGTGTTTTGGCAAAGAAAGCCGCTATTTGGTCTTTAAGCCCCCGTGTCTACACATTTGTCTGGAGTCAGCCAGGCATATGGTGAAGATTAACCACACATTGTTCTGTTTGTGTATGTGTATGTCTCTCTGTAGCCTGTACGTTGGGGAGAACAAAACACCATCTGAGCATGTCCAGGATTATCATCATCTCCATGGCGACTGCCTCCTCCACCTCCTGCTCTTTCCCTCCTCGCTCCTTTCTCTGTGTGGGTAATCTGTGGCGTTCGCTGTACTGCTGCGCCCACTCATTTGTCTCCCATCCCTGCCACAAAATCTGAATTCTGAAATTGCAAAAGGAGTAATAAACAAGATTGACTGCAGCTCTCCCTATTGATTGCTGCTCCAATGTGCTCATATGATTTGTAATACTGCACCCCCCCCCTTCTCCTCCTCCTCCTCTTCCTCCTCCTCCTCCTCTAACAACAGCGCCCAATGGCCAGGCCACATAAAGACAAGGCAAATTATGATGGGACAGGAATCAATTTCTACTAGATTAAGCTTCTTGTTCTCTTGTGGCTTTAAGGGTTGAGAAATAAAAGGAAGCATGTACGCAGAACCGACCACTTGTAAAGGATATAAAACCAAGAAATGGAACACACCATTATACATTCCATCTCAAGGTGATTGTATGAGACATCCATATGTTGCCACCGGCTGGCACTGAGATGCTCAGTATCATCTTTATCAAAAAAAAAAAAAAAAAAAAAACTCAACAGGGAATGCGGTTGAAAAATCTTTAGTTATTCTTACTGCTCTTCTGTTCCCGATGTACAAGCAAAACATTTTGTGCACAAAAACAATGTGGGCAAAAAGAAAAAAACACAAAAATGGGATGAAGTAAAGACGTTAAAGCTCGAATTCATCAAAAGGGACTGATAACGTTGAAACCTGAACCTCCCACATGTAACATTTAGATTGAGAAAGTGAGGGAAATCTATCAGATGGAGCAGATTACTTATGTACTTAAAATTCAGGGAGAGATATTTACAAAGAGATGATTAAGCTTTCAGTGCAATAAGCATTCAGAAGTGGTTGTATACGTGTGTTTTTTGTCATTCATGTTTCATTTGTGATTAATTGTGATCAATATCTACTGCAGATATCCATTTTTTCTTTTTTTTCATGTGTGCCCTATGGGGATATTTGATTTGATATGTAAATGTATGTAAAATATCTTGTATATTTGTATGAGCAAAACTACATAAAAATTAAGTTTAAAAAAAAAAAAAAAAAGGGACTGATGACAAGTTTGGATTTGTATTGTTCTGCTTTATAAAATAACTCTACTCTGAAACTGTTCTGTGATTTTTAATGCATGTTGCATGGATCTTGCAGCGACAAAACAATGTTATCCACGTTAAAAGAAAAAAAACAACAAAAATGGAACAAAACTCTCAATTCTTTGTCTTTTGCCAGAATGAAGAATTTGATTTGTTATTCAATGATAACAATGTGTGCATTCAGCAAATCACTGTTATACATGAGAGGAGAAAGACACGAGAGAAACAGTGACATTGAAGAGTATTTTCATTTCCAAGTCGGAATTCCACAGTGCACCACCAGATACTTAAGCCCAATAAGATTCAAAATCCTCCCTTTTCCCCCCTTTTTCTTTTGGTCGGTTATGCTTCTGCTCCTCTTATTACCATGTTTACAACTTGTTGGCATCCTGAAAGCTATGTTGGCTTTGATAGCGACGGCACGGAAAATAAAGGGAAAGAATTTTGAAAACATGTCAGTGAGTGCGCTGTTATAAGAGGATCAGACATGCAAGAGTGGAATTGGGCCCTTAAGAGTTCCAAAAGAGAATAAAGGGTGAATTATCATTTAATCCCACCCTGGTCAGTACAAGGAAGAGGATGAGAGTAGAAACGAGGGGTTCATTTGTGCTACAAAAGAATGTCAGATACAGGGAATAGTATCAGACAATGGCTTTCGGTGTAGCAGGGAGGAGGATGATGGTGGAGGGGTCATCCCTTCATTTATACGCCAGAAAACAGCAGAAGAACCAGTCATGTAGAACAGGTGGGAAAATTCTATGCTAACACAGACTCTGCTCATTCTAAATATTTGATCTCTGCCAGAGTCAATGAATAGCGGTGCAATCACGAGAAAAGGGACGAACTAAAATTATGAGATCACCTCAGTCACACGCTGTAAAGCTATTTGCTCGACTTGATCGTGTTATTGTAGAATTTTCCTTTCAGTGTGTGAAGATAGGGCGTGTTTATGCAGTAATTCATGAGTCTAGGTTAATTTTGTTCACATGAAACACAGCGCAGGTCTGTCTATTTCAAGAATACAAAATGAAATAATCAAATATAAAATCAAACAAGTGGTGCTAGGCACAATAAACCCTGCCCCTCGCACATATTTCGCCCGTTATAAGTAAATGGGAAGATTTTAAAAATTCATAAAAAATTTGAACTTCGACCTACTGTTCTCAAAATGTAATGAGATCTATTCTGGATCACTGGCAATCTGTAAAGTCAGTTTGGTATGAATGCAACCAATAGTTTAGCTGCTGCAGACATGTGAAATTTTGCCAATTATAGGTAAATGGGGGAAAAAAATATATTTAAAAAATCTGAAAAAAATTAAACTTAAATGTACTTTTCCCAAAATATAATGACATCTATTCTGGGTCACTGGCAATCTATAAACTAAATTTGGTATGAATTCACCCATTACTTTTGCTGCTACAGACATTTGAAATTTCACTCATTGTAAGTAAATGGGGGGAAAAAAAGATTTAAAAAATTCATAAAAAAATTTGAACTTTGACCTACTGTTCTCAAAATGTAATGAGATCTATTCTGGATCACTTGCAATCTGCAAAGTCAGTTTGGTATGAATTCAACCAAAAGTTTTGCTGCTACAGACATGTGAAATTCTGCCCATTATAAGTAAATGGGGAAAAAATATTTTTAAAAATTCATAAAAAATTAAACTTTGATGTAATTTTCCCAAAATATAATGACATCTACTCTGGGTCACTGGCAATTAATAAACCAAATTTGGTATGAATTCACCCATTACTTTTGCTGCTACAGACATTTGAAATTTCACTCATTGTAAGTAAATGGGGGGAAAAAAAGATTTAAAAAATTCATAAAAAATTTGAACTTTGACCTACTGTTCTCAAAATGTAATGAGATCTATTCAGGATCACTTGCAATCTGTAAAGTCAATTTGGTATGAATTCAGCCAATAGTTTTGCTGCTACAGACATGTGAAATTCTGCCCATTATAAGTAAATGGGGAAAAAATATTTTTAAAAATTCATAAAAAATTAAACTTTGATGTAATTTTCCCAAAATATAATGACATCTTCTCTGGGTCACTGGCAATTAATAAACCAAATTTGGTATGAATTCACCCATTACTTTTGCTGCTACAGACATTTGAAATTTCACTCATTGTAAGTAAATGGGGGGAAAAAAAGATTTAAAAAATTCATAAAAAATTTGAACTTTGACCTACTGTTCTCAAAATGTAATGAGATCTATTCAGGATCACTTGCAATCTGTAAAGTCAATTTGGTATGAATTCAGCCAATAGTTTTGCTGCTACAGACATGGGAAATTCTGCCCGTTATAAGTAAATGGGGAAAAAATATTTTTAAAAATTCATAAAAAATTAAACTTTGATGTAATTTTCCCAAAATATAATGAGATCAATTCTGGATCTCTGGCAATCTATAAACCAAATTTGGTATGAATTCAACTAATAGTTTTGCTGCTACAGACATTTGAAATTTCACCCATTATATGTAAATTAGGGAAAAAAAAGATTGAAAAATGAATAAAAAATTTGAACTTTGACCTACTTTTCCCAAAATGTACTGATATCTATTCTGGGTCACTGGTAATCCGTAAATCCAATTTGGTATGAATTCAACGAACAGTTTTGTTGCTAGAGTGTTAACAATCAAACCAAACCAAAAACAATACCCCTTACCTTCCCTTCGGGGGGCGGGGTAAAAATCCTATGCTGTAGATCATTCTTCTTTGCAATCTGCAGAGGGTTTCATTTGTAAAATGGCAGCATATCATAACATTACTCTGAATAAAAGTTAAACATGATTCACTGTAATGCACTAAGATAAGCACAGAGGTAATGCATCTCTCTGAGTGGGGGTCTGTTTGTTTCATTATAAGAAAGCAACAGAGATAAGAGTGAGATAGCATGGGTTCATTTGTGCTGAATCTATCGCTGACTATCTCACTTGTAAACATAAAACATTCTATAACAAAAGAACAGCCTGTTATAGCCACTGTCAAAGAAATAAATGTGTGTATGACACTTTCCTCCTCTATAGAGAAGGCTTTGCCAATTGTAAACAGTAACGGGGGGGGGGCTTTGTTTGATCACAGAGGTAAGGCTTTGCTGTTGAGACATTTTCTAGTATTTCGAGTTTGCTCTAGCATGACCACAACAATGTCTGAGGAGACAGATGTGAAAAGATGCAGGTGCTCCATAACTACTACAAGGTAAATCTTTGGCTTTTTGCAATAACTTTCAAGTCTCTTAACAAACAGCTGCAAGTTCCCATGGATGCAATATCTGTCAGAAAAATATTTATGCAGGTTAAAAATGTTCTGGTTATAGTTGAGTAATAATTCAATTCCCAATTTTTTTTTTTTAAATCTTTTTTTTGCTTTATTTATTTTCCAAATTCAGCAGATTGCAGAAAGTACAGGTTCTCCAGATGTGATTTTGATTTATTCTATTGCTTAATTCTGAAACTGGAGGATGGCCCCCATCTTTATCCTTATCTCCTTTTAAAATCAGGTTAAGGTTAATAAAAATATGTAATACCAAGTTAGAAGCATATTTCAGAAAATAAAAGATTATTGTTTGAAAATAAATAGTCTACATGTGGATTTTATTAAGAAAGTATTCCAATCATCTGCACTAACCTGGTACTGAATGTTTCTTGTTTTTCATTACGCAAAAAAAGAATTTCCTTTTCTGTTTGTCCATATTTGTTCACTGGAGATGTTATGTCCATGTAGTTTTAAAAGCTCTAAACAGAGATTATTACCAAAACTGAGGAAACATCCACTTAAACATAAAGATAGATTTTAGTCTCATCCCTACTTCAAATAATTCAGTCCTGCAGTCTTACTATATGTCAACTAGACCAATTAAAGGTGTCCAGCAAATTAGAGATGAAGGAAATTAAACTGACAACTTACCACAAGATAAAACAAGAGTCAGAGGGACAGACTTTTGGAGCTCCCTGGGTCTTGAAAAATGTTTTTTGTCAGCCTGCACACCATTTCTCCTTAGCTGATTAGGCGCCATTGGCAGAGTCTTTTTTCACTTCAATTTTAAATTTTCGAGTCCCCACTCATGGTGTATTACCATTATCGCTAACTGTGAGGCTCCATCGAGCCGTCTGGTACCTGTGGACATGCGTGAAAATTGCTGAAAAATGCTAGTCTAAATGTAAATGGACCCAGGTAATTGTTATCTTTTGTCAGTAGAACTTCTCTGATTGACTACTCTTTTTGGGGTATTCTGACTTTTTCCATTCAGTGTAATTTGAATTTAATGCCCCAGATGCATGGAGAAATAGGGTCATATAACCTGTTAAAAATGCATTTTTGGACACTTTAACCTCTGTGTTGGTAAGTGCCTTCAATCTAAATGAAGTAATAACTATGTTTTGTTTGCGACGAACCATTGCAAAACTATTACAGTGTGTTTGATATTATCGCACATCTTTTACAATAGTAATAACCTTTCTCCTATTTTGTTCAGCGTATGAACTATGTCTATACAGTTAAATATTAAAAAGGAGCCTTTTTTAAGAGTTAAAAGGTTCCTCTGTGTCTTTGGCAATACCTGTGTTCCCATCTGCTCTCAATTTAAGAAAAAAAGTCTTGGCAGAGCTCTGTATTGTGTGATATCCAGATTTTTTTTTTTTTTCAAAGTAATGTTCCATGAAACATATGTTAACAAATGTGAAATTAATTGTTAACCCTGAAACATGACACATGTCATGGACTATAGGCAATAAAACATAGCCAAGATAAAAGCCAAAGATTGTTTCCTTTTGATCAAACAAGTGCTAAACTTATGAATGCCTCCTAAAACAGATCGATATTTGTCCATTTTGTCTTTACACAAGATGTTTCTTTTTCCATTCATCCACCATCAATCTTTCTGCAGAGGTTTACTTACAAATCTCTCTGACTTTCTCTAACATTCGCCCTCACCTGCACACACAAGCAAATACACACCTCAGAGCACCACCATCTCCCCTTGTGACATGCTTCATGCGCTGAGGGATCCACTGCTGATAAGCAAACCCCCCACACCTCCACCAAAAACTGATTTCAGGGTTCCAAAGCAGAACTGTCCACAGAGGACTATCTCCACAAAGCTGCTACGCATGAGCTGGTGAGCTGTCTCATTGATCTGCCTTTCCTCACAGTCCAGCCTGGGCATTCACTCTTGTTTTCTACGCCTTAGCGAGTCCACTTTGGAAAACATCACCCATGGGAGAGGTGGAGGAGATTTTAAAAACTCTCACACACACACTCCAAGAAATAAACTTTGGTTCTTGCCAGCAGCTGCAGTTCATGCACAATGATGTCATCTTATAAAATGGAAATCGTATGCATGCGATGTTGGGCAAAGCAGTGGAACTTTGCACATGGTGCCACGCACAGTGAAGGGAAACAAGCTAATCTGCCATTGATGCTTGCACATGCATTAATGCAGATTCCAAACATGTGAATGCATGCTTGCTCTCCCATGGCATGCCAAAGCTACCTAGTGTATAGATTCCACATCCATGTTGTGAGAGTGTTAAAGGGTCAAAGTTCAAAGCATTATCTTTACTTCCCCCTCACCCACTCAGCATACATATTCACATGCGATTTCATTGTTCAGTCAACTGTCATGAGTGTCTATCTCGAATAATTCAATGGCAGTGATCACACTTTTTGGATAAATACAGAGTGAGGAAGCAAAATTTACAATGAACATTTAGTTGTTTTTTCTCAGCAGGCACTACGTCAATTGTTTTGAAACCAAACATATATTGATGTCATAATCATACCTAACACTATTATCCATACCTTTTCAGAAACTTTTGCCCATATGAGTAATCAGGAAAGCAAACGTCAAAGAGTGTGTGATTTGCTGAATGCACTCGTCACACCAAAGGAGATTTCAAAAATAGTTGGAGTGTCCATAAAGACTGTTTATAATGGAAAGAAGAGAATGACTATGAGCAAAACTATTACGAGAAAGTCTGGAAGATACTATTAAAGAAGAATGGGAGAAGTTGTCACCCGAATATTTGAGGAACACTTGTGCAAGTTTCAGGAAGCGTGTGAAGGCAGTTATTGAGAAAGAAGGAGGACACATAGAATAAAAACATTTTCTATTATGTCAATTTTCTTGTGGCAAATAAATTCTCATGACTTTCAATAAACTCATTGGTCATACACTGTCTTTCAATCCCTGCCTCAAAATATTGTAAATTTTGCTTCCCCACCCTGTAGCTCTATGTCTAGTTGCTTTTTATGTGCTACTTTAACTTTTTCCTCGACCTGGAAACAGAATTTCATTACATATACGTGATAAAATTGTGGCAACTGGGTCATCTTAACACCCTCCCTCATCTGCCCTTTCTTCCTCTGTGGGCTGCTGTAGAGACAATACTGTATGTGTGCCTGAGCTGCCTTTTGTACTATTTTGGCCTCATGCCTCCATTGCTCCTGTTTATGGATTGGACCTGTGTTGCCTACAGTGTTGCACGGTTTTCTACCAAAATGCTGCAACATTTTTATGAGTCTGAGATCACATTTATTGGAATGGCTGCATAGTGGGAAAAAATGGTGAGTTGTTCCTCAAGAGTATGTGCAAATGTATATGATGGCAAGAGTGTAGGGGGTTAAGTATGGAGTAAGGTTTTCGCATGCATTGCTTGTTTTTGTACTTTTACGACAATTAAACAGAACATTTATGAAAATATACAAATGTGTGTGCTCATTTTACAAAGATGATGCCTACAGTTTCATGATGTACTTCTTGGTGTGATTAAGAGAGGTGCTGCTCTTTTTATCCCACCCCCCAAAGGAGAAGAAAGGGGTATTGTTTTTGGTTTGGTTTGTTTGTTTGTTAGCAGCAAAACTATTGCTTCAATTCATACCAAATTGGGTTTATAGATTACCAGTGATCCAGAAAAGATCTCATTAGATTTTGGGAACAGTAAGTCAAAGTTCCAAATTTTCATGAATTTTTAAAATCTTTCTTTCCCCATTTATTTATAATGGGCAAAATTTCAAATGTCTGTAGCAGCAAAACTCTTGGTTGAATTCATACCAAATTGAGTTTATAAATGGCCAGCAACCCAGAATAGATGTCATTACATTTTGGGAAGAGTAGGTCAAAGTTAAAATGTTTTATGAATTTTTTTTATATCTTTGTTTTTTCTTATTTACTTATAATGGGTGAAATAAAACATGTCAATAAAAACATCAATTTTGTTTCAATTTACTTCAAAATTGGAACATGTATAGAGGCAATTGATATGCTGACATCACCATAGACATGATGACATCATCTGGATCGATGCCAAAATAAGCTACAATATGTGCGAGGGGTGGGGTTTGTTGTGCCTGTTGTGTGCCAAGTGGTGCCCAATATTTTTTTTGTTTTGTTTAGTTTTTTTTGCCAGCAATGCAAAAGATAAACACACTGTATGTTTCCCATCAGCATGTATCCTAGACGTCTTTGAAAGCTTTTGATCCCAGAATAAGCACTATAACTATGTCTTTAAATATTTCCACTCAGCGTCAAAGAGTTGAAACTCATAACACTCATTTTAATTCAACTGTTAAAGTCCAATATTAGACAAAGCGCACTGTGCCAAGTTTTTCTTTCCAATACAATTAGTTCCCAAGGGTGCTGTAGCTTTGATTTGATTAAATTTGATCCCTGCTACTCAGATGTCATTTAAGGTTCCTGGCGTCAGCACTGTCTGTGTCATTAAGCAGACACAAAACGGGGACTTTTGTTGTATTTACTTGGTGGTGAAGTAAAAGGTCAAGAGATCAATGTTGTTTTTTCATTCAAACAAAGTTCTGCAAACTTGATATTATCTTATTAAGCTTTATGTAAGCTTCTGAGTTGACTTAGTGATACAAAAACTGTGCAGGAAATCAGTCAATGATCACTGATAAGAGATGGGAACTGAAGTGAGTCATTGATGCTAACAGCTGCTTTATTTGCCAGAAGGGGCTGTGTGCCTGTGAATCCTCTTTGAGGTTAGCTTCTGGTCTAGGGACTCAAAATGTGATAAGGTAATTTGCCATTGTTTAGTCAGAGGTATTACTGGTCCTACATATACAGGGGTTGGACAAAATAATGGAAACACCTTCTATGATGCCACAATGTTAGGTGTTTCCATTATTTTGTCCAACCCCTGTATAGTTGACTGTCAAGGAGGTTAATGACCAGAAGCCCAGACAGTGATTAAACATTTATGCAGGTCACCTAATCCCTTATATATCAAATAATCTCGGCAAGATGGGCCTATGACTGTCCAAGTCATCTTACTTCTCTTCCCAAACCTTGTATCCCTGATCAGGCACCGCTGTCTTCAGACTTTCATAATACATGTGGGAATTGTAATCCTCCGGACACTGCCTATCTTTATATATCATCATCTCCTTAGAGTATTGTAGTTCGCAGACGTTTTAAACAATAAGAATAGGTTCTGCCATGGTTTTAAAATAGCATATTAAGCACATAAAACAGAAAACTTTCCCTCCTGAATTCCTAGCATTTATGAGCAGACTCATTTCAGCTGAGGACAACTGCTTTAGCTGCTGCGGTAGGAGACAAGCTGCATTTGCCATTATATATGTGACTTAAACCAACTGTTATGAGCTGCACATTGCTAGCCAACATTACTAAGGAAGCAGAATCTTTTACCAGCATTCTGATATGTTGAAAAGCCTAATCCGGAGAGGCTTTTATAAGCTTTTAAACTGATTGACCATATCGTCATGGCCCCCAAAGCTCCTCCCAAAGTGGTGGTTTTATGTGCAGTAGCTGGCGACCAGAAAAAGAAGGGTATAGGGGTTACTATTTTGCCACAGGTTGAACCTTACTTTGCCATAGTTCCTCCCCCCTCTGTTTCAATCTCCTCATTTGTATAATGCACAGAGAAACAAAGCCAAGACAGTATAAAGAGTTTTACTTCCTCTAGTGCTTTACCTCACAATCTACTCTCTAAATTGAAGGAAATAAGAGAATAGAATGATGGATCAATAAATCCTTACTAGCAGTGGCCCCTGTTGCAAAGCTCCTTTGCCACACTCTTTAATAGCCATTCCCATAAGACCTTTTTTTCTTTGTACCTTCCTCATCTGTTCTATTCTGTCTTTCAGTTTATCTGATTGATGTTACTGTGGCATCTGTGGAATCAAGCAAACGGCAGCTAAGGTTTTGTGGCTAATCGTTGCTGCCTCAGGGTGCAACGATAGGAATAGGCTGACATTTTATCTGGAATGTAGCCACTATCTGTCTGGATACTTCTGTGTACTTTTGTACTCTCCCATTGTTCTGCTACTTTCTCCTGAGAGTTGTTCAGTGCTCAATATGAACCTCAGGGTGTCTTTTAAAGATGATATTCCAGAGATCAATATGAATGAGTATGGTCATCGGGGACATGGCCCTATTTGGAACAAGTGCGCTGCTATGTAAGACTATGGGGGTGAACTATGGGCAGTGAAATCACATGACAGTCTGTGAGAGTGGGTCTGGTTTCAATCTCAGATAAATAAATCACAGCTTAATACCTGTCCCATATAATTCCGTCACTCCATGTGTGACTAGAATAAAGCATTGGAGGAGGTATAAACCAGGGTGTGCAATGCATCAGAAGGAACAGAGCTGATGGAAGTGGGAACTGTGGAAGGGTGGCAGCTTTGGATCAAGGGCCCAACACATACTGGTAGACAATAAGTCAGGACCTGTCTCATTTTTTTGTGTTTTTTTTTTTTCAGCTGAAGCCTGGGGATAGAAGTTGGGGATTGAGTTTCTCTGATTAGAAGATTGCATAGGTTGACGCGCCAGGACAAAGGGTGGTCAAGCCATGTCAGATGTAACCCAAGCTAGTAGCCAGTCTCCAGGTTAATTGGTAGGATTAAGGAGACAGGTGCTCATGGCATGTCAGGGGGCTGAGTTACACCTGACACAAAGGTGCTGATTAGCGTTTCATCTTGGCATAAAACGGCAACAAATGGAGCCATTGTGTTTTTCAGTTAGTAACGACGGATACTATCTCGTAAGACTTCATCATACACGTATCAACCTGTATTCTTGCGCTGACATCGTCTGGCATTGTCTTACGTACATGTTTTAAAACTAGTTAATGCAGGTTTTTGTTCAAAGACCCTTTCACTGCGTTTCCACGCAGACAGAAAAACATTCAGCTCAAACTGTCCTGATCTGAAAGTCTAATGTTTTGGGAAGGAGAGGATTAGGATAAGTCTTTAATTTGCAGCATCTTTCAGGATTGTTGTGTACACAAGCCTTGGAGATTAGTCTCTGGCAAACAACTGCCAAATTAATGAGTGAAGATAAAGTTGCAGCGGTGTCCAAATACTTTCCTTACAGTGTCAGAAAGCAGGTTGCCACACTCACGCTCATTTTGTTAACGGGTTACTAATTGCTTTCTCTGGTTGAATTGTTGCCACCCACGTAAGATAATGAAATCTGCCATACTTGGGATTTATCCACAGACTTGAACAACAACAGATGGTTTGGGTATTGATGTGCAACTGGCCCTTTGTAAAAAAAAAAAAAAAAAAAAAAAAAAAAAAAAACCTCTGTACTTAGTCACTATGACTACTACACTCTCTGTTCATCTTCACCTGAAACTAAACACCTGAACAAAGCAGCTGATAAAAGAAAAGAGTCTGACCAAGCTACAAAGAGGCCATTTGGTCAAGCTGGACCAGAGCAATGCCTGAGGGTTTTCTGCTTTGTGATGTCTGGCCACGATTTCCATGTCACTCCTATTTTTCACTTTCCCAGCCTCTTACCTTTTTTTCTTTTCTTTTTTTCCCCCCTTTTTTTTCTGAAACCCATTTATTCTCTTACAGAAACGTGAATGCCACTGAACCTTGGCAAGTGAAGCTGACAACAATGTAACACAGGCCACTCTCAAGCTAAACTGGATGGTATGAATTTGGAATTGTCAAGGAGAAAAGAGAAAGAGCCCCTTTCACTATCATTGGCAGCTCCTTCTACTTCAGTGCCTTGCCTCTCTCTTTTTCTCCAGCCCCACTCATCCCATATGGGCCTTTTAAAACTTCATAACAGGTTTACAGCATGGCGGATTCATTTAACATTACATTACACCACAGGAGCCCCTGGCCTGCTGCCTCTAAACTGAGAGGGGAAAAGGAAAAATGACAGAAAGTAAGGTGGCTATGACCCAAAACTCCCAACCCACTCAGAAACAAGTGATTCAGTGTTCCTTTGCAGCCAACAATAGGAGCCCAAGCTACATGTTGATAATCCCTGCCGTGTTTTATGTGCTCATTAAGTATGGATTCATAATCGTGTTAAGAGCTTGCTGGGATGATCCGACATGGCAAGGACGGAGGCGGAGTCTTTGTGTAAACAAGCACCTTGCGTTAGCTCATCTTTCATTGCAAAGCCTTGTCCTGGGAGTTGATTAAATAGCTCTGGTTTAATGAATGAATAATGACAATGACTTAGACGTATATGACATGTCAGTATTTACATATTTGTGTGGTATCGGTAGATGAGGGCCATTTAGTTGATGCTTTTATCAGCGCGGTACAGATACACAAATGTACTCTAATAATAGTTAATGAGTTTTGTGTGACAACGATCATTTTTCACAAATGCCAGCTTTCTGAATAATGTAGCATAATTCATCAGGATCCACAACAGTTTAATCAACACCTCACTAAAAAGATGTCAACAAAAACTGACAAGTTATATGATACTGTATGACCTACACTTGCTGTCTATTGCAGAATAGTATATCCATCAGTGTTAAATAATACTTGTCTGATGCAGAAATATTGCCATCTATTTTTTATGTTTCCTGATAAGAGTTTAGAAACAACTTAATCCAAGTAAACTTCTGCAACTTTCCCCCAATGTTTTAAGTCCATGGTGCTTCAGAGGGTATTTTTCAGCTGCTGAACGTCTCTAAAACATCCGTTTGATTTGCCAGGCTTAAAAATTCCCATGTTTTATCCAGTACATCTGATAGGCAGTTGACAGCTACGAGCCTGGTAATGATTGGTCGACAGAGGCTCTGTTTAACAGGCGATCAGTATGCTCAGTGATGGGTGAGGATTCCATTAGGGGGAAATTAGGAAACTCAAGAATAGGAGTAGCAGTAACGGCTGATATTAGACCTCTAAATCATCTGGCTCTCAAACCTTATAGCTGCCCAATCTGTCCTGCCTGCCCCTGTCTCTGCACTTATTCCTCTCTTTTTCTTGAGCTTGTCTTAGAGGCCTTGTCAGATTGAAAGAGCTTGATCAGTCAGCTTGTTCTCTGTGGACTCTTGGCCTAGTGGTTGATAAATCAAGCCCTCTTCTCTCACGGCACCAAAACACACATAGAGAAGAGCACACACTATCTGCACAGTCTAGATCAGGGACTTGTGTTATTAATTTTGCAGTGTGTCTCTGCAGAGAGGCTCAAGGCTGTGTGAACGTGTGCATATGTGCATGTGTAAATGTGTTCAAAGGAAAAGCTGATGATAAGAACCGGTAGACTAAACTTCATATGTCAGCTAAAGTATATGTAAAGTTTGAGCAAAAGAGTCTCATCCTGAAGCATACATGTTGAAACGACCTCTGGACTAGTATATGAACACATGCTCTTGGAAGATGTCTGGGTATGTTGCTTCAGACATTACCTTGCTTGCACTTTGTACACGTTTTGAACATTGCCTAGGTGAACTCAGGCTTGAACATGTCAGGAGACTACCTTGACTATTCCCAGTAAGTGAGTTGGCATGTTGATTACATATCGGTCACGCAACACCTGTTCGCATTAGCAGAGCTTTTTTCTGTTGTGAACTTTTTACATCATGTTTTGTCTCATTGTTTGCTCCATCTCATGTTTTGGCCACAGAACTACCTACATGTTTGTTTTTTTCTTTTTAATAACATAACAGGAATGACTAACTTGGGTTCTACACCATGTTGCCCTGAGTCCATGTCTGAAATGGGTTATTGAAAGTACAACGGTACAATATCCTCTAATACAATTTATACCTCTAGTAACTCACTAATTATAGTATTTTTTACTGTAAGTTTAACTTTTACTTTTAAATGTCACATCCCATTTTCCTTTAAACCTAAGACACATTTAAGTTAAGTGAGTTGTGTACAAAAGGTCACAGTATCAAGCGTTTTCTTTGTTTTCTTTTATTGTATGTGACACGGAGGTT
Organism: Sphaeramia orbicularis; assembly: GCF_902148855.1. Classification (NCBI taxonomy): domain Eukaryota; kingdom Metazoa; phylum Chordata; class Actinopteri; order Kurtiformes; family Apogonidae; genus Sphaeramia; species Sphaeramia orbicularis. The sequence continues at coordinate 22,439,372 of NC_043960.1, forward strand.
GATGCCCAACTCGCCTTCGTCAGAGTACGACCCTTTGGTTCAGGTCACTGAGCATACAAGGACCACGACAAAGCAGTAACACTTAGCAAGAGTAACTCTCTGTGGGACCCCTTAATGTTGTCACATGCATGACATAGCAGACATCCAGACTTCCATGCAGATGATGGATGACAATGAAAATTTGGTTGCTATCTGCACTTGTAACTTACAGTTTCTGCAAGGCTAAAGATCCTGAGTTACATTGTAGAGCTGAAGTAAAGGGTTTGTACTAAACGAGCATTTGCAGATAAATCTTGTTACTTAATGAGCTGTATTAAGCTAATAGGCCAAGATCATTTGAGGGGTAGATGCCTGCTTCCTTAACCGCAGATCTGACACAAGGTTTGATGGTACTGTGATAACAGAAGATGCTGCTCTTAACCAACATCTGGTGCAAAATTAGAGTGAAGATAATTTTTTTTTTAAATAATTATTTTAACTTCATTTCATCCCTTGTTGCTCAGTTCAGTGAACGTTTAAGATAAAACCACAAGAAAACAAAGAGAAAGGGAAAGAAAAACAAAGAAATTAATCCTGGTGTTGATACAACAATGATATAAAACAGTCAATTAACCACAATGCATGAATTATGAGAATCTTAATCAAGATTTTTTTTTCTGAGTGTTTTTATTCCTCTTTAGGCATGAAAAAAAATATGCGATTTAATTTTTTTATGAACCTATTTTTCATGGAGTCCACTCAGCTTGATACTGTGTGTTTAACTTTTGAAGCAAAGAAACATATATTTAAAACCCATCATCAGAAAGTGATATACTATGAAATCAAAACATTTCTGATGCAGCTAATCGGATGTTTTCTCACATTTTAACATACTTTAATACTTGTTATTACTCACTTCATGGAAATAATGTGCAAAAAAAAAAACCCTTTTTGCTTAAGAAAACTATTAATTATAACAATTAGCAGCTGATTTAAAAAAACATGTGAGTGCAGATCAGGTTTATCCAGAACCACAAAGTTACAGTAATGTCTGAATGTCAGTGTATGGGATGGTGCATGAGCATCCACTGTGTTGGTTGATATGGAACTACAACAACCAAACCCATGAATATATAGTCGCGGAAACAATTATTAGACCACCCTTTTTTTTTCTTTCAATTTCTTGTTCATTTTAATGCCTGGTACAACTAAAGGTACATTTGTTTGGTCAAATATAATGATAACAACAAAAATATAACAAAAATAGCTCATAAGAGTTTTATTTAAGAGCTGATATCTAGCCATTTTCCATGGTTTTCTTGATAATAACCAAAATCACTTCAGTTCTTACATCAATAGCTATGGTATTGTACTGCCAAAAACAGTGCTTTTAGGCATTCCATGTTTTCTTTTCTGTCTGTTTTAGTCACATGAATACACACAGGAGTTAGGACTTGATTGCATAACCATTGTTTTTGATGACTTTGGTTGGTCTAATAATTTTTTCCGTGACTGTACAAGAGAACAGCTGGAGAATAGCTGTCCACTGTCGTGACCACTATGCACGAAAGGGTTAAATTAGAAAAAAAAACAAAACAGAAAAACATACAATTATTATCCTGTTTTAAGGAACTGAAAAAAGACAAAACTTACTTTATTCCAGTGTACCTAAAGGGTAGCTGTTAAAGGAATTGAGAATCTTTGTAAATTATGTTAGGCTAGTGACCTTTCCAGGCCCCCGCCCCTGTAATGTCGAAGCTTGTGCCAGTTACCACATTTAGCTCTAGGAGCCGAGTCAGAAAGAGAGCCGTGTGCCAGTAATGAAGTGAAAGGAGAGGCTTTATATACTGAAGATTCATATTGAATGAGAATAATTTTTGAGCTCATAAACATGAGAGTATTTAGGAATTTCCTTTGGCCTGAAAAACTAAAGGTACTTTGTTCTACAGCTGAAGCATATCCTGACCTAAGGGGAGTGTTTTAATAGTGCGAGAAAAGAAACACATTTTAAACTGCTGCAAATGCAATTGACGAGGAAGAATTTGATTAAGAGGGCGGTAATCGAGTCAGTGTGCTATAACCAGAGGCCTGGTGCTGCGAACTGCTATTGCACAAGTGTAACGAGAGTGAATTTAGCACCCGGCGTGGGCATTTTGTTAATCCAGCTCTGTAATTTAGTCCTTCCTCCCCCAACTTTCAATTATCATTATCATAAAATGAAGTGAGGCCTGAGAAGCTCTACGTGCAGCAAAGTTTTATCCAATTACCCGCTCCACAGCTTTGTGTTTTCATCTCTTTTAAAGATGGATTTTGAAGTTCCTGCAATGTCCCCTTTTTTGCTTAGAAAGACTATATGCTGGATTGATCAGATATTAAGAGCGGCATATTCTACTCCTTTTTAACAAGTTAATATAAGTCACATGTACCTCCAGAATGTGTACTTGGCAGCTCAGTATCATTCATTCTGCCATACCTTAGCTGTAGCTGCCAATTCAGGCTGTCATGATGGTGGTTTAGAGGACTGATGGTGACGGTATTGGTGTAATAGCACAAATACTCAACATTCTCTATCCTCAGAGGCTCATTTCAGGCCCAGTTATTTGAAGAGGGGATATGAGATTTTCTTCATCAAGCAAGTTTTTTTTTTTGCTTGATGTTATGTTTAGAACTTGCAGATGTGTGCTATGATTTTTCTCATATCTTTAAATAGTGAAATACTGCTAAAAGTGTCTCATGTATGTGCTTCTATATATGATGATTTGCTCTATGCACTATATGTTGTATGTGCTCTATGTGCTATACACATCTATATGTACTATTGTGAAAAATGAAAACCCTAATGAAGAAAAACCTGCAGATATATTTTCTTTTTCTAGACCATGGCTACTATTAAAAAGGCAGAGACCAGTGACAACATCCCATTTTGCTTTCACACTGTTGGTAGAGTCTTTTATATGAACAATTAGGCTAATTCTAACCTCAGGCATTTTCCTCTATGCACCTACCAACACCTTTCAGATCAAGTCATTGTTAATAAGCTTCCCTGATGGTATAACTTATGATAAAATGCACCATCACAGAGGCGGGTTCAAGGGGGCCAATCATTAAGGAGATGAAATCAACTCCTCTGGGAGCTGAGGAGACCTAAATTGCTCTTTTAAATCATTAACAAGCAGATGTAGACCATCCGTACTCACATCCCGATGGGGGCTTACCAACCTAGGCAGGGGTTAAAGGGTATTCTTTAGAGGAAGCTGCCAACTCACTGACCCACCATCATCAGCCTTTACCGTGTGGGAACTATCAATCAGACTTCCAAAGCCCCCACATAAGGGCTCATCTCAATTGTAGCTCGGGTGTTCATCAAATATGGATAGAGGAACCTCCCAGTAATGTCTTAATTACTTTAGACGACAGCTCTCTGCTCAGTTTGCAGACCGGCCCATCCGAGCCCGTAGGCAATGGGAGGCAACTCCAAGATTGGAAAGATCTCTCACTCTGTTCTTCTGCTTCCTCTGTCTCTACCTCCTATCCTCTCTGCATCGATCTCATCAGCTTGGATGCTCGCTGACAGGAAATCAATCTGAGACTCTTCTTAATAAAGCCCTAGACTCATTTCAGTTCATTCTCTACGCTCTACGTATTTTTCTTCGTACTCCGGTAGTCTTACCCTTGCTGTTGGTGAATCTGTATGACTTTGAAAGGGTCGACTGACACAGCTGCTGCTTATGTGGATAAGTTATATTCTCAAGATACCTGTGATTTGAGTGAAATACAGAGACTTTGGCAGATGGCTAAGTCGCACAGATTTTATAAACTTATTTAGTGCTACAGTATTCACATTTCAAGTAAGGTGACCTTTAATTTCAAAAACCAAAGCCACTATCTAGGATTCTGTTAGCAAAAGGATATACAATATACACGTTTTATGCCTAAATTATTTGTAATGATTCATTCTTTTTTGATGTTTTGCAATTTTCTTTTAAATGAAAGCAGCTAATGGTCTGACAACCTATATCTAAAATACTATAGATTTAAAAAAAAATATGTATTACAACATTTAACAAGTGGTGCCAGGCACAACAAACCCTGGCCCTCACTCATATTGTATCTTATTTTGATATCTATCCAGCTGATGTCATCATGTCCGTGTGTGTGCTGATGTCAGCATATCAATTGCCTCCATATATGTGCCAAGTTTGAAGTACATTGAAACAATAGGGATGTTATTATAGATATTTGAAATTTCGCTCATTATAAGTAAAGGGGAGAAAAAAAGATTTAAAAAATTCATTAAAAATCTAAACTTTGACCTATTTTTCCCAAAATGTAATCACATCTAGTCTGGGTCACTGGCAATCTATAAACCCAATTTGGTGTGAATTCAATCTATAGTTTTGTTGCTATGGACATGTGAATTTTTTCCCATTGTAAGTAAATGGAAAAAAATAAAATAAAAATTCATTTAAAAAAATGTCAACTTTAACCTACTTTTCCCAAAATGTCATGACATCTACTCTGGGTCACCGGCAATCTATTAACTCAAATTGGTATGAATTCAACCAACAGTTCTGCTGCTACAGACAATTGAAATTTCACCCATTATAAGTAAAAGGGGTAAAAAAAAAAAAAAAGAAAAAAAAAAAAAAAGATTTTTTAAAAATCATAAACAATTTTTACTTTGACCTACTGTTCCCAAAATATAATCAGATCTATTCTGGGTCACTGGCAATCCATAAACCCAATTTGGCATGAATTCAACCAATAGTTTTGCTGCTAGAGTGTTAACCATGAAAGAAACAAACAAACCAAACCAAAAACAATACCCCTTGCCTCCCCTTCGGGGGGCGGGGTAACTATGTACGAGGTTTACATACAGTATGTATTACAAAGCTTATATTTTTAAGTGACATGATAGTCACAATGAGCCAAAATACTGACAAAAAACTAAAATGATGGTGTCTTATATGTTGGGAGTAATACTAACTGTACCCTGCACAAACTGACTACAGTAAAGAGCCAGAATTACCCTACAACAATATCTTTCATCCCTTGTCTTTAAAGGTCATGATTGGCCAGGTAGGGGCAGTCTGTCAATATAAAGCCCAGCTGGGACCAGTAAGCCAAGTGTCAAGAAACCTGGGAGGCCACTTTTGGTCCTGGAGGTCAGTGGGTCAAAGCGACTTAGATTTATTCCCCAGCTTCCCTGCTGAAAATCCCACTTGGAAAATCCAGATAATCCCTCATCTCTGTTGCTTGGAATGCTGTTACCCAACAAGGTCTGCAGACATGTACACAAACACAAACACACATGGTGTTCAGAGGTATAGGGAGTAAATACACACAGCAAGTGAATGTACACACACACACACACACACTGACATACTCACGCTAAACCTAGGCCTCAGCTCACCACTGTGTGGATAATCTCCTTTATCTAGCCGAGCAGTGTTCACCAGGTCATACCCCAGATTACCCATGTGTGAGTACTGTGCGTTCACTACTTACCTATTGGTGAATGTTTGTTTGCTACATGACTTCTTCCAGCACTGCGGAGATACAAAATATGAAAGTTTATTTTATTCTGGGCTGAATATATCCTGGACACCATCCACAACAGAAACATCACAGCTTTTGACAGTCTTTTGAAAAGCATCAACCCATGTCAGCAGCTTCCTGATTTGTGACCTCTTTGTGTCATTTGAAGAAGTTTCTTTGGTTTGTAGACAAGATAAGATGTAGTAAAGGCCAATATATCACCTGCTTCTGAGCTTTCGAATGCATGTCATGATACTGACTTCTAAATAGCACAGACTACGGAGCTTAGACAGATGTGGTGCATCATTCATGTAGACATAATAACTCATATCTTCGTTTAAAAATGAGGTTTAATATCAGTAGATGCTCCTTGGTCTTTCTCATTGACACTCTTTGTTTACACTTAACCCTTTCATGCATAGTGGTCACTACAGTGGACAGTTATTCTCCAGCTGTTCTCTTGTATATTCATTGGTTTTGTTGTTTTATTTGCATATCAACCAACACAGTGGATGCCTATGCATCATCCCATACACTACAATTCATACCATTACTGTAACTTTGCTGTTCTTGACAAATCTGATCTGCACTAACATGTTTGAGTGTAAATCAATTGCTTGTTATTGTTATTATACTGTAATTAACCATTTTTCTTGAACAATTTTTTTTTTTTTTGCATATTATCTCCATAAAGTGAGTAATAACTAATATTAAAGTATGTTAAAATGTAACAAAACATCAGATTAGCAGCATTAAAAAACATATTTTATAGTTTTCACTCAGTATATCAGTAAATGCATGTTTGTTTGCTTCAAAAATTAAATGCATGATGTCCAGCTGAGTGGATATATTTGCAACTCAATGAAAAATAGGTTCATAAAAAATTCTTCAACTGCATTGTTTTTTTTTTCATGCCTAAAGAGGAATAAAAACACTCAGGAAAAATATCTTGATTAGGGTCAAAAAATGGTATTTAAAATCTCTCTGATGGGATATTTTAGAGACAATTTGAACCACATTTTTACTTTTAAATTCATTTTTGCTTTAGTTGAACCATAAGGGATTATCCAAAACAAGGAGCTACTTTATAGTGAAATAAATGTTGGAATGGTAACCAATTAAAGTTCGCTCTCTAATTGGACATTACTATGTTTTGACCCATTAAGGTTCTTATAATTCGTGCATGAAAGGGTTAATGTTTCTATACTGGCAGCTAGTTTATTCCACATTGATGATGCTGGAGCAGATCCAGAAACAGAGGTAGCTTTTCCAACTATTTCTTATTTATTTTAGAGTGTTTGAATTACGCAACTGTGACTTGGAAAAGACTATGCTTTCTGTTTGCTCATCTTCTGTGAGTGTTGCCCATGGTCATTGACATTTCACCAATGTTGTTTCTCCACGACTGTTTCGAGTGATTTCTCTGTCCTTGCTACTGGGCAATCTGTACTGGCATTGCTGTTAAGACAAAGAAAAATGACAAAGTATGGTATTAGACACCAAAGACCAAGTGGGAAATGTATTCTGTCTTCTTATTTGGTCATCATTAGGTTTCTCTATGGATTCCCTGATTAAAAATGCAAGAAAAAAAGTTAATTGTGTGTCCACTGAGCTTGGCTTAGTGAGGAGAACATAATCTTATTAATTTTTTATCATTTTAATTAGAATATAGGCAAGTGTTTCCTTTCTCCAGACTATCCTCCTTTCTTCATTTGGGATGGTTAATATTATTCGATTAAGGTTCATTGTATTATTTCGTGGTAGTATTTTTAAATGTATTGCTTTGTCCACTGGTCTAATTATAGTACAGAGCACAGAAAACCTGGGTGTAACTCTGAATGAAGCTGAATGTTCCTTTGATCATGAGTGAGATTTAATATGCCAAGGGAGATGTCAGCCTCAACAGGGGGCGCTGTGGGTGTACTCCCAATGGGTGCGGGGCTATGGGTAAAGGGTGTCGAATCAAAGGGAATCACTCTAACCATTGTGCTCCCAATCACGGCTAATTACTGGTCCGTGACTCAATTAGGTGAATGATTAATGGCTTTCCAGAGAGATGTGGAAGGATTCAATTACAAACAACACACAACGACAAACTGCTGTTCACCCCATCTATGCTTGCAGTCAAGACTGAAATGAAGCAGACCTTGGCCAAATACCATGCATAGCTTTGCAATTTTGATTTTAGCACTGAAAGACTTTTTCAAAGCGTTGTACTGCACATATTCTCGTGCAATGTGTCTTACTGGTTAGAAATAAACTGGCAAAATGCCTCCAGAAAGAAACGATTCGAGGGAGTATAACACGTTTTCGACTGAAGCGAAGTTTTGGATTAAACAAATCTGTCATAAAGCAAACATCTTGCTCGGTCAAATCTTTGTCTGTGCTCCCCCACTTCCCTCATCCCTACGTATCAAACAAAGTGACATCTGAAAGAGAGCAGAGAAGAGTGGGCAGATGAAGGAAGGTGCTGGGAGTATAAGAGCAGGGAGGTAGCCACAGAGTCATCTGTCTGGAGGAGATGGATTTCATTGAATTTTTCTCTCAGGAAATCAACGAATACCTTCAACACAGGCAAATGAAAAAAAAAAAAAAGTGAAACCTGTTATGTATTAGGTAAATATTAAACAAATGTCATCTATTCTTGTCTTTGTACTCTACCAAACGAGGTCAGTGCTTGTCTGAATCACTACTGCAGTGCATCATGGTCTTTTTTCCCACAATATTAACTCTTAAAGACCTTTTGTGGTGACCTACAAATGTATTTTTCTATACATCTAACCTTTGTAAAGTGATTTATGGCTATTAACTTATTCTCTACATTTTCCAGTGAAACCTATGATCATGTTGATATTCATTAAAGAGTCAGTTCAAAGGTTATTCTGTCAGTACAGAGAAAAACTGACTTTTTCAACAAAATGGTTTATTAACAGAACATAAAAACAAACTTCCACCCCAGTCATTTGTCAGTCTACATGGGTTTTCTTGTTGAATCAATATTGCAGAGGATAACAGTGTTTGAACTAGGGAGCTTCTGATGGGCCAAATGGGTCATATCTGATGTCAGTGAAACGCTGAAAAACTGCATTTCACCTCATTTATTTCAAGGCATTGATAGGGTTAGTGGTTCAGAAGTTATCAATTGTGTTCGATCCGTAGATGCATTGCAGCTGGTTAGGTCTTTGAGGGTTAATATGGATTCCATCACAGTTTTCTTTAAACCCCTTGTTGAATCTTTCCTTCGTTTTTGTCTCCATAACTTTCCGTTGAGATTAAATAGGGAGGTAAATATTTGGGTCACTATTGTAACTAGCTGTATCTAGGGGAAAGAGCATCAGCTGGGGGCTATAATGCATCAGTGGCTTGGCCTGTGTGTGACACTAACATTACCTCAGGCAACTCTGTGGTAGCACAAGCTGTGGCGACAATGTGACTGTCGCTCAGCTTCACACCAATTCTGACATATTCCAATAAGCTCAAGCTGACATCCATCTTAATTTGCTGGTCTGAGTTGAACATGACAAGCTTGATCTGAATATTGTTTGACCTAGAGAGTCTTTTCTTTGAGTCCTGTGTCTCAGAAGGGAATTTGATTGACATCTTTTTTCTTTTTCATACCTGTCATACCTGTGGTCATCACTAAACTAACACTGAAAATAAATGCATGCAAGTTCTGTGTAAATATACACTAATGTACTTACATGATTAAAGGCAAACAGACTTTAGAATCATTCTTCATGCTCAATACATCTGCTGCAAAGTTGGAATTTTTCATTTTTATTGTTATTACATTGCATTTATGTAAAACAAGCACAGCTGACTTTTCAGGAATTCCTTTTCTGTGCTCTTTTTTTTAATGTCTCACTTGACTTTACATGATGAGTCATGTAATGGCTTAACATACACAGTCACCTACAATAATACATTCACAGAGCTCATGTTTACAGCAGCTGTCAGTGGAACGAAAATGTGCGAGAGGTGAAAAAATCGAGTCTGTCTTACAACAGAACAATGACAACAATATGGCACACTTGCATGTCTTAGCACTAGTTTCCCTGCGTACCTCTATTGTCCTCGTAGACTGCAATTTTCTTTTAGAACAATACATTTAAGAAGCAGCAACACTGTGTTCATTATTAAGCAAGAGCCTGAAAGATTATTTTTCTCTTTTTGACCAACTCCATCTGTCTTTTCCTATTCTTACAGACTTCTTTTTCTCTGTCCCTATACATCTCAGAAATGGTAACTAATTACCAAGTACAGTATGACTTCTTTCTTGCAGAAGAACAGTGGAGAATCCTTTAGACTCAATCCTTTTTCACACTAACAAAAAATCTTTAGCAGAAGCAGATACTGTCAAAAACTAAAAAAGGGAGAGCTAAGCAGTGTGGTGGGACAAAATAACAGGTCCTCAAATGCCCAAAACCGTAACAGTAATATGGGGTGCCAACTGACGTGGGCACACACCCTGGAAAGCCATCAGTCATAATATTTACCCTTGACTCAGTTTTTCAGTCTTCTTTCCCTCATTTTCATCCTCACATGTCCAGCCAACAAGTGGTCATTGGTAGCACAGTGTTTAATTTGATGAACGGTTCACAGAAATATTCCATTGAAAATAAGTAAATCACAAAACACAAGGCAGACTGGAAGGCACAAAAGAACGAAAAGTTTCAGTGGTCTATGTTCAGTTTATCAGCCGTTGCATTCTCCCTCACCACAGATCACAGAGTTCATGTCAACCCTCGCAAATGCAAGTGAAAATCCGGCAACATATCTACTGAATCCTGGCTTCAGTCAGTTTCCTGGAGTTTGTCACGCTTCATTCTGACATGACTGGCTCCCTTTTTTAACAGATGGTCCAAACGTCTTTCGGAGACCACGAACTGAGATTGCCCTCAGACAAAAAAGACCTCCGAGGAGTACAACCATGGGATGAAGGGCTTGAGAAAGTTACAGTGTTTGCAGATAATACACAGATTCATCTAAGTGACCATGTCGACATTTTAATCAAGCACAAGTCTGCACAGTGGTAACATCTCCCCCTTCTCTGTCCAAGAAATGTTGGAAACCAGAATATATCTGGGAAGATATGAATTGTGGGAGTTTACAGTCTTGCCGCAGGTCACCTTTTAGAGAGATGGAATGGAAGAACAGCATGGATGGTGCAATATCTTATCCGTCAGAAAATCCAGGCCTGGGCTTTCTCCTCTTGATTTCCAGTCTTTCGTTCTCTCTCCCCCCATTTCCCTTGTCTGCTAAGGATGTACATGCGTCTGTGCAGACCTTGGCTTAGCCTGATTTATAGCTATGCGGATATAGAAAGAGAATCAAATGGATCGCCTGCATGTGTTCTTTATTTATAGCCAACACAAATAAAAAGTGAGCTCATCCTCTCTTTCTTGGTTTCTCCCTCCTTTCTCACTTTCTCTTATCCTATACAACTGCCTCTTCATTTCTTACAACGAAGCATCTGGAAAGAGTTATGGTCACCACTCAACCACAAGAAAGGCAAGTGTCTGCCCCATAGGACCATGCTGATTTGGAGAAGACGTTGCAAAGAAGGACCACAGTGGGTGTCCAAAAGGTACTTTTCATGGACAGATTGTGCTAAATACTGTTAAATATTGTGGCGTGACAGGAAGATGATGGAAGTCTTGAAGTTCTGTTCATACAATTCTTTGTAGTAGCACCAATATTGTCATTTAAAGGGGTCATATTTTGCTAAACCCACTTTTATTAGTCTTTAGTACATTTATTTGTGTGTTTGGACCCTAGTAGTTCAAAAAGTTTGAATTTGAACCCTCCAGGTGTTGCACAGCTATCTTTAAATTCATTTCGGCAAAAATCGAGTGGATTTCTACAACCCATTTTAATTCCTGCTTAATTTGTTACATCTATAACTAGTTACATTACAACATTTGCACATATAAGGTCAAGACTTCAGATGAACATTTCTCCAAGTATGATATAATTGTTTGTCAGCAGCAGCGGTTGTTGTCCATACTGAAAATATGTCCAAACTTCAAGCTGATTACCTAAAATGTTTGTGGCGTGAAGTGTCTCATGTGCATTTAAAGGGCCAGTGCAGAAAACAACCTTTCTGGTGTCATTACTCAGAAATAGGGTTGAAGATGGGCCTGTGGAGTTGAATTAATGAAGAATTCAGACCCAAGCATAGCATTTACAGTTTATGTAGAGCACAGGGAAATGTTTTAAAGTACATAATTCCATTTTTTTAAAAAAAAGCAAAATATCACTCCTTTAAGTAACTTTTTAAATTAAGTTTATCTAAGGCTCAAGGGTCAAATTATTACCCCATAATATATAAAATATCTGCAGTCTGAATTATGCATTTACAGTCTATTGATGCAGTTAATGCTGATCACAGTTGAAATGTTGATAGTAATTGTTGAATCTGCTTCTGTGTTTCACATGTGTTTACCTCAGTATGCCTGTCTGGATTCTGATTGGTTATGGAGTGACAACTGACTGGTTATGAAGTCACCTTGGGGGCCGGACTCAGGAAATGGGTGTAGGACTGGACTGAATTGTGTGCTGTAATGTAGCATCTTATCGAAAGCAACTCACCACGACCAACTGAACCTAAACGCTGCATGTAAGTTATCTTTTCTGTGTGAACATTTTAGCATGTGGTCCCAAAAACAGTCAGAAGAACCTATGCAGATGGAAAATGACAAAATGCTTGTGGGTAATGTTCTGCATATAAGCAGACTCACTCCAAACTATCTTTCAACCTTCGTTTTGTTGCGATGAATGATTTGCAGTTTCATATTTCTTTTGTGACAACAGGAAAGACATTAAAATAGAATGTGATCGCATGTCTTTTTGAAGTTTAGGTTTAAAGCGTCGCTGCGCTTCTGTAGGTAAGAAGACAGAAGGTATGCTGCATGAATTGTACTTTTCCACAGGGAGGCCTTTTTGACTTTAGAGAGATTCCCACAACTTGATAAGAGAAACAAAATTGCAGCACAAAATTAATTAAGATCCCAAAAAGTGATTACTGGATTAGACTAGCATTAATTGAAAACACTGATGAAGATTGTATATCGAAAAGATTAGGAACATCTGAGCTTCTTGTGCTCAAGGAAACAATATCAGGAGGGAGTTTTTATATCAAAAATGTTTTCTGATGTAAATTCAATTACTTCAGCCACTGTCAGTATCCCATGACTTTACACAAATTTGTCAGATTAAAGTAGAAAAAAAAAAGTAGATGGCTTGAAGAGGAACTATGTAAATTACTTGCTGGTCACACTCTTTTCTTTGCATATTCACACCCTACTCGGCACACACAGATCCATAGATAAACACAGTTCCTTGTACCAGCCCCACACAAAAATAGAAAGTTTGTGTAGTTAACTTCTACTGTCATCCCTTTGAGCTATTTCAGGGTCTTTTTGCACTAAACAGGCTAACACTTCAAATGCAGCACCTTTAGACTTGCAATGAGGGGAAAGGAGCAGTCATAGCATAGCCGTGGGGTTAGCAGACTGCTGTTTCCTTTACTCCAAGCCTTTGCCCCTTGTCTCTCCCACAACATCTGCCATGAGGGATCTGTTCCTTGTGTGTTACTGAAGGCAAAAGCTGCTATTAACAAGGGAGATGCCCTTCCTGAGCCTAGCAGGCACACCAGTTTGCCTTGTCTCTTCAGCCTGCGGGCTCTACTAGACGTCCAATAAAGGTAATCCTCGCTCAACAACACACACAGCTGAATGGATGTTTAGTGTCTTTTTGGCAGACATTGATGGTGGGCTGACAGGAAGGTATGGATTTGACCGTGGTGAGGTCATTGTTTACCTGCAGAGGTTGTAATGAAGCAGTGTTGTGCCGTAGGGGAGAACTGTGGAAAAAGAGCGATTGGAGCGAATCTATGTGAATGGCGTCCAAGTGCACACACTATGTCTCAGTCTCACATTCTATCCTTTTTTTTTTTTTTTTTTTTTTTTTTATAAGTAGCTATATATGTTTGTATATATGTTTGGAAGACAGAGATTATGCAGGTATGTGTGCGCTGTTTGTATTTGTGTTGGTAAGTGAACAGATCCAGGTAGGATTCAGATAGCCACAACCATCACTCACACCAACAGCGAGACTTCGACTTTGCTGAGCCCTTACTTTGAGATAAGGCTTTGGATCCCTTTGGCTCTGCAGTTTGATCAATCTGCAGATTTACAGCCACCACTGCAGCACACTGATGAAGCATAAGAGCAGTAAATTCTGCTCCCCTCATAGAAAAGTCTCCCCTCTATCTCTTTCATATGTATTGATGTAACACCCTTGAAATCTTTCCTTTTCTAGTTTTTTTGTGAAATAACAAGCAAGTGGCTGATCTTAATCAACTAGGACTTTTTCCTTTTTGTGTTTCTTTTCATATTACAGTTTTTTTTTTTCTCTTGCAAATTTGCTGTACATCTAATACTCCCCAGAAATTGCACAATTTCTCATTTACATCACTTAATGTCAGCACTGATCTGTCATGCGCTCAGCAAGACTCCATCTAGCTTTCTGAGATTCCTCCCTGTTTAACTAAATGTTCACTCCCGCTAATATTTGATGCTTATCATGGTCTAAATGGCAGGGGTTATACTTAACATTCAAAGAAAGAGAGCAAGAGAGAGAGAGAAACTGTTACATCCCTATCAGTTCCTTTTCATATTTTCTTAATAACATTTAATGCTCTAGGTTTGAAGTTTTTTTTCAGCTTTCTCATTAATTTTTGACCATCATTACTTGTTTTAATGCCAACATTGGAAAGAAATAAGAAACTTTCAGTAGCGAGTTGATTCTGGCAACCCTTCACTTTTTTTAGTATGCAGATTCCTGACCTAATTTTGCGGTTAAGATGATGCTTGTTCAGATACTTTCCCTGCTGAGTCATCACAACTAGTATTTCATATAATTGATGCCAAGCAAGCTGCAATCAGATGCTGGTGGCAACCACAGACCCGTCGGCTCTTCTCCGGTACACACCTGAGTCTGGCTGAAAACGCCTGCTCCCTTAGGCTGTTACTTGAGACATGATAAAGTCTCAGGAGTCTTAAAGGTATGGGGGTGATGAAGCAAGCACAAAGCCTGGATCCCCCTTTCCTGCATTGTGAAAGGATAAAGGGAGGCTTAATGGCAACCTGCCTAACCTCTTGACCCTACTTGGCTGGAAGGGAGGAACCAGGGGAACCTGACTGAGGCTCCATTCAAGAATAATAAAAGCACAAAAGCTTGGATATCCGACATATGGTTCAAATTCCTTCCATCTTTACAAGGCCCTTGTCACAGGTATACAAAGAAGAACAATTTCTTCTACTTGTATTGCAACATTTGTGGTCCTCTAACAGGTATGACCATCATGTCTCCGACTGAAATATGAGTTTTACGCTATCGGTGAGGATTGAGTAATACTAAATGTCCGTAAAAATACCTCAGACAGACCTCCGATTCTTTCCCACTCTTTCTAACATAGCTGGCTCTGTCCATAAATTTCTGGCAGCTGTAGCAAGCATTTATGAATATGATGTACACAGTTACTAATCGAAGACAGTCTAGGCAGGTGGGGGTGAGATCATTACTCCTGGTAAGCCTGACATCTGAGGCCTGGACCAGGATGAAAAAAAAAAAAAAACATTCTGATCTTGATCCCACATGCTCTATAGTGTTGGAACTTTCCCTTAACAGCCAGATTCCTACTGATGGCTGATCAAACAAATCTTTGCTTCACTAGAGTAAGCCTCCCCTCATTTACTTACATCACAGGCAGCCTTCCTTAGCATGGCATAAATGTTGGGAAATACAAGCTTTCTCTTCTTACTTCTGTATATTTCCTGCTTGTTAAGTATATTAAGTGCCAAAGGTGGTCTGGATCCACCAATGTGGGTAAGACTTCACATGCATGCCTTCGAGAGGGTAGTAATAAAAGAGCAGAGACTGAACTGAACTGTCTGTTTCACATTTTATGTCCTATAGGGGGAGCCATGACCCCACATTAATGCTGTCCTGTTCTTACTCTATTGCCACTTTCTCACTGCTTTCAGTGTTGTACTTAAAAAACAACTCCAGGCTAAGCCCCGGCCCCAGCCCCGGCTCCAGCCCAGTGACTACATCAGACATAGAATATACTTTGATCAAGTGTAATTCATCTTGCATCAGCAGGACAGGCAGGTAACAACATACAATAGGTAATGATATGTGATTTATGTGTTTTTGCCTCCAGAGTGGGCCTTAGTGGTTGAGTAATAGATATCACTGTCAGTCAATCTGAGCACTATGGCAACTAAAGTACGTGGCCTTACACCGTTGTTCGGCACAAGATGAGGAAAAGCAATATGTCAAACCTGTACCCATCTACATTGAAAGTTGCAACTTTAGTATATGTTGTAGGTTGACCAAAAGCAAAGATGACACCTTTTTAAAACACAAAGATATAAAAAAAAAAAATACTGATAACATATTAAAAAACTAAATATGTCTAAGAAATATGTAGTCTATGTTCTTTTTTTTTTTTTGCTTCCGTCCTTAGTTATTTACTTTTCCCACTGGTTTTCTAAATGAAAACTGCACTTAAAATGTATTCTCGAATGTACTCTTAAATGGGTGAAATCGCATCTCTGTTCTTCATTAAAAACCGAACACAATAAACATAAATTCAAGTGAAATACTGTATATCGTAACAGCTCAACCCACCCACAGGCTTACCGCAAGACTTGATTGACAACAGATTCATTTGTATTACAGCCTGTAAACTTGTTCAGTACTGAAGACCGGCTAAGTGTGCGTGTAAGTGCGTGAGACTGTCTGCTATTGAGAACACAGTATTCCTCTGACCCCTTTTGAGCTGCAAGGCAAATACATCAGCCATGTGCTCTGAATAAACAACATAAAGAAGGGGTTATTCAATGGATCTCTGTTTTCTGGAGATAAGTGTGGCTTGAACACAGAAGCATCAAATGTGGCAGGAAAAAAAAGGAGGATTTTTGCATTTGGCCTGACCCAGAGATTATACATGCCTGTGGAGAGATGTGCTCCATGGCCTGTGTGACATAAGGCTATACTGGCAGGATGTTGGTTGTTTGCAGACCCTCATGTAAGAGAAAACTGTTTGGCCTGAGGCAAAGTATACATCTGCATGTCTTTGATGCAGCAGTAGTTCGGTTGATTCACATGTTGTGTCTGGGGTGTGCTGTGCAAAGTAGTCTCTGCACACCCCACATCATATTACCCAGGCTGGGTAGTTGGCTCTCAGATGAGCAGCCAGACTTGCTTAATACAAGGCACACACTGAATACCCCCATACCCTTTCTGTATTACCCTTCCATAATTAGTCCATAATAACATAAGTCCTTTTAAAAACCTGCAGACTTGACTAATATTTTCCCAAGTTGAGGGCATAAATTAGTCAGCTTTTTTTGTTTGCCACTAAAAACAAAGAAAATGATATGTAAAGCCACTGCCCTGTAAGCATTAACGTTAGCATTACATGACGGTTCATTCATTCATTCATTCATTTTCTGAACCCACTTTATCCTCACTAGGGTCATGGGAGTCACTGGAGCCTAACCCAGCTACTTATGGGCGAAGGTGGGGTACACCCTGGACATGTTGCCAGTTAATTGCAAGACTGACCAAGAGACAAACAATCACTCACATTCACATCTATGGGCAGTTTAGATTAACTGATTAACCTATCAGTGCATGTCTTTGGATGGTGAGAGGAAGCCGGAGTACACGGGAAGAACCCACACAGACAAAGGGAGAACATGCAAACTCCACGTAGAAGGGTCCCATGCCCATTGACTGGTGTTGGAACCGAGCCCACTACCTTCTTGCTATGATGCACAAGTGCTATCCACTGCACTACCGTTTGAAAAATCTGTGGACTTGACTAATATTTTCCCAAGCTGAGGGCATAAATTAGTCAGCTTTTTGTGTTTTTGTGCTATGTAAAGCCACTGCCCTGCAAGCAATAACGTTAGCATTAACGTTAGCATTACATGACAGTTCATTCATTCATTCATTTTCTGATCCCACTTTATCCTCACTAGGGTTATGGGGGTCACTGGAACCTAACCCACCTACTTATGCAGGAAGGAGGGGTACACCCTGGACATGTCGCCAGTTCATCGCAGGGCTGACATATAGAGACAAACAATCACTCTCACATTCACATCTAAGGGCAATTTAGATTCATCAGTTAAGATTAGATTCATCAAAGACATGCACCTATCAGTGCATGTCTTTGGATGGTGGGAGGAAGAGAACCCACGCAGACATGGGGAGAACATGCAAACTCCACACAGAAAGGTCCTGTCCCCATCGACTGATGTTGGAATCAAACCCAGGACCGTCTTGCTGCGAGGCACAGATGTTATCCACTGCACTGCCGTTTTAAAAATCTGTGGATTTGACTAATATTTTCCCAAATTGAGGGCATACATTAGTCAGCTTTTTGTGTTTTTGTGCTATGTAAAGCCACTGCCCTGCAAGCATTAACTTTAGCATTACATGAGGGTCTCACATGAAAATCATGACATGACAGTCAGTGACTATCCATGTGCAAGAGCTCTAACATGGTGACTAATTTTCAACTTTTTGCGGTAGCACTGAAATGCGGGTTAGTACACACTTAGACGCGTAATTGAACTAGAAAAGCACTCAGAGAGCGCAGACCTCCGCCAAGGCAGATCAGTCATCCCCCCACCCCTGATCACCAGCAAAATGTAATCATTTATTCCTTGTGCCAGTATCAACATTTCTTGAAAATTTCAGCAAAATCCTTCCATAACTTTTTCTGTTATCTTGCCAACAGACAAACAAACCCTGATGAAAACATAACCTCTGATGTTCCTTGGTGGAGGTAACAATAGCGCCTCCATTTGCAAATAACATCTCTCATTCAATGGTGAATTTGTGTTTGCGTTTGGAAAAACCAAGTGAACCATCTGCCAACCGCTGTCTACAAATAATACTTAATCAGTAAGCTCTGAAACAGTATTAAGCATTTCAATTATATAGATTACTTAACTGACCAAGCACATCACAAATACTCCAGAAAGGTCAGAGGTCAATTAAGCTATTTCATTGTGATCGCATAAAATATGATTTAGATCCTGCAGTAAGTAAAATGCTTTATATAAACATACACGGTACCAACCATTGGTACTGATTAAAGTGGCAGTTTGGATCTCTGTACGCTCAACTAATATTATGCCCACTAGCTCATACGGGACTGCACCATTGTGTGTAACAAAGAGAGAACTGTCTCTGTGACCCATCTGGACACATCTGCTCCACTGTGTGAGTGTAATATTCCTTTTCCCGCAGTTACTCCCAAGGTAATAATTGCAAATCCACATAGACATACTCATTATTGTCTAAATATGCACCAACACAAACACCGCGCACACGCATGTCACATAACATGCAGGTGCAAACAGTTATGCACGCTCATGTGCGCAAACGTTTATTAGCATATCACATTAGCATGCATTCATTTGACCTGGCAAATATTGATGGTTTGTCCTAACTTATTGTGTAAAAATAATAATCTGATGATTGCCAACATTTAATTGCCACAGCTGTGTGTGTGTCTCTCTCTCCACTAATAGAGCGAGTTGGTCTGAGCTCATTACTCTGGCAGAGGGAGAAACTGCTTTATCTACTATCTGGCCCATTTTAAATGCTTGCCTATTTTTAAATGGGTTTCCACACACTGCCTTGTAAGCAGCAAAGAGCGTAATCTTTTACCAAGCTTCAACACACTCTTTCTAGCTACCAGAAACTCTCTTGCATTCATTGTCTGACTTTCCTTGTATTGCCTCACATGAATGGACTACTATGTGTGTGTGTTTTTTTTCCTATTCTGTTAATTACTGTGACTACAATAGTAAAACATTTGAGATAATTTGGTGATGTCATAAATCAACTGTGGTTTTGATAATCCCTCCCGCTACCTGATTTTAGGTTTAATCCCAGAATAGAATATCCAATACAGCAGTAGACAGGTAGAAGCGCTCGATGAAGAGGGGTTGAAAAGTTAAAGGGGTAATTTTGCTTCAGTGCTGAAGACTCTGTTTTCTCACGTCGACAAAAATGATCTACACCAAGATTTCAGAACAGTACTTCCCTGTGGAGCAAATCTTGAGAGCGTGTTACTTGAAATGATTTAAGGATTTTCACGTTGTCCATCTTGCTTGCTCTGTGAATCCTGCTCTCTATGATGCGCTGGGTCTTTTTTTTTTTCTCTTCTTTTCCATCTGTTTTTCTTTGTCCTGTGTTTCTAAGGGGAAGCTCAACTCTCTGGCTTCTCTTGCTTTGCCTCTTTACTCTACCTCTGCCTCAGTCTCTCTCTCTCTCATGCGGTGTACAGGGGATACTTGGCTGACACCCAATTTGCAGGCAGTGTGCTGTAATTGCTTCTGTTGGTGGTAAAAAATTCTGTTCATTGAAAAAAAAAAAGAAAGAAATTCATTTTTGTTGCATGTTTATTGCTGCATTCTGGAGTGTCTGTACGGAATATATGCATGTAAATCTGTTGTGAATATCAGACATGCACACGTCCATGCCTTTATGTGCTGTATTTTCAACATTTTCATTTGCATACTGTACTGCATTTCCTTTGTACAAGAGGCTTAAAACTGTCCCCCAAGTGTTTTTTTTTTAATGTCCCTAGTGTTTGCATACCTCAATAGTACATCTCTACATTTGCATGTCTAAGAATTGGCTGCCGGAATCTACTGTGAAGGACAGTCTCTTTGTCTTTGGAGGGAATTCATTAGGTGTGCAGACTTTTGCCCCATCCTCTTTAGTGCTTACTCTGTCAACACCATTTGTGCTTTTCATTTTTCACGCCTGCTCTTTCACTCCACTCCCTCTGCATCACCCCCATCCCCACCCCCCCCGTCAACCCCAAACCGCCTCTTGCTGTTTCCCCTCCGCCCCCTTTTCCTCTTGTTCTCTATCCTCTCGTCTTGGCCCAGTGCAAATCTAGAGCATTCTGCTGCAAGGGCTGATATTTCAGAAGCCAAGTAACACATAAGTTTATGTTTCAAGCACCCATGACTGTGACGGACATGTATATAATGTTATCAGGCTCTGTCAGACATGCCAGGTCTCTGCTCTTGTTCATTTGAAAGCTTTTTAATGTGTCAGGCCTGTGTGTTCGAAACCTACGGTGGCTCTTTCCTTTACCATGACTCTCATTTTGAAGGTGTTGACACATTACCGCACATGGATACGAAACATATTTACATCTTATATTCAATGTGTTTAGCTGATGCACTCATTCAGACTGATTTAGTGTCTAGCCACAGTAAACTTCTGACTCTTCTGGTAGTTGCAAGGACTAATCCTGTTAAGATTAGGTGGAATTTACACTGAATTCCTCACATTAGCAGCAGGAAGAAGCTATATTTAAAATGTATGCATTCAGTGATGTATATAAGATAGTATACATAAAGTGAAATCTTCTTCTCTTTGTTTTATAGCCTAGAAATCCACCAATCTGTTTCCACAACGGGTCTGTCTCTATCTGATAATGAGCCCCATCAGACGTGTGCCCTCTTTCTTCTCTTTGCTCCATTTGAAGAAATTCCCTCACCCTTTGAGCATACAACCAATCACTTTCTCCTAAGCCCTTTACCCACATCATACAGTCTTCATTCCATCCTCAGAGACATTGAGGGTTGCTTTTAAAGAGCTAACATTTCAACTGTGTAATGTAAATGTCTCATCATTTCACTACTCTTTAGTGGTTTTCAATACCAGTGAAAAATGACTGAATGTTTCTAAACCAAAGTGCGAAGAAATTCTGCAATATGACTTCAGAAAATTCCATGGAGCATGCCAGTTCTTACCAAATTATCTGTTCTGTGAAGCTTTATATCAGTATAAATAGACAATGGTGCCAAATAAAGTTGTAATATTCATGAGAGATGACTTCTCTTCTTTGTGTTTTCTCATGGGTTTGCAGAGTCAAAGCCAAAGTTTTGTGCCACTTGTCCAAAACTACCCTCCCAAGGCACCCATGGAAAATAAATAAACAGTCTGGAAGTATGTCATATTTTAACAATCACAGATTTTCTGATCTGCTTTAAAAGAGAAACATATTTACTAATCAAGTCAGTTCATGAAAATGACCAGTATTTTTTTTGCCAATTATGAAGTGCCATATTTGGCTAAAACATCCAAATTCCCACAAAAAATGACCTGAATGTGATGCCAGTATCAATGATGTGCACTACTAATGCATGTAGGATCTTTTGATGGTTTGTT
Organism: Sphaeramia orbicularis; assembly: GCF_902148855.1. Taxonomy (NCBI): domain Eukaryota; kingdom Metazoa; phylum Chordata; class Actinopteri; order Kurtiformes; family Apogonidae; genus Sphaeramia; species Sphaeramia orbicularis. The sequence continues at coordinate 22,461,173 of NC_043960.1, forward strand.
TCACTATCTAGTGATGACATATTTATATAAATAAGATGTATAAGTTTGTGATTTCATCTGGATGAATGAATTCATCATAAAACTTCTTGAAATCCTTAACCCATAAAGACCCAGTGTTACCTTTGTAGTAGTTCCTAAATGAATTTTTCTCTGTATTTAACCTTTATAAAGTGATTTATCACCATCTATTGTAATATTATCCTCTGTATTTTGTATTTCTTCAATAAAAATCAGGTATTTCCCCATATTTAATTTACTGATCATGTAGATGTTCATAAAAACTCAGATTAAAGTTAATTGTCATAATATCAGAAGCAGAGAAAAATGAAGAAAATGTGACTTTTTCCAACAAAACTTATCATTAACTGCACATAAACCAAGTGTCTCCACCCACTATTATTGATCCAACTCCATGGGTTTTACTGGTGAATCAATGTTGTAGAAGATGACAGTGTTTCCACGTTCACTACGGAGCCTCTGAATGTCCAAAATGGGTGATATCTGATGACCATGAAAAGATGACAAACTGTATTTTGCACCAATTATTTCCATGTATTGATAGAATAAGTGGATCAGAAGTTATTAAACATTTTATATTGGTAGATGATTTTGGTCACCAGTGGTTGTTTGGGTTTATATGGGTTAAAATGAACAACGTGCACCACTTCCCACTTATGATTTGAGAGCAACGTGGTGTGTTTTGCTGTTCTGGTGGAGATCCAAGGCAACTCTTCAAAATTAAACTGTAGAAAAGCCCCACAGTCAACATTGGCTTAGCTACTGCCATTGGCAAATCAGGTCGGATGTGAGAAAGTCACCTTGACAGTTTCCACAACAGTGCTCTCATCGGTAGACCGCGATGTCATCCAAAGAGATGGTGAGTGTTAAGCACGTTAAAGGACATCACACTGTCCAGAGGAGACACCGAAAATGTTGAAACACAAGAAAAACGGAGACAGCATTGTGTTTTGTCAGTTATTGCAATAGCCACAGGCAATAATATCACATTTATGCACCGTGTGACTATGTGTGTGTGTGTAGTTCAGGTACTGTATGTGAAGTGTTTTCTTTTTTCTGCTCTGCTGATCAAAGCTCTTATGTATTCAGAGGTAGGTTTCCCCTGCAAGAATAAATTGAACAATATTGGTTTTCATCCAAACCCTTTAAGTCACCTTCCCGCCCCTAACCTGATATGCACTGTTTCCTTGCACAATAAGAGATTAGTGATTTACCTACAGTACTACAAACCAATGCACATGTGGAGCTGACAGATTTAGTCACTCTTGCCAATAGGATTTTCTGTCGTAATATGCACTTTATTCTTTTTCGTCAAAGTTCTCTATCATATTAAGTAGGATTGACCAGACATAACAAACTGTGACAGCAGCTGTGATGAATGGTCCTGTAGTCACAATCTGAAATTCCACTGTTTACTCATCTTCACAAGCAATTTTCTTGCATAAATCATAATCTGTATACATGAACTGTCAAAATATAAAGTTCAAATAGTGGAATACATCACAATTGTTGGCGCCGTCTGCTCAAATCCTGTATATGCTGACAACATATACGGATTATAAAACCAGTAAACTTTTTTTTGCAAGATTAGCATTTTTCCTATAAGTTTTGACCACGACTGTAAAAACAGCCCCACCACAGTCATCAGAACATTTCACTGAAACTACAAACACAATTATCTTCACATATAGAATGATTTCTTCATTATGAATGGGAGGAAGTTGTGCTAAGATTGTACCCTACTGGTCATTGGTGATAGAGGAAATCAACAATATAATAGGAATGGATTTACCATTTGATTTTATCATGAATTCTTTGGGTAATTTACCACACGAGATGAGGAAATCTTACCGATATATTTTGTTAATTTTATTAGCGGGAGTAAAAAAAGCCTTAACTTGAAAATGGTTGTGCAAAGATCCCTAAACACTTCTGGACTGGACACATGTTGTGAGTGAAATTTATGACATGGAAAGACTGACCTTCTCATTAAGACTCACTACTGATAAATGTAAAAAATATTGGTAAAAATGGAATGAGTATATTAATCAAAGAAATCCTTTAACCTGTATCATCCTATACTAATTTGTACTGAACCTGTCTGTATTTTGTTTGTCTGGAGTTTGAACCTGGATGCTCTATTTTTTTTTTTTTTTTTACCTCCGCCAAGTGAAACGGCGGAGATTATGTTTTCATTGGGGTTTGTCTGTCTATCTGTTTGTCTGTTCGCAAGATAACTCAAAAAGTTATGGACAGATTTCGATGAAATTTTAAGGAAAGGTTGATACTTGCACAAGGAACAAATGATTAGATTTTGGTGGTGATTGGGGAGGCGTTGTTTTGATTTTTGTGTTTGTTTGTCTGTCTGTTAGCAAGATAACTCAAAAAGTTATGGACGGATTTTGATGAAATTTTCAGGAAATGCTGATACTGGCACAAGGAATTAAATTTTGGTGGTGATGGGGGTGGGGGGGGATGATCTGCCTTGGCAGAGGTCTGTGCTCTCCGGGTGCTTTTCTAGTTTTCTTTATCTTGAATATCACAAAATGTGGAGATAAAAATAAAGTATAAAAAAAAAAGCAAATGGGAGGAAGTTGGTAAATTTTGTGAAATGAGCCCAGTTCTGTATCCTTTTTTTTCATCTTATGTACAATATAGTAACCTTTATCTTCAGGTGTGGTTCATTAGGAGCCAAGACAGTGAAAACCCTGTCTTTAACCTACAAATGTTCTCCATACACACTCTGTAATTGCATTGAGTTCCCATAGACTCGTGTTGGACTTCTGGTTGGCAGGGGGGCTATTGATTTCATTAAGAAGACGTGTGGAGCACATTACAGAATGATGACTGCTTCATGGGAGGTCAACAAGAAATCAATATGAAATTATATTACAGCTTCGACTGGTTGGGGTGAGGCCAGCTACCACGCACCACTGCCAACACTCACTGGAAAACAAGGCAAAGGTTTTCCTGCAGGAATTTCTTGCAGTAACCTTACATGGCAAAAGTAGAAAAGAAGCAAGGTTATATCATGACCTTGTCTGTCAGAGTAAAGCTCAGAATCGAGGTCTTGCCTGTGGACATGTCGGAAAACAGAATTATTTCAGCCAAGTTGACCGTCTTTCGCTGATATTAACAATGATATATTCAAATATTAATTCTTATCGCAGCATTTCACATTTTGCGTTTTTATTAATAGCTGGGCATTTTAAAAAATTTAGAAATCCACTATAATAACAAAATATACAAAATATTGAACATTATCTGAATCAGTGAATATCTAGTTATAATATAGAAGAATGCAAAAAATAACATTATTGTTATTAATTAGTTAATACAGAAAATCATGATTAGGAGATATTACCACATTTATTAACCCTTGGGGGTCTAAGCCTATTTTGGATGTTTTTGAATACTTTTGATTTTGCTTATATATACTATATAAAGAAATGTTTATTATATCCATGTTTGGTATCTGTTTGTTCTTCACAACTTCATCTATATCATCTGTTTTTTATTTTTGCACTTTAACCTACTATAATAGCATAAAAGGCCAAAAAACTCACAAAAAATATAAAATCTAATTTGAAAAATGTAGATAATTTATGGCATAAATAACACAAAGACGCTTAACGAACCTTTTCAAGGACTTTAAAAGTGAATATTGGTTCCAAATATTAGGTATATGACATTGAAATTGTAATAAATTCAAACTATACTCACATATTTGACATAAACGCATATCTCTGCATAGGTGTTTTCTAACCCCCCGGTCCTCCCAGTTTCCCTAGTGGTCTACGTGATCGACTTCTGACACTACGACATGTTGAATACATCATGTGATTCAGTCATGGGGCCGTGACCGTGGACCCCTAAGGGTTAATGATTGTATTTGTAGTAAATATTAGTCGTGCATATAATATTAAAGTTTATATTAAAAACGATTGATTATGCAAATCTGATTGTGTGTGTGAGGTGACTAAAAAGTGTAAGTGAATGGTTTGTATGGATGCTTTGTGTTATTGTTAAAATAGATAGAAAAAAAAAGTATGCAACAAAGGAAAGGAAGTGGAATTAATTTAATTATTAGTTTGTAGGTTATATCTCTTCCCACTCCTTTTCGAGCGCTGAAAAATTGTTTGACTATGTTGTATGGTTCTTTGTTATCTGATGATTCTATGTGGTCGAAATAAAACTAAACTAACCAACTAGAATACACTACACATGAGAGACAGGGAAATATGTACTTTTAATAATTTGAGCATGCATTACAGTAACACTTCTAACATGGATTAATGTGCACACTGCCTTTCTTTGTGTTTTCAGTAGACTAATTAAAAAAAAAAAAAAAAAAAAGCATGAGTGAAGGTTATCGTACATATCCAGGAACGCTGCTGACAATTACAGTCAATGACAGACAAGCTTAAATGTCTAGAAGTAATAATAGGGCCAAAAAAAAAGAAAAAGAAAAAAACATCAGTAGAGTCTCCACTATGGAATACTTAAAACAGAAGACAGACTGAATAATAAATGTATTCAAATCTTCAATTCAGGGCTTCCCTTCCCCCCATAGATAAAGCTGTACCATCAAGTATATAAAACCCCCGATCATTAATATCATCATCAGCCTCGAAATGAATGTTAATACTTACACAGCTCAAAAAAGAAAATTGAAATAGGATGTCTGACCTCTTTAAAATGTCTCGCTCCAGGTCTTTCTGTTCAGTAAAACATGCTGTCCTACTAATGGAATTCATATTCACAGCTTTCTATCGTGGGTTTCATCTACCACTCCTACACTGTATCATTAAACATTCCTGTATAATTTATTGATGGCCTACATTCTATATGTTTCAGCCCAATACACTGATTTTGTTGCACTGCACTTTGCCATACTATTAAACTGGATGAATAATAGAAGAGTGTTTGGCTTGATCAGACATGGTGGAGAAACAACACAATGAAAAAGGCGGCGTATTGTGGAGAACGCTGAGGCGAGTGCCAAAGCTCTGTGTATTCCAGAGGGACGCTGTGAAGCACGCTGCTACTGTATGAAGTATGTTATGTTTTTGCTTTCTTTTTTTAAAAAAAATTTTGGCCGTGTTTGAGGATGGAAAAAAATAAAAAACAACAACAACTGTGGGATAGATTTACCACATCATTTATTCTGTGAAAACCACATAAGAGCAAAGCAAGAGCATTCACAAAACACAACACCGTGACTGCCTTATGCAGCGGGAAACAAATATCATCAGGTCATCAGATGCATTTGCGCAGGTTCGCCAACCTCAGACTGGCGAGGACGAGACGAGTTTATGCAAATCAGCGTTCAGACTGAGGCCTAATGAGATTTATTAAAGATGATGCTCGAACCGTGGGAGGCATGGTTTAGTTGACTTGTGAGGAACCAAATAAGTGTCAGGAAAGGCATGCCCCCTGGCAGATGATTTATACCTGTTTATCAAAAATATGATATCGACGAACGTCAAGTTGCTGTGAAAGACCTTGAAAATAGATGATTAATTATAGTGTGAATTAAGTCAGAATTAATTACCGTCTCAAGCAGAGGATTATTAAGTTATATCATTAAAGTTCTTGAAAGACCTGGTTCTTATTGAAACATATTTAAGTATGCTCATGTAATCTTTGACTATATAAAGCAGTGGTTCCCAACCTTTTTTTGGCTCGTAACCCCATTTTAACATCGCAAATTTCTGCCGACCACAGACATTCAGAACTGAGACATTTTTGAGCTAAAATTAATTTGTGTTTGATCATGTGATAGTTTGCTATACTATGTTGCAAATAAATGTTAATTTTAGATGACATTTAGTCTATATAATGTATATTATTATGGACGGAGGCAGAAAAGCCAGGTGTAGATTACTGCACAAAGTGAGAATTTTATTTTCCTTGGTCAGGATATGTACAGTCAGTCCAGCTTGAATTTACAAGACTGACAATTAATACTGAGCAAACAATAACGCAAACTGAATTATGAAAGAGCTGCAGCATCTGAAACTGACCACAATGAACATTTGAAAGATAAACAGTACCACAGAGCTTCAGTTTCAGCTTCAGTTTGTCATGTCTCTTATGTATTGTGATTGTCTTTCTCAACTCACCGTATATTTTTTTATTAGGAAGTTGTTGTTTTTCTTTGTTTTTTATTATCAGTTACTAGAATTTTCAGGTGACCCCATTTGAATTCCAGGCGACCCTACGTGGGGTCCCGACCCTAAGGTTGAAAAACACTGATATAAAGCTAATAATACTCTTGTCTATGAAAGATAAGTTGTATTTGTTGGAATATTCTCTAACCGACTGAGCCAAGCACTAACAAATGGCACACTTGTATTTTTTTTTCTTTTCACAAAAGTCTGTTGTGATGGGGATTCAGGGTAAAGGTAATGACATACCAGTATACTTGGGATTGGGTGGGTGTGCAGTGGAGGGGCTTAAGCCATTTCACCAATGAAGCCATGAAGTCCCAGCGAAGGGGGAGAAAAGAGCAAAGTGAGTGACAAGGTAATTGGCGGGATCTGTGAACCTCGGGGTCTGGTCGTGATGTGAAGGCCAGACGGGTGGGATGGTATGCCAGCTAATCCGCCTTTGTCCTCACTCCGATGCAGGACTGGCTCCTTAGAGAGGAAGGACCTGCTCAAGCAAGTACCTCAACAATCTGATTGTTCCAGCTCAAGTCCCGGTCTCACAAAAGTGGAGTTGATTTCTACTTCAACAGAGATGGCCTTTGGCATGTACTCATTAGTTTATTGGCATCCAAGAAAGAATGTCTCATTGTAAACTTTGGAATAAAGAGGTTATATTAGAACTGGCATGTTAATTTGGAAAAATGAACATTTGTTTTGGACTCATCTACTGTGGTATACAATACAAACATTTCATTAATTATTTATCAGTGTGAACTGCCACTCTTGTCTCCAAATAGAATGTTTCAGGTCTTAATTTGCCACATTTTTATTCTTTATGATAATTTTGTTGCATTAGCAAACATTTACAATCTCAAAAGTCATTGCTTTGTGGCTAAAGGTATAATAATAAATACTACTGTAAATACTGATTCCTTATTTAATGAATCAATCTTGAGTTTTTGTAATACTGGGGTACCAGGGTCTACTTTCAATGTAACATGATGACACAAAAAATAAACAAGTGGTGCTGGGCACAACAATCCCCACCCCTCACATGTATTGTATCTTATTTTGGCATCAGTCCAGTTGATGTCATCATGTCTATGCATGTGCTGATGTCAGCATATCATTTGCCTCTATATATGTGCCTAGTTTGAAGTAAATTTAAACCAAATTGATGTTTTTATAGACATTAGAAATTTTGCCCATTATAAGTAAATGGGAAACAAAAGAGATTTTAAAAATTCATAAAAAATTTGAACTTTGACCTACTTTTCCCAAAATGTAATCACATCTATTCTTGGTTACTGGCAATCGATAAACCAAATTTGGTATGAATTCAACCAACAGTTTTGCTACTACAGACATTTGAAATTTTGCCCATTATAAGTAACTTGGGGAAAAAGATTTGAAAAAAATAAATAAATAAATTAAAAAAAAAAAAGAACTTTGACCTAATTTTCCCCAAATAAAATGAGATCTATTCTTGGTCACTGGCAATCTATAAACCCAGTTTGGTATGAATTCAACCAATAGTTTTGCTATTAACAAAGAAACAACCAAACAAAGAAACAAATCAAATTAAAAACAATACCCTTTGTCTCCCCTTTCGGGGGGTGGGGCAATAAATAAAATAAATCATCTTAACACATTTGTGAAGAACTGCAGTCAGAAGACAGTTGTGATTGCAGTGGCTTCACAGATACATCCATTATGGTAACAGAACCTTCTATGATTTTGAGAAATAAAACTTCTCTCATACTGAGCTCTTTTACTGTTATCATTATTAGTCATGCTCACAGTGTCCCAGAAGTCATTTTATGTTGCAATTTCCTTAGAGCACTAACTGTCCCTTTTCATCTGTTTTGCTCCATTTAGTAGTTTTTAACTTGGTGAAAATCCTCTTCAAATGGTTATATGAACTTGAACTTGTTACTATAGTTATTTTATTTGAGGAGATTTGTGTCCTCCAGTTAACCCATAAAGACCCAATCTTCCACCATCAACCAAAACCATGTACTGATCTAAACTGTTTAATCCCTGTTGATCCACTAATCCTATCAATCCATGTAAATAATTGAGGTAAAATACTGTTTGTCATCTTTTCGTGGTCATCAGATATGACCCATTTGGACGCTCAGAGGCTCCATAGTGAACATGGAAACAACGTTATCTTCTACAACATTGATTCACCATTAAAACCTATGGAGTTGGATCAATGACAGTGGATGTAGACACTTGGTTTATGTTCAGTTAATGATAGATTTGCTGAAAAAGTCACTTTTTCTTTAGTTTTTCTCTGTTTTTGATATAATAACCCTCAACTTTACTCTGGTTTTTATGATATACTGAAGATAATACAAAAAATTGTGATAAACCCCTCACGGAGGGTTAAATGTAGAGAAAAATTAATTTGGGAACTACCACAAAAGTAACACTGGGTTGTTATGGGTTAAAATAGAACACGTCATATGTCTTAATTACATTATTACCTACAGATGAATTAATGTCGATTCTGCTTCCTCCATATGTCATTTTATCAGTGTCCTCATATCTTCACACCTAGACGTTATAATATAAAATGATTGTATTTAATTTATCATCTGTTTAACCAAGTAATCTGTTTGATCTAAGAGACAAAGTCTGTTAAACATCCTATATCTGCAGAAAATTAGAGGGACTATCCTCCTCACTGAATGTGGTATTTCAAAGTAGCGCAGGATTGAGATCATAAAGCACACTGACTACTATTCCACCATAAAAAAGAAACATTGCAAAGAAAACCTGTGAGTCATTCATCACAATTTAGTTACTTAGCCCCATATTCCACACCTGGGTGCCCAGCTTGCCATTAATGTCAGCTGCTCACCAATACAAGTCAGTGAGACACTCCAGAATATCCAGTCTGACACATGGGCTCCGCGCTTTAGAGATTAGAGATTCATATTTCTGTTAGAGACGTTATATTTACAGCCCTGAGTCTCAAAGCCTGATAATAATTCTCTGCAGAAGTGGAGACCTACTTTGGAGGGTGTGTAGTGAATTTAAAGACAGACTGTAATAGAAATGAACTCTTCGGCAGATGCATTAAAATCCTGCTGCAAAAGTAAAGCAAATATAATTTACTTAAACTCATTCTGACCCGTCAATGCTAGTTTTAACTCTGTAGAAGAATGTATCTGTGCTCTCAAGAGTGTCCAAAAACCCACAGTGCCACATTTCCTCATGCAGAACCTAATGTGTGACACTAAAGGATCAGATCTAGATCTTTATCCAGTGAAGAACATTATTACCCCGCCCCTCGGAGGGGAGGCAAGGGTTTGGTTTGGTTTGGTTTGGTTTGTTTGTTTGTTTGTTTGTTTGTTTGTTTGTTTGTTTGTTTGTTTGTGAACACTCTAGCAGCAAAATTATTGGTTGAATTCATACCAAATTGGGGTTATATATTGCCAGCGACTTAGAATCTGATAGATCTCGTTACATTTTGGGAACAGTAGGTCAAAGTTCAATTTTTTTAGGACTTTTTAAACACCCCCCCCCCCCCCCCCATTTACTTATAATGGGCGAAATTTCAAATGTCTGTAAGCAGCAAAACAATTGAATTCATACCAAATTGGGTTTATAGATTACTAGTGACCCAGATGTGGTTACATTTTGGAAAAAGTAAGTCAAAATGAAAAAAAAAAGGATGAATTTTTTAAAATCTTTTTTCTTTTCCCATGTACTTATAATGGATGAAATTTTACATGTCTATAAAAACATCAATTTTGTTTCAATTTACTTCAAACTTGGCACATATATAGAGGCAATTGATATGCTGACATCAGCACACACATAGACATGATGACATCAGCTGGATCGATGTCAAAATAAGCTACATTACATGTGAGGGGCGGGGTTTGTTGTGCCTGGCACCACTTGTTTGTTTATTTGTTAACACTCTACCAGCAACTATTGGTTGAATTCATACCAAATTGGGTTTATAGATTGCCAGTGACCCAAAATAGATGTCATTACATTTTGGGTGAAGTAGGTCAAAGTAAAAAAAAAAAAAATATATGATTTTTTTTTTTTTTTTTTTCTCATTTACTTATAATGGCCGACATTTGTCTATGCTGTCTATGTCTATGCTGACATCAGCACATACATAGACATGATGACATCAGCTGGATCAATGCCAAAATAAGCCACAATACATGCGAGGGGTGGGGTTTGTTTTGCCAGGCACCACTTTCATTAAAATTGCTACATACATTCATGAAACATTTTCAGTCATTTAAATTACTAACTGACCCCTCATGTCATCTTGCTCAGTATGTAAAACTAATTGCACTTCCTGACTTCAACATGTAAGTTGGCAGATGGTCAAAGGCATTTCAGCAGCATTCAGCATAAAGCTGCCATTTCATCAAGGAGGATGGATAATGAAGAAAGGAATGGTAGCCTTGGTTCACCCACACTTTGCGTCACATTACCTGGCTGCAAAGGAGCAAAACGATTAAGGACATTAAATTATAGAGCAACACAGTTGTCTAAAGGAAAACTTAATTGCATGTTTCACCTGTGAAAAGAAAATTAGACATTATATACCTATCATTCAGACACATATGTATACTGACAGTCAATAGAAACTTTGAGGTAGAAATGTCTGCATATTTCTACTTGTTGGGGGGTTGTAATTATTCATTGTGGATTTATTGATGACTTAGTGCTCAGGTAGTTGAGATAATGATGAGTTGTCATGTTGTCACGGTTCATTGCACATGGGTTGGGCTCTTTGCAAAAGTGGACCAAATACACATCGAGCAATACTCAGTGGGTATCTGCACAATTTGAGGATTGGTTTTGAAGGCCTATATAAAGGCCCAAAAAAGGCCACCATTGTTAGTCCAGTGAACGGCATCATGCCACGTCTATCACATGAACGTCTCCGGGCACTGGGTATGGTGGAGGCCGGTTTGAGCTCCAGTGATATAGCCAGGCCTATGTATGGGCTGTTCCCAACCCACAATCAGAAACCTGGTTGAACGCCACAACACCACAGGCTCTGTTGACCATAGACCGCGTCCAGGGTGAGAGAGAGTGACAACTCCTGACCAGGACCGCTACTGTTGTGACTTTGTGTTTGGCAGGTGCCATTTTCTTTTGTTAAGTTTTTTGTTTTGAAATTATTCTTGACACTTTAGATTTTTGTTTCTGTATGCCAATATCCTAAACAAATGATTCATATGAAAAAATTCCAGTTTAGGGTTTCCAGATAAAAATTATATCAAAAAATATGGTCTCAAAGTTTTCATTGACTGTGAGTGTAGATATTTCTATTTGCATGTTACCCATCTCACAGCTTGGAATAGCTATATGATTTTCATTTTTTATGTGTCTTTTTGCTGTTGGTTTTTCTATCACTGTGTTTGAGCAGCTTATAAGTTATATCACAAACTCTGATACCAGCATGTTTTGTCAGCTGTAAACAGTATTTATAGTCAGATTACACACACAACAGACACTGCACTGATATCTAATTTAAGGATTTAACCGGGCTCATATACAGACACATGTTACATCTATATATATATATATATATATATATATATATATATATATGTGTGTGTGTGTGTGTGTGTGTGTGTCTGCTGAGCTTGAGAAAGAATACATTGAGCAAACAAACAGCTTGAGACCTACCTGCGATGACACATACTGAATGAGCAACACTGAGTAAACATCTAAGAGATGCCACCCCACTAGCGCTATATTAATTTCACTTTTATATTCACATCATGCCCCTGAGGGCATGTCTAAGCAGGATGCCACTGTAGGGGGTATAAAAGGCTGGGTACATGTCTCCATATCTACATCTCAAAGTGAATGTGATAAAGCACCGCAAAGAGCAAATGTTAAAAGCGTAAACATGCATAACCCCAGTGGGGGTAGAGGTTGTTCATACTAATAGAGTTTATTAAATAAACTGGAGACTGTTGATTGTCTTGCTGCTGGATTGTTTCTTTGGGGAACTGCACAAACAATGATTAGCTCTAGTATAATCCATAATAAATGGCTAGTTTGTTGCATTGCTACATGTCTTTCAGGTGAGAAGTTTAAGTCTTAATAAGTACAGTAATACTAATAATTATAGTGCGTGATACAGGAAATTAAAAATAAATAAATAATTTTTGAACAGAATCGGAAAAATTTTGCCTAATTTTTTTGCAAGGTCATGGTTGTGCAGGAGCGTATCCCCATTAACACCAGACAGAGATGGGATATACATTGACAGGTCACCAGTTCATCACAGGCCATACAGAGGGGCAATTTAGAGTCAACCATTAGCCAGTGAAGATGCTTCATCTTTGTTTAAGACCAGGATATTCTTGCTGTGAGCTGACAGTGCTAATAACTGCACCACCCAAGATATAATGAAGAATTAAATATAAAGGCAAGGCAAAGGTATTTGTATTGCACCATTCATACACAAGGCAATTCAAAGTGTTTTACAAAGGCATAGAAATACATCAAATGACATAGGACAGTAGCAGAACAAAACATTAAACAAGAGGATGGTCACCAGAGTCGACATCAAAGCAAATACATACAACTGCAAGGATGTTGGAGATGTAGGTTAGGTGCAATGTATACCAATGTGAAGAAATGTACATGCAATAATCATGATCTTTTCATAGAGTTGTTCTCTTATTATAGAAAAAGAGTGTATTCTTTGTCTTTTTTGCTTCCTTATTCAATAGCATCATCCTGCAAAGATAATTTCTAGTAGCATTTGCATGTCAAATTTTCCAGGAAAAACTCTACAGGAGATTTTCATGATGCTACAACAGCACCAGTATGAATATAACGTACTTTTAGATTACAGATGGAGTCCAAACAATGGACTTTTTGAAAGTGTACAAGCACATGCCCAAATGTGAACAACACAGTGCTGACTACATCTGACTTAACAGCCTCTAGTAGTAAATAAGAAAATTAAACTTGGGGTGGTAGTTTTTAAAGGGATCATATTTTGCTAAACCCACTTTTATTATTCTTTGGTATATTTGTTTGTGTATTTGGACCCTAATAATTCAAAAAGTTTGAATTTGAACCCTCCAGGTGCTGCAAAACTATCTTTATATTCATTTAGGCAAAAATTGAGTGGATTTCTACAACCTGTTTTAATTCCTGCTTAATTTGTTACGTCTATAACCAGTTACGTCATGACATTTGCACATATAAGGTCAAGACTTCCGACGAACATTTCTCAGAGTACGCCATAATTGTTTGTCAGCAGTTGGTTGTATTAACAACCACAAGTGGCTGAATGGGACAGAGCAGCACAGTCAACAACCTGGAGGGGGTGGGGCGTGAAGTGGCTCATGTGCATTTAAAGGGCCAGCGCTCAAAACGACCTTTCTGGTGCCATTACTCAGAAATAGGGTTGAAGATGGATGTGTGGAGTTAAGTTAATGAAGAATTCAGATCCAAGCATAGCATTTACAGTTTATGTAGACCACAAGGAAATGTTTTAAAATTAATCATTCCATTTAAAAAAAGAAAAATATCACTCCTTTATTTAACAGAAATTTGAATCTTTTTTAATGTTGGAGTAATCATCACAAACAGGCTAAGTAAATTTTACATGCACTGCATAATAATAATAATAATAATAATAATAATAATAATAATAATAATAATAATAATAAAAATTATTTGTAACGCAACTTTACATTTGATACCAAATCTCAAAGTGTACAATACAAAGCAACAATATACAATAAAAAAACCAACAGATAAAATCAACCAGAAAAGGCTTTTCTAAAAAAGAAGGCCTTTAATCCTTTTTTAAAAGCATCCATCGTCTGTGCAGCCCTGAGGTGGTCTGGGTGGGCATTCCACAGATGGGGAACAGCATCCCCAAGTAAAACTACTCAGGTAGGTTTAGTTATTTATTCTTTTTGTGTATTTTAATTGTTTTATTGTTCTTTTTTAACCTCCTGAGACCTAGGAAGTGTCAGCAAAGTAAAAAAAAAATTTTTGTTTGTTTTTTTATTAAATAAGTGCCTATATTGGAAACATCATGATGCAACAGTTTTTTCAGATTCAGTTTTTAAAATTTTTATGGAATGTCCTTTGTGGTGGACAGTTTTCTTTTTTTTTTTTTTTTTTTGTATAAAGTTGTGAAACTCTTGTCCACAAATGTGGACAGAAAACCCATAGCTGGGTCTTAGGAGGTTAAATTAATATTTCATGTATGAAGCAATTTCCCCCATTTTTTCTATCATGTGTAATTTCTCCTTTTTTAGCGTCAAAATCACTTACTGTCATCTGAACAGATAGAATGAAATTCTTTTGCACATTCCCACATAACCATGGATATTGACATTGTGCTGGTAAATCTTTACTTTCTTTACAGCAGACACAAAAACAATAAGACATGGCTTTGAATAGCATAATACGCTACTATAGCTTTGTCTGCTAGATTCTTTGTTTTTATTGCTGTTTTCCAGAAACATAAAATGAATATAGAAAGTATGAAAGTTACTTAAATGCAAATTCTGCACAAAGAAGCACAAGGCTTTAGATGCATGTGCTCTAGTATATGTATAATGAGCCTTGGATCTGCCATTGAGTACAAATAAACAAACCTTACCATGCCTCCTCAAACAATGACTTTCAAGGCCACGTCTTAATTGAAAAGCTTGAGTGGGCCATTACATTTTGTGTAGGAGGCAGGAGAGAATAATCTGAATCCACATACTCTATTCAAAGTGATGACTCAGATGCCTTGACTAATGGCATTTATTTGGCAGTCAAGTGAGAAACAGCATTATTAGTAAATCATACTGACTCCTTTACTGTTTGTAATGATTTGTCAATTAACTCCCAAAATGGGTGTATTTGAGTTAGACCCTGGCGTTACTACCGCTGTAGTTTATTGGTTCTAATCAGATGAGTATGTTCTTGGATCAAGTTTGCATTGATAATTCATTCATCAAATTTCACTGAAGTGCATTGCTTTCAGAGTTTAGCGATTCTCAGTTCAATTTTCCAAAGTTGTACATAAGTGTGCGGTGGATCCTAAACCTTTAAAGAGTAAAATGCTTGAGGTAATGGCGAAACAATTTGGAAATAATAGCTTGATTCTAAAGAGAGTAAAGGGGTGTGAGTGATGGAGAGGCGAGGCGAGGTGGCGTCCGTGTTGAGCGAGTGTTGACGTGTTATGGAGCTAAGAGGACGCACGGGGAATGGCAGCGCTCGGCTATTTCCAGCATCTCGTTCAGATAAGATGAACAGGCGAGTCTCTTAGTGTATCTTCAGGATAGACCGTCTGGAGTCTTCCCACACTCACTTGTACATTCTCACATAATGGAAATTTGTTTGCATCATGTAAACGAATCAAATTGTACTGTAGGTACTCTTACAACTCAGCAAATGACTCCACTATACATTTTTTTTTTTAAATTTCCCAACATTATTTAATAGTTAAAATTGTAACTTGCCATTTAAATGCATATCACTTATTAAATGACTAGGTAAAATTTCTCCAGACTTTACCCATGATCTTTCAGATTGATCAATAAGACATTTTCTTTACAGAAATTACCTCTGTTTGCCTGTTAACCCTCCGGGCCAACCCCAGCAAACCAATGCCATAGGTATGTTTCCTGAGATGGATTAAACTGCAATCGTTACGGCAGAGAGCTGAAAGGCCTGAGGTTATGCATTCACAAGCCGCCCACCTCTGAGGGCAGCCACAACAGCAGGACTTCTGCATCAAACCAAACAGCACAATGTCATCTGCCTTTCTAGATGATCAGCTGATGTTTTTTTTTTTTTTGTTTTGTTTTTTGTAATTTTAAAAATGAAATTCACATTTTATTTTTTGTGCAATTGAGACTGTAGTTTACTCGGGAAAAAAAAAAAAAAAAGTTGGTACTTTTTTTTAGAGGTACAACTGCATCTTTGAATTTTATTTTCTACCTTTGTTTGTATAAGAGCTTATTCCTTTTAGTACTATATTCAGTTCTAGTTCCAAAAATTAGATTTTCTTCTAAATTGATAAAATCACTACCAAAGTAATGCTCAATCATTTTATGTACCATGAATTCTACTCGTTCCAAAAATGTCTGCAAAGTCAACACTAGTCACTTTTCCATTGACCCTCAAATTGCACAAATGTAACTTGCCCATAAAAATGTACTTAATGGAAAAATGACAATTTCACCCAAACTCTTGTTTTTCGATTAAAAGTTTTTGCGCTGGCAAGAGGGGGTTTTATGGGCATAGCAAAAATGGTATATCACACAAAACTGCAATGGGAAGACCTTTTTCCGCAACTAAAGTTATATGAATAAAATCAAAAATGGATGTTGATGGACGTTACAACAAGCGAAGAAGAAGAGATTTAAAAGACACATGGTACGGTATATGTGGACACACCAGGAAACCGAATCATTTTTTAATTTAGTACGGGATACGGGGTAATATATAATAATAATGAATATATCTGTAAATTAACATGATATTTATGTTCGTTGCCATGTTTATGGAATGACTTCTCGTCTCATCTCACGATAATAAATAAACAAATCATCGCATTTCTGATTTAATGGGAAAACCAACATTAAACACTTCTGTTTTTTCAACATTTAATAAATATCGGTAAAGTTTCGCACATAATCCCAATGGAAAAGCGACTACTGACAATTGATTTTTTTTTTTTTTTTCAACCTAAACTAGCTGAATTGTAGTTGGATGTTGGAGTACTCTTCAAAGCCCCAGCAGAATAGAATCCATCTGAACAGATGAATATGTTGTGCATCTTTAAGGTTTGCATGACTGTTTATTTAAAAATTACACAACATCATTTCTTGTACAATAAAAGATTGAAACACAGCTTTTGTTTATGCATTACTATATTCATCTGGCGGAATATGATTAGCAGATGCTCTTGTCCTCTAAACAAACCACTTCCCATGAAACATTAATTCCCTGTCACTTAGTAATACCACAGATGGTGCAGACTGACACAGAGATGTCACACACACATAATGTGTCCATGTATGTGAAATAACCTGAGCTGGTTTTTCTCTGTATGTGTGCATACGCTTGACTGCATAAGTGTAGTGTAGCTGTATGACTGAAGTGGAGTGCATGGCTTCATGTTAGGAGGTCAGCTACAGGGCAAGCGTGTAATTGCAGCAGTTTGTCTCTATATTTGTGTGTTTACATGTGCTTCAGCAGTTCAGCAGGATAGCTGTTGACTTTTCATGGCAAATATCCTCATGGCCTTTTTCTTTTACTGCATGCATACTTACTCCATGTTTTTTTTTTTTTTTTTTTTTTTTTCATATACACTTGGCTCATGGGATAAAAAACAAGATTTTCACACTCCTCACATGTCTGCTGTCTTAAATCCTGCTGCAATTAAATGCAAAATACATATAAAGAAAAAATAACCATGACTTAAAAGACTTGCAGGATTAACCACGAACATGATTAAACACAAATTAGACCAGGAAACCCATTGGGTACCTCCACTGCTGGAGATGTTGTAAACAGTGTTGACAAAGATTAAACTAGAAAGAGTTACATCATGTATGTATGTATGTATGCTCATGGCAGTTTCTCATTTGCAGCATATTTTACATTTTTAATCAACACATTTGTTACATGTTTTTATATCAAAATATTACCCTCATCATAACACCAGAAGAAATGTAGATAGCTTTTTTGCATTGAAACAAAAAAAAAATTACAAATCTTTTTAATTTATATGGTCCATATGGCTCTGAAACCTTCCTCCTCATGCACCTGTTCTCCCAGACAGGGTCTTTCAAGGTTTCCTTATCCCTGTGTTTTAGGATAAGCAGCAGATTTTGAGATGTTCAGAATGCCAATCCCAGCTTTCATTTCCACCACCTCACAAATCTAACCTCACATATTTTTACTTGTTAGAATGTCTGGAAGTTACAGGGTGTCTGAATGGGTTGAAATTTATTATAGGAGTTGCAACAAATCCTGTTGGTTTCCAACATCTAGATGCAGGTTATTCCAAGTTCCTTCATGGGGACATTTCCCTGTTCTCCCCGTGACCCATGGTATGCCCCACACTGACACAAAACAGATTGGAGACATCCTTCAGTCTAAATAAAGCACACAATCAATCAAAAGGGGGATAATAATGTCAAAGTATTCTAATGATTCCTCAGTGTGAATGAATGTGGAGGATTCCTGCATATTTGAGTCTGTCGGCCAAGAGTAACACAATCTCCAGGAAAGTGGAAGGGTAATAATGGACATGGGAGGGGCTAATGAGACAACGAGACACAGTGTGGGGCTTAAAAAAAATGCATTTGAGGAAAACAAGGAGGGCGGCCAAGAAAAGGGTCTGAAAAGGACAAGCATTAGTGATCCAATCCCCAGACACTTCGACTGCTGTATTTGCTGGTTGTCTCTGGAGAGAAGAGGTGCCTGGACAGTGCACTGCCAGGAAAGAGAGGAGATTAACATTCCTAAGATGCTGCAATATGGAGAGTTATGAGAGGGGTAGTCCCAGGGGTGTTAACTTACAGGATGAAACAGAGAGAAAGGAAGAAAATCTGATTTACCCACAATTTAGTGCATTAAATAGAGTAGAACATAGAGTGTGATGTGACAAAAGAGTTTCATTTTATATTATACTTTTTCCCCAATATGCTAACAGTGCTTTTATGGACAGGGTGCTTGTGCAGGTCTTGAAGGTCTTAAAAAGTCTGGAATTTGGTGTGAAAGTCTAAATAAAGTATGGAAAAAAGTTTATCTCATTGTCGAATTTTAGAGTTTGCTCGAGGAAACATATTAAAAAAAAAAAAAAAAAATAGACTTGATATGATTTCACTAACCAGCTGGTATTGGAATAAAACTTGCTTGTGTGATTTTCATGTTTTGAAAATGTTTCTGCCAGTAAAACATAATTTATTGCAAATTATGCACTCATTCATTCATACATTTCTAAAGAGAAATTTTCTACTATACACAACAGGTACATTTTCAACCAAAAAAGTAGGCACACAAGTATAAAAGTACATAAAGTCAAGGTCTTGGGGGGGGGGGGGGGGGGGGATGCAATTTTGAAAAAGTCTGGAATTTTTATTTAAGAGCAAACACCCTGTTTGAAGCCTTTCCTGGTCTCACAGATGACTATTTATGTCTTCATCTCTGCATGTGTACAATTTATTGCATTTTGCATTAGAGCGGGAGCTATTTTTTCTAGCTGGAATATGCAGCTGTTTAATTTTTACGTCTTCGTGTGGTCACATGAAAAAAAAAAGGAAGGACTCGAAACAGTTGTGAGTTGGTGAGCAGTATTTGAGGGGAGGGGATGTGCACTTGGTTAAGGCTGTCACAGAGTGAAATATGGGTGTTTAAAAGGAAAGTGTTGTGACATGCAATACCACATTGAGTAAGCCACAATGTGAGTGTGTGTATGTGGGTGCATGTGTGTGTCTAATGACATAGGACGGCCACTGTCTGTCTGTTTGCCCTCCCACTATTTCCTATGAACTTGTCTGTGCTCCAGGGACAAAAGGCTCCTTCAGGGGTTCTGTCTGCTGGCCACTGGAGCAGCACAGGGAGCAGCAGAGGCTTTGTCTGTGGGTTTTGGGAGACAGAGACTAAAAGAGCATGATCGGTCTGCTGATGTGTGTATGAACAGAGGCATCTGTTTGTTTCTGTGGTGCATGTGCATCTGGTTAGAAATCTATCATATGCAATGGACAGGACATTTTAGGTTGTCTTTTAGTTTTAGGTAAGTACATTCATAGGAGCTACACTTTTAGGGACGTTGCACTGCAAAAATCAAAATCTTACTGTTAGAGCCATTAAGTAATTTAGGTATAATTGTGCATATTGTGCATCATTTAAATAGTAATCTACTGATTTTGAGTTTATATTACGATTATAACATATTTTTGCATGTAATCTTTTTCTGATATTAGTTTAGCGTAGTATTTGTAAATAATCAGCCAATCTTTTTTTTTTTTTTTTTTTTTTTAATGTTTAGCTAATTCAACTGTTTTTTTTTTAACAACTTTATTAACAACATTTGAGTATACAATACAAAATTTTAAACAAACATCAAGATGTCAAAAGAGAAAAAAGCATTTGAACATATAAGTTTAAGAAAATAGTGCATAGATTTAAAACTATAAAGCATAAAATACAAATAATAATAAAAAAAAGTGAATAAGTAAATAAATAATAAATCTGGTAAATATAAATAAATGCAACAAGGAGTTCAGTCAGTATGAAAAAATTGTTTATAAATAGCCAATGTGCTAGTGCTTTTTTTTTTATTATTGTAAATGAATTCTAAAGATTTAATATAATTTTCAAATTCTAATAGGACGATTTTAAAATTTGGGTGTGTTTTAGTATATTTGTTTTTATGTATATGAAATTTTCCAAATAATATGAACAAATTTACAATAAATTCTAGATTGTAAGTTTCATGTTTAAAATAAGTAATTACATTTTGGGATGTTATATTTATTTTATTGTTACTTTTAGATATGATATAATTTTCAATTTTGGACCAAAAATTCGAAGAATGTTCACATAAAAAGAATAAGTGTAAAGTAGATTCAGATTCAGATTGACAAAAGTTACATATATCTTCCACATCATAAAATCGACACAAAATAGCGTTGGAGGGATATATATTATGTAAAATTTTGAGATAATAATCAGCCAATCTGTGTTCTATAGAGGGGATGCACATACGTCACTTCCCCTCCGGGCCACGTCCCTCTAAGTCAGACTGAGTGGCAAACACAAACTGGCTCAACATGGCGGAGCATAGCAGTAACTACAGCGAGACCGAGAAAAATGTGGAATATAACATGAAATTAAAGACAACTGGACTCGACACAGATCCATACAAGCTACCAAACAACAAGTGGTCTACGAACATTGATATGTGGACGAAAATCACGTATCCTGACATTTATATGAACCTGATTTCAACGCCAGGAAAATCCACAATGCAAAGGCTGAAAGCATCCAAAAGCCAAAGAGTTGTTGACATCCTCGTCATCATTAATTAGAGGATTACAGCTGGTGAGTGCTTTCAATTCAACATACTATTGTTTTTGAGGTTTTCTGTCAGTGCAGACGTATTTTCTTGGCGGTGATTTCCAAGGTAAAGGCCCAGCAGTAGTGCTCACAGTTCACTACTGATTTACTGGAGTTGAACCCTTAGTATTGACCCAAGTGAGTGGATGATCTACTGGTACTGTGGAGATTTATGAAGAGTTAACATCAAATACTTGATTCAACACAGCTACAACAGCTTTGTGCTAGAGTACCCCCTTATTTGGAAAACTAGGTTTGCCTCAGTTTAAGCTAGTTCACAAATCATGTAGAGCGCAAGGTTCAGAATCACACAATTAAAGACAAAAACGTTTCAGTTATGAAACACATAACTAAATGACAGATGCTAACATTAAGAGCTTTACTAAGAAGTAACGTTAGCCAAAACGATATGTAATTTAAGGTATGATTTTACACAAGAACACAGCACAAATTAATGTTACCTAACATGAAATGGCCACCACAAAACCAGGTTTCGTTGCCTGGGTTCCAGTTATTTCTATGAATTGCAGCGATCCATCTGCTTCTTCTGTCTTTGGCTTTAGGTCGCCGGTAAAATGATAGCTCCGATTGCTTTTTAAACCTATTTGTGCAATCAACGGCACAACAGCTCTTCCCCACTTTTAACTTACCGGCCGACAGGCCATAAGCTATTGTCGTCATGCAGCATCCGTCGTCGTCATCGTTGTCGTCTGTCGTCCGTTACAAAAATTTCAATCGTCTTCTTCTCCGAAACTACAATTCCGATTGACTTCAAACTTGGTATACAGCTTCTTTATGATGATGTCAACAAAAGTTAGTGAAATTATTTGGATCTTTATGAGAGATAGGAAGTGGATGGATGCAATAACTCAGTAAATATAAATGATATCCAGTGTAAATTTCTACAGTCCAGCCCTGATGGGGAGATGACCAATACATAATGGCCACATGCTGATCAGGCTCTTCTTCTGAATCCAGGAACTTACGGAAAATTTAACATGGGCTCTTATGGGGAAAACATTTCAATCGTCCTTTTCTCCCAAACTCCAGTTCTGATTGACTTCAAACTTGGTATACAGCTTCTTCATGATGATGTCAGCACAAGGTATTGCAATTATTTCGATCCAGATCTGATTCTGGATTTGGTGCAACTTTGAAAAATTTTCCCATTATAACAGATAGGAAGTGGATTGATCCAATAAATCAGTAAGTATCAATGATATCAAGTTGGAATTTGAATTTTTTACAGATCTGATTGGAATATGACCAAAACATGGGCTATTTCTGTAATATAATAAATACACAGAACTGGGTGATAATAAATGGCATCTGGATACATTTCCCAAAGCGTTTAATTTGGCCTGTAAGCTACAGGGCCATTGGTCCTTTTTTTTTAGATTGTTCTAAAGTTTTCGCAGTATTCAAGCCAAAGCCGCTACTCATCTCCCTCTTTCTGCCACTCAGTGGGCGTAATTGCAGTGACTTCCGCTAGCGGTGACGTCAAGTGCATAACCTCTATTAGTTCTGTGCCGCTACCGCAAGCTGACCCTCTGCTGTAAAGCGCACCTAAGTGTAGTAAAGTGATGTGAGGACACCTGCAAAGCACATGTTCTGAAGGGAGAGACTTTCAGTTAAGCAGGACAGGGAGCAACAGTGTTTCTGACCATCGTCATCATCTTAGTAGTTGCTGTTTAGTTGATATTGAAACTTAATTTGGATATAGAGGCAAAGAACGCTTTAACTGTCATCTTACTGTAGTTTTGTAACCTTTTTGGATTTTTCCCTTTTTCTTGGAATAAAGAGACAGATCGCTTTGTAATCTGTCTGCCTTTTTTTTGTCTTCCTGGTTTCGGATTATAATTGGAACGCACGAGTCAGAAAACTTCACGTCCTGCAAGAAGTGGCAAAGAAGGTTTTGGCTTTTTTGTTGCAACTACATTTACCAAGTGTATTTTTCTCATTTCTAGTCAAAATATCTCATCACACTTAAAATAAGACATAATCACCTAAAGACTAAC
Source organism: Sphaeramia orbicularis (assembly GCF_902148855.1). NCBI lineage: Eukaryota > Metazoa > Chordata > Actinopteri > Kurtiformes > Apogonidae > Sphaeramia > Sphaeramia orbicularis. The sequence goes on from NC_043960.1 coordinate 22,484,460, forward strand.
TTGTGAGATGTTTTTTTTTTTTTTTTTTTTTTTAGCTTAATTCAAGCAAAAAAGTCTGCCAATGGAACAAGTAAAAATTATCTTGGTAAGATTTATTGAAATAAGATTTTCAAGATCTATTGTCTAAAAATAAGTTCTTTTATCTCACTGAAAAGTTACTCTTTAGGTGATTATGTCTTATTTTAAGAATGATGAGATATTTTGACTAGAATTGAGAAAAATACACTTGGTAAGATTTAGATTTTTGCAGTGTGAAAAGAAAATCTATTGAAGAACATTAACTTTTATCAAAAAATCAATTTGAAAAGAGAAAAAAAGGGTTAATTCTGATGATATAATACCTTCCACGTGTACTGTGGTAACTTTTATTGAAGTTTATTGAAGCAAAAACTGTCAAAAATCGCAAAAAAGTTTTTATGCTCCCATGTGGCAGTTTGGTGAATTCTGTACAATTCTCTCCCAGATATCCAGCCGCTACCATAAATAAGGACGCACTGCAGAGTTAAATTGTGAGGTTTGCATGACACCCCTCCCCCCCGCGAGAACTATGACATATCGCGAGACAGGTAGTCAGGACATTACTAGAACCACACATCAGGAGCCAAACACTCTTCAATGGAAACACCTTCAAGTAGCAATTATAGATTGTCGAAATTGTAAAAATATTGCTTTTATTTTGCAGAAAACTGTGATGGAAACCCAGCTAGTGAAATGAGTGTGTTAGTGGTTCCTAAAACTTTTGGAAAGCAGGTGACATAAGGCTGGACTTTTATTGAATTCAGTCAAAGATTAACCCTAGTTGGTAATTTCAGCAGCCTGGAGCCAATAAGAATTATTTCATTTTCTTGCCTTGATGTGATTGGATATTTGTCATATTTTTTTTCCCCTTCGTTGCCAAGTCAAGTTAGATGGAGATTCTTTCAGGACTCCAAAATGAATACAAAGTAGTTAATTAACTTGCTCCCGATGGCAAAGGTATCAAAGTTTAGTCCTGTTCAACATCTAACGTGTCCATTTAGGCACCTCCACCTCTTCAATTTAACAGAATATGAGCCAAAACACCATTTGGATATGTGGCTACCTGGTAATGCAGGGCTGAATCTGATTCGTGGTGAAGAAATTAGACTGTGGTGTTGTCTGTTGTGGCTTGGAAATGGGTTTCATTCATGTAATATACAGGAAGGTTTCACTTTTTTGTATTCTTTAACTTGCAGGGGGTGGGGGGCTTACAATCAATGCACAGATATATACAGAAATGTGTTCATTTCCGTTGTTCCCCTCAGTCTTGTTTAGCACCAGCTCCCACTAGTTTTATGGCTTAATAGTGAGGTTAAAGGTTAAGTTGGGGAAGAAGAATGCAGATCTGATAACAAACATTAGGGTAAAGAGTTCGCAAAACTGGGGTTTAGTGCAAATAAGTGTCCTCTTAAGAGTAGAGGTTTACATCTTTATGTACATACCTCTTTTAACTATATATTTAGTATTTATTTATTTGCACATCAGAAACAAGAAAAAAAAAAATCATGAAAGCAACACCATTGTGCAGGAGAGTATAGAAGCCAAAAAAGGCTTTTATAAATAACTCCCCAGAGATAAACAATACACAGAAAAAAAAAAGAATAAAAACATGATATAACTGAAATAATAATTAAAAGTAAAAAAAATAAAAATCCAAATCAAATGGTATAAAGCAGGGGTCTCAAACATGCGGCCCGGGGGCCAAATGCAGCCCGCCAAAAGTTCCAATCCGGCCCATGGGATGAATTTGCAAAATGCAAAAATTCCACAGTCAAGGCTGTGGAACTCATTTTAGTTCAGGTTCCACATACAGACCAGTATGATCTACAGTAAAATAATAGCATAATAACCTACAAAAAATAATGACTCTATATTTTCTTCTCAGTTTGATGTGAAAAAAAAAAATTACATTATGTCTATGAATAATGACAACTTCAAATTTTTGTCTTTGTTTTAGTGCTAAAAATAACATTAAATTATGAAAATATTTACATTTACAAACTATCCCGTAACAATAAAATGTGAATAACCTGAACAAATACGAACAACCTGAAATGTCTAAAGAAAATTAAGTACAATTTTAACACTTTTCTAGCTGTTACTAAGTGGTTAGTGTCTTTGTAGATCCGATCCATAATGCACATGTAGAAATGATAAGTTGATGCATAATATCGTTAAAATTGCACTTATTTTTCTTAAGAAATTTCCGTTTTTTTTCAGGTTATTCACATCTTTTTTGTTTGAATTGTTTATAAGAGTAAGTATTTTCGTAATTTAATGGGGTTTTTTTTGCACTAAACAAAAACAAACATTTGGAATTGTCATTATTTATTATTTATTGGTTACTATGCTATTATTTTACTGGTCTGGCCCACTAGAGATCAAATCGGGCTGAATGTGGCCCCTGAAAGAAAATGAGTTTGAGACCCCTGGTATAAAGCCTTCCATTTTTTCATAAATTAGACTCCTTTTCAGATGCTAGACTATGTCTGACTGTGAGTGCGTATGTGTCCCATTTCATTACGTTACTGATTCTCTGCCTTTCTGTTGGTTTATTACTGTAAATCTGCATGACTGTGTGTGCGTGTGTGTGCCTGTCTAGGTTTCAGTGTGTGTGGGTGTGGAGATGACACAGGCTGTCAGACTGTAAAGCACTGTGAGGAGTCTGGGGAGGCGTGGGTCTGTTCTCAGATGCTTCCCTCTGTGACCTCGGACCATCATAAATCTCCTAATTCCCTCATTCCAGTGTCAAACGGAACAGCGCTCTCATGTGCTGGAAATTCCCCCATTCCCAACTGTTAGAGAATGCATTTTACAGTAGTTTCTTAACAATAGCCTGTCTTCTTACCCCTTCATTACCAAGGCAGTTTGAGGGTCCATTTGGTATAATCTTGAACCTGTTCTTTAGAATGGCATAACACTTTGCTGGTGGAAAACCAAAAGCAACTTGTGGTAGGGGCTTGTAAAATCAACTGGAACACAATCTAAAACTAGGTATTGTTTGGGTGCCAATAATACTGTACGTTAAAAAACCAGGAGCACCACTTGTATGGAGAGAATATTGCCCAAAATGTTTTATTGTTGTGCTTTAAGTTGAGCGTTTCTGGGAAAGCGGGGGCATGTGCAGTGGTGTAATGACATGGCTTTATGGTGGCTCTGTAGCCTGTGAAAAAGCAAACTGATTCTTGAAGGTTTGCAAGCTGAACCACCTCTAACTGAACATTAGCATTAGCTCAGAATGAGCAACAGATCAAAGCTGGTGGAAAAGAGGACATCCATATTAGGTAATGTGACCTTTACTGGCCTATATGTAAAAATGGGACTTGACGCAACATAATTAAAACTACACCCTTCCTATGTATTTGCAGTGTTTGTAGTTGCAGACAATGTCGGGTACAACAGCTCTCTTAACCCTTAGGGGTCTGAGTGTTAGAACCAGAGACACAAGACTTGGACCCAAATGCACAACCAACAAACAGGAATAAAGTTAAAGGGTGTTTATTAAACACGGACAGAATTAACAGTTCACAAAAAGGTTTCCTTAAGGAGTCTTCGCAGGTTAGACTGTGTGAATTCGTCACGACGTCTGAAACCAGCAAGGGAATCTCTCTGCCCGGGTCGGGAGCACACGAGGGGAACCCGACTAGAATAAAGCAGAGAAGAGTCAGGGGACAAACCAGGTCATACACAGAGGGTCCAAAAAACAGGCAACGGTACATGGGGGAAAGACACAGTACTAACCGAGAGTCCAGGCAAAAGGTCGAAACCAGTGAGGCAGAATCAGGCAGAGGTATCAGGAGGGGATCAGGCAGGCTCAGGAAACGAGGAAACAAACCGGGTCAGGAACGAACAGACAGGCAGACGAACAGGTTCAGAAAATCGCTGGTAGGTATCACAACACTAGGAAGGAATACGAACTGGCACAGGACAGGGGAAAACACAGGGCTTAAATACACAGAAGGGAGGGAAGACAATGAGACACAGGTGGAACAAATCAGGGCGGAGACAGGTAATCAACACAGGTGAAACAATCAGGGAGAGGAAGCAAAGACACCAGACATGACACAAGAGGAGGATTAACAAAATAAAACAGGAAATGACACACAAGACAGACAAAACATACAAGAGTCCAGGTACTGATATGACACTGAGCCTATTTTGGCCATTTTTGAGTACTTTTGATTTTGCCTTTATATACTATATAAAGAAATGTTTATTATACCCATGTTTGGTATCTTTTTTTTTTCAGCACAACTTCATCTATATCACAGGTGTCAAACATGCGGCCCAGGGGCCAAATCTGGCCCACCAAAGGGTTCAATCCGGCCCCTGGGATGAATTTGTAAAATGCAAAAGTTACACTGAAGATATTAACAATCAAGGATGTTAAATTCATTTTAGGTCATTTCAGTCTAAAGTGGATCAGACAGTAAAATACTATCATAATAACCTATAAATAATGAGAACTATAAATTTGTCTCTTTGTTTTAGTGTAAAAAAAGGAAAATTACACAAAAATGTTTACATTTACAGTCTAGCCTTTAACAAAAAATGTGAGTATCTGAAATGTTTTAAGAGAAGTATGTTGAATTTTAATAATATTTGTCCTGTTATTTAATGCTTTATGTATTTGTAGGTCCACTGTGATCTCTAAGTTGTGATTCACATGTATAAATGATAAACTAAGGCCCAATATTGTTAACATTGCACTTATTTTACTAAAACATTTTCAGGTTGTTCATATTTGTTCATGTTATGTTCAAGTACAATTCGTAGATATAAATATTTTCATTACGGAATTTACTTTTTTCACTCAAAAGTTCTTATCCTATTATTTAGATTATTTTACTGGTCCGGCCCACTTTATATCATATTAGGCTGGATGTCGCCCCTGAACTAAAATGAGTTTGACACCCCTGATCTATATCATCTATTTTTTTTTTCACTTTAACCTACTATATCAACAAAAAACACACAAAAAATATAAAATCTGATATGAAAAATGTATATGATTTATTGCATAAATAACACAAAGATGCTTAACGAACCTTTTCAAAGACTTTATAAGTGAATATTGGTTCCGAATACTAGGTATATAAAATCAAAATTGTAATAAATTAAAACTATACTCAAATATTTGAGAGAAAGGCATACTTTACATAGGTGTTTTTCCATTTTTTTTTTCACCCCGCTGGTCCTCCCGGTTTCCGCATCCGGTTCAGGTGGGGGTCATTATCACCCGTACCTGCTATGCTAATGTAGTCTGTGGATTAGAATCTGCAGATTCGGCCAAATTTTTCCATTTTGAAAAAGGACAAAAAATTACGAAAATATCGTAAGAAATATAGCGCTTGCTTTATATCGTGATAATAATGCTATATAGTTTCTTTGCTCCGGGCTCAAAACGTCATATCTCCGGTTGTATTTGCTCTATCAACATCAAATAAAAAGTGGGTGAGTGTTTCAAGTCCACACTTTCAAAAACAATCTTTTGCAGTGGTCTACATGACCGACTTCTGATGCTATGATGTGTTAAAAATGCCACGTGATTCAGTCACAGAGCCGTGACCGTGGACCCCTAAGGGTTAAGAATACAATACAAAATACTGCAATATTTTTTATTATATTTGCAATATATTTATTTATTTATTTTTTGGAAATATTTTATTTTCAGTTTTTTTATGCAATGTGTACAAACAAAATATACCAACAATATAAAGACATAAGAATAATAAGCAAGGCAAGAAGGATAACCGTCTTACAAAGAAAAATAAATAAATTAATTAAAAAAACAGTCAGCGCACAAGGTCAGTTCAGATAACTACATTAAGTACTTAGTGTAAGAGATGTACCAATATGGTCTAAATATGGCTGCCAAATTTTCAAAAAGATGTTATATTGTTTTCTGAGACGTTAAGTGATTTTTTTCCAGGTGGATGCAACTGTTCATCTCAAAAGTCCACCTATCTATAACAAGAGAGCAATCAGATTTCCATGATAGAGCAATGCACTTCTTGGCCACACACAGAGCAACTTCCATAAATATGAGTTGAGTATTGTTTAGAGAACCACAAATACTGCAATATTTAAACACATTTAAAGGCAATCTCCTAGTCAGATAGAAAAGAAAAAAAAAAAACATAAAGTAGAATCATCAGATCAGCTGGTCATGGTTTTAGCCTGTTTTTAATTTAGTTTTTTTTTTCTGTTAACTGGGTGTATAGGAGTGCTACAGCAGGGGCTCTCAGGCATGGGTTCAGGGTCAATCAACACCAGCAGCCTTCCCAACATGTCCCATTTCAACTTCAGCACTTGACTTGTTCACACCAGCAGGCTTCTTGTGCACAGTAAATGCTCTCTGGTATTAGAGCAATTACACCGTATGAAGACACTAGTCACTTTTCAATTGACCCTCAAATTGTGCAAATATAACTTGCGCATAAAAATTTGCCTAATGGAAAAAATGACAATTTTGCCAAGTTTCATATTTTGATTAAAAGTTTTTGTGCTGGCAAGAGGTGGTTTTTTGGGCATAACGCAAATGGTGGATCAGTCAGGTGAATTAAAAAAACAGATGTTGATGGATGTTACAACAAGTGAAGAAGAAGAAACATGTCGCGGTATGTGTGGACACACCATGAAACCCAATCATTTTTTAATTTAGTACGAGATAAAGGGGTAATATATAATAATAATGAATATATCTGTAAATCAACACCATATTTACATTCGTCACCCTGTTTATGGAATGACTTCTCGTGTCATCTCTCAATAAAAAATAAACAAATCATCGTATTTAAGATTTAATGGAAAAACCGACATTGGGCACTTCTGTTTTTTTGACATTTGAAAAATATTGGTAAGGTTTTGCGGAGATTTCCAATGGAAAAGCTACTAGTGAAATCATAGAGTTACTCCTTATTTGGTGCCATTCTGCTACAAAACATTTTACTAAATTTTTTTTATTTTATTTATTTGCACATTATAAAACAGCAAGAGAAAAATAAAGAAAAAACAACTACAACATTCAAACAAGTAACATCATTGTGCGGGAGAGGATAGAAGCTAAAAAAGGCTTATGTGAATACCTCCCCGGAAATAAACAATACACAGGGAAAAAAAAAAAAGAAATAAAAATATGATATAACTGAAAAAATAAACTAAAGTAAAAACAATAAAAATGTAACATGCAAATCATTAAATACAAATCAAGATGTTGATTGAAGTTCGTAGATTATTCCAAAGATGTGGTCCACGATATTTTAGAGAATACTGACTGACAAAAGTCCAGCAGTACGGAATATAAAATTTGCTTAAATATCATGTCGGGTAATGGTGAATAACAGAAGACAACATAAAGAAGTTCTGGAAAACTTTGGGGAGAACATGAGTTAAGTGAACATATTTGTACATGAAGACACAGGTCTGGTAAATGTTCACATCAAAAACTGACAGAAGTTTGAATTTTTTGAAAAGAGGAGCAGATGAGTCGAGTCTCTTAGAAAACTGTTAGAAAAACATTGTGTTCACTGTACAGGAAACAGTGTGCTGTGTTCACACACACAGTATACACTGTACATTGACTGGCTGAGAACCTGAGAATTAAAAAAAGGAAAAGGAAAAAAAGGCTAACTAACTAAAGACTAACTTTTCCAAAACAATGTCAGTCTTCCAGTAGCAACTCCAACCTTTGAAAAGAGAGTACAACACATCAGATAAAAAAGAAAAGAATGTGGCGACAAAGAGGCAGGAAATGAAGGTAAAAGTAGAGGAGGACCACTCAATTGAGAATGACATCCCTGCTATCACATTTCAACAAGATTTGCTGCTTTAATATAAACTCAATTAATTCCAGGGTAAGACGAGTAACACTTTGCAACATGTGGTATTAATGGGGCAGCTTCGAAACCCATATACCTGTTAACAGTGATCACTATCACTGTTCCGTATATGCTTTATTTGGTCTGGTATTTGATCAGAAATAATTCATCATGTGGCCCCTTGAGACCCTGGCAGCCACGGAACTGACTTCCTCTCATGCTTCTGCTGCATTTATTAGGCCGAGTCATAGGGACTTGTGTGGAGATTTACTGCACACTTCATCTTGAAAGCTTTTTTATTGTTGTAATGTTAACCCCGTAAGAACATACTAAGTCCCAATGTGGGTATATATCACACACAGGAGCCTTGACTGAATGCAAACCGTGTGGTTTCTAATATGTACACACATGTGAGAGATGGCAGAGACATACCATTAAATCTGCAAAACATACACATACACTCTCACGCAAATGTCCCTACACATCCTAAATGCCCTGGAGGCGAGGCAAGGCAGCATGTTTTCTTCAGGTCTATGGGATTAAAACGAAAGCTTAATAAACATGTTGCTTTGTAGTCAGAGGATTAACCTTCTTTCTTCCTCCATTAATGGCACACACATGCCCAGCAACACCAGCACATGCTAATTGAAAGTGAATCTGGCAGGCACACACACGCTCATGCAATTATACACTGAAACAAGGTCATTGAAAGTGAAATGGCGAGCGCCCGCAATGCACATATACACCTTAGCTCCGTTCTGGCCCGAGGCTTCACATCTTCTGAGCTTCAGAGGAATGTGCCGTGTAATGGCGTTAGGAAGGCTAAAGGAGGTGTACCAGAGGCTGGATGGGGGGAGGAGATGCCAGGAATCAGTCGTCTCTGACCTGACAGACTGAAGTATTTCTTCTAAACAGTCGCACTCTTGACAACCCTCTCTTCCTGAGGCCCACCACTGCCCAGGTAGCAGCTACTAAAGCATCGCCTGAGAAAGACATTTTTTGGTTGAAAGGGCTCCAAGGGTGAATAAATTTGACAAAGAAGTTCATACTGTGGAATTTAAGGAGTCAGTGAATCGGGGAAGGGATTGGATATGAAGGGGTGGAGAGCCGGGTGGGGGAAGCAGCATATATGGAGCAAGCCCTTCAGGGCGGCTGTCTCCTTAATGCTGATCCCACCGAGTTTAATCCTTCACATCACGTGAGTAAAATCCCACCGCTGCCACCACTGTCTCCTTCAGACGGCCTGTGGATGTGGGTTTTATCAACTCAAGGATGGATGGGGGATCAGCATGTCAGTGTATTTCAGCTGCTGCACTTGCTCTATGTTTTCATGAATGGGATATAGGGCATGGACGGGCCAGATAAGGTCAGAAATGTGAGATTCATTTGAACTTTTAGAAGGAAGGTCCTAATTCATATCCAGGATACGCCCATGAGTGCCTTTCATTTCAGTATCTGGTGATTTTAAAAGGATAGAAAAAAGAACCAGCATTCGCACTAAGAATTAATCATGAATGTTGCAGTGAGGATGACTTTTTAAGAAGGTTGTTGGAGTAATTCACTGTAAAAAAAAAAAAAAAAACATTTGTGAGAAAAATATTATGTCACCTTTGTATAAGAACAAATTCATCTTCATTTAAGGGAAACTTTCAAAGAAAAAAAGCTCGGCAAATGTAGCAACATAACACCTTTTATAGCGTCTCACCACTGAGCTCGGAAAGATTACATTGAGTATCCAGTGGATTTTCTGTGGATTTTCTGCTGGATAAATTAGCTTCTGCAGATAATAATGCTGTTTCTAATGCTCACTATTGTTTTGGTTAACCCATAAAGACCCAGTGCTACTTTTGTGGCAGTTCCCAAATGAATTTTTCTCACTATTTAACCTTTCTTAAGTGATTTATCACAGTTTATAATAATATTATCCTCTGTATTTTGTGTTTTTTTTTCAATTTTAATCAAGTATTTTCCCATATTTAATTTACTGATCGTGTAGATGTTCATAAAAGCTCAGATTAAAGTTGATTGTCATAATATCAGAAACAGAGAAAAATGAAGAAAACATGACTTTTTCAACAAAGTATATCCTTAACTGAACATAAACCAAGTGTCTCCATCCACGATCATTGATCAAACTCCATGGGTTTTACTGGTGAGTCAATGTTGTAGAAGATGACAGTGTTTCCATGGTAACTACAGAGCCTCTGAACATCCAAATGGGTCATATCTGATGACCATGAAAAGATGACAAACTGCATTTTATGCCAATTATTTACATGTATTGACAGGATTAATGGATCAACATGTATTAAACAGTTTAGATCAGCAGATGGTTTTGGTCACCAGTGGATGTTTGGGTCTTTATGGGTTAATATATTGTTTGATGAAAACAGGGTTTTTTCTATAGCAGTGTCACGTTTTTAAAACTACTCCACTCACTCTGTATTTTTTATCCTTAAATCTAAAAGTAGTTGTATGCAAGACTTCCGATCAAAGCAGTGAAGACCAACAACCAAGTTAATGAATAAACATGGACAAACAGTAGCTTGTTTCATTTCTCCACTCCCACACAGGTGCACTCACCTACACGCCAGGTGCACTGATCTCATCTGCACTAAACAGCACAGCGATTATAGTTAATCCGTGACATGTCAAAACATCTATCAATGTGTGGCAATCCAGGATACACATCAAAACATCTGTCACAAAGGTCATTCACAACTGACAATATGGAACAGGGTTTCAAACAATGCACTGAACAAATTGATGAATTAGAGGAAAAGGTTAACATACGCAAAGGAGAAAAAAAACATGCTGGCTGTGTTAATATTTCATGTACGTTGCAGGTACACAGTGTCAGGTGTTGTTGAGGTGCTTTTGTTGTTACTGCATTGTGTGGTGGTCATCCAATACAGAGTTTATGTCAGTTATCATTTAAACAGTGTTATATTTATCTTAAGGGTCATGGTTTATAAATGTTTCAGTGGTGGATCCAGGAAAAATGAAAGGGAAGAGGGGGAGGGGTGCAGGAGAATGGCAGGGTCCAGGGTTGGAGCCCTGGTGGGGGTTCTAGGGGGCGAAGTGAAGCAAAATTAACATGATGCTTCAAATCATATAAAACTGTATTATTTTTTTCTATTATCATACACTAATAAAATTAATACAATTTAACCCCACTAATGTGACCAAAGAGTTGGCTTTAATAAGGTTGGCCTTAGTTACAGCATTGAATTCCATTCCAAATAACTAGGTAAAAAAAACAAAAACATATTTAATATTCGGTAATAATAATACATTACATACCTTCTGTGGCTGCACATTTGTTTTTCAGGCAGACCTAAACGATTCTTGAATAGACAGATGTCTCTTCATGATTAGACTTTAGTTTGATTTAAATTTGCCTCCCTTTACCATATAGACTCTCATCATAAATGGTGTGTGCACAGTAGCCCCCCCCCCCAATACAAGAGATAGGAGAGCATGAGGGCACATAAATTTACATCCTGAAGAAAATGGTGTTGGATAGCTCTGTCAGTAATGCAAAGGTCTGCGATGTAGGAGACCAGGGTTTGAATCTCAACAGGGAGGAACAGAGGGCGCTGATAGGTAAATCTGCCATGGTTTTGTACCAGAGGCGATTTCTCAAAGACTGCAAGGGAAGCTCGGCTTCCCCTAAAAATCTGAAAATTAAACGGTTAAATATGTACGGTTATGTTGACATTTTATTGACTACAAATGTGTTAGAACACATTCATCTCAAGGACGAGTTCGTTCAGAATCAGCTTTATCACAAATCAACAGACTTGATGTTGTTCACTTCTCATACATTCCCGTTGTGCTGTTTTCTCATACGATCTATGGTCAATACATTTGCCTGTAGACACTCGGCGTCCATGCACTTCAATGGGACTGAGTGGAACAGTTTTTTTTATTCCCTCAAAACTGGACGGTAATTGGATAAATGCCACGATGTTGTCCCGCCCCCGGACGCTCGGCGTCTCTGGGGGTAAATGGAGCTGTGGGCGGAGCTCGGCCGGGCTAGACGCCAGGATTTCACGTGCTGATTAGAGGATCAGTCGAAAGGCTGAATCCCATTTGATTGACAGCTATTTTGAGATCTACTCCGTCACTTGACACAGTTCAGTTTAATACCGTCGCGCATTCTGCTGTGAAATCAAGAAAGAGAAACCACTACGAAATTACTTGTTCATTTCTTGCACTGTAAATAAGACACACTCATTCTACTTCCTTGTTTCAATTTAACATGATTTCAGCGTTTTCTTGTTTACTTGGTACGATAAGGTCACTGACCATTTTCTTAAAAAGGAACGGAGGGCCGAATTTTTGTTTAAATAACTTGACCATTTTTTTATGTAAGCCGGCAATGAGCTTCCCCTCTCTGAAAGACGAGCAGCTGGCACTGTTTTGTACATAAAGAAATGCATCACTATGATCACTATAACTAATAAATCGACAAACCTAATGTTAGCACAACTGCACATAATATACTGTAACTGCGGACATGGTCATGTGTCCCTATGACATGTAAAATAAACCCATTTCACTCATCTAGCTGCTCACTTTCCTGTGATTTTTTGTTGCAGCTGAAGTACACTAATAATTTCAGATATGTAAAAAAAAAGAAAAAGTAAATAATTAATTGTATTACTTAACAAGGTAATGCCAATCATGAGTCAGCAGTGTGACAAAGATATACTCAATGGAGTACCTTAGATTTATTGCTATTAAAATAATGTGTATGTTTACAATGTGTATGTTTTCTTATTGAGACCAAGAAAAAATAAATCATCAGACAAGACAACACACAATTCAGTTGAAGTAATTGCCTTTTTTTTTTTTTTTTTTTTTTGTCAATCACATTCTGAGTTTAAACTTGAGAGTAACAGGTTTGACCCAAAGCTCAACCAAATTTATTTTGTCAGACGACTTCCTAGTTTGCAGTGATCCTTCTCCGTTCAAGAGCTCATGTCAACCATGGCTGAAATGTCACAACACACACACATACATGAACACACACATAGTGGAAGACACTCATCTGCTTGTCAGAGGAGGCCATACAGCTCTATACTTGAATCAAATGGCTCGTTCAGCACAGTTTAGCAGCAAAGGACAACAGCCAACCGTATCGGCAAAATCCATATCACAATTTCCTTGACATCCCTTGGCAGGCGGTGTTTCATCACACTGACAGCTTCTTTGGTTGGATGTGGCGATAGTGTTATTACAGTCTGAATAGGAAACTTGAAAGTGCTAGTTCTTGTGTCTGTAAAGAAGAATGGGTAATGTTACATTTTCACTTCTGGGTCATCATGCATGTTCATTCTCAACACTGATGGATAACGTGATTGAGTTCATCACCACTACCTTTCAAGAGGGCCTGAATGTGTAGAACAACTGGGAACTTGACGGCCATTTATAATTCACCTTGAAATGAACGCAATGACAGAAGGGTAGCGGTACACCTTGATGATATTAGCACCCATTGTCGCATGTGGCTTAATGGCTACTCGAACAGGATATTGACCCAAGCAAAGCATGCCTGCCTGGCTTTATGATTCTTATCAGAATGAATGAAGCTGTGGATGCCGCTGAGAGCGATACTTTAACCGACCATTCATAGTAATTCATCATTGAGGCGGGAAGTGAGATTCCTATATCCATTAAGCAAAGATAGATTCACAGTTCCCTTGTGGGCGTTTAAGTGACCAAGAATGTCCAGAGGAGGTCAACTCTCCTGAAATAGCCTTGAACTTACCTTGAAATCTCCATGTAATCATTTCAGAAGAGCTGTCATATATTGTTGAAGAGAAAGTTGCAGTCTTGTTTTTTTTTTTTTTTTTTTTGAGAAACCATTATTTTATTGTTAAAAGTTTGAGTCATTTGCGCAGATTTTTCAATCAACCCAATGAACTCTGGGTATAACTCAATGCTAAACTTCAAATTGGAAGATAAAAGCCTGCCACATTTTAAGTATTTTACCTTCTCCTTTTTTTTTATTACCACAGAATCATTCATGTCTACTGAGATGAACTGGAAGGTGTTTTTTCTGCACAAGGGCTTTGTCTGTTTTTATGATCAGTGCTTTGCTGTATGCCACGGCAGGCTTTTTTGCTTTTTAATCACCGAAGCAGAGGCTGGATTTGTAGCTGCCTGCACCTCAAAGACTTGAAATCCTGGGTGCTAAATTGCATGATGGACTCTTTCTCAGCCAAGAAAGGGCTTCCACATTCACGGATATTTGCTGACCATCTCAATTAATGCTTTTGAAATGCCACCTCTCATTAGGCGGGAGGAGAAGGGGCAACTCAGAAGCCAAAATAGCGTATTGAGCTTTGAGTCTCAAAGGAAAGATTACAGCAATACCAGATACAGGGTCTGTTATTGATTCAATTACCTAGATGAATAAATAGTTTGGGAAGCTTGGAATGTTTAATGATTTTTATCAATGTCTTTTACAAATTCAGTATGAAGGACTCAGGATGAATGAGGGAGATGTTGTATAGTACTTATTTTGCAAATATGACAAGTTTTACAGTAATAGGGATGTGGCTGTGTCAGTTTTTTAACAGCTTGTCAGGAAAAGAGTACCTCAAATGGGAAAAAAATGTTGTTCAATAGTACTTTTGTCATAGCAATATTAATTTATGTCCTTGGTCTAAACCATTTAATATCTCCTTATGTCTAAAATCTGAGTGAACAGGCAGAACTTCATATTTATGACAAATACTCCTCTTTGTTTTGTCCTGTACATCAGCCAGTTCTCACTGTCTATCATTATAATAGCGTGCAAAACTGACATTCAATTCTATGGTATGTCAATCCATCATTTAGAAAACAATAGTTGAATTGTGGGTTCATTACACTTTATAGTGAAATGCTCCCTCGCATGTCTTCTTTGTTAGTTATGAGCCTTTAGTTTTGGGTTCCTGCTGGGAGACCAAGAGCCTAGTGATGTGACATATATTTCACTGTGGGGGGAGGAGGCCGTCAGGGAATAATCTGATTAGAAAGAGAATGCTTGTGACAGAAGAAGGAAGAGCCGCCAAAGCAAAGTGATGTGTATGTTCATCTTTGATGTTAGTGTCTATCAGAATGCAAAGAAATGGATTTAGGTCACGCTGAGTGATTTAGCCATTTGGAGAACCTGTCTGATGTTTTATTTTTTGCTTTCTGTGCTCTTGTTGGAGTTAAAGGTTGTTTTATTTTTCTTTAATGTGGACTACTGCCTCTATGCATTGTGATTGTATCTGTATATGCCAGGCCTAAGCTGACAAAGATGACTAAAAGTTTGATGGAGAAGGAAATACAGGGTGTTCCAAAAAAAATATACACACTTTAAATAATTGTAAAGTAGGTGTTTATTAAAATTCATTTAATTTTCAAAATGTTATAGAATTTACAAACATCATTTTATTGTTTTGTCACTGCCTGTTCTCAAACTGACGTCCATTCTGGTCCAGACACTGCTGACAACGCCAAGCAATGGAATTGCACACATCACCAAACAATTCCCATGGTATTAGTGTGCATTCATGTTCAATGGCTGCTCTCAATTCAGTGACTGTCGCAGGTCTCATAGTGTAGACTTTGTCTTTTAGGTATCCCCATAAAAAAGTCTAATGGGGGCGGCCATGGCTCTGATGGTAGAGTGGGTCGTCCAATAACCAAAGGGTTGGCGGTTCGAGTCCCACTCGCGCTGTTGTGTCCTTGGACAAGACACTACACTCTCCTTGCCTCCAGTGCTGCTACTCACACTGGTGTATGAATGATTGGTGGTGGGGGTGGTCATAGGCGCAAATTGGCAGCCACACTTCCGTCAGTCTGCCTCAGGGCAGCTGTGGCTACAAATGTAGTTTACCACCACTAGAGTGAGAATGAGTGAGTGAATGAATAATGGATTCACTGTGCGCACTTTGAGTATGTGTTAATAGAAAAGCACAATATAAATCTATCCATTATTATTATATTATTATTATTAGTGGTGTGAGGTCTGGTGAACAGGGTATTCAACGAAACCCCTCCATCCAATCCACCGGTTTGGCAAGTTCACCAGACCTCACACCACTAGACTTTTTTTTATGGGGATACCTAAATTGTTGAATTGTTTCGTAATGTGTGCGATTCCATTGCTTGGTGTTGTCAGCAGTGTCTGGACCAGAACAGACTTCAGTTTGAGAACAGGCGGTGACAAAACAATAAAATGATGTTTGTAATTCTATTACATTTTGAAAATTTAATGAATTTTAATAAACACCTACTTTACAATTATTGAAAGTGTGTTTGCATTTTTTGGGACATAAAACGTATAGATGAGTGCCTTTAGAAGTCTGCTTCGACCTTCTCTACTGTGTTTCCTCACCTCACCCTCTGCAGTTCACTAGCCTTTGTAAAATGCTGGATCCAGCTCTTGCCAGTTTGTGTGTCTATGTGTGTCAGTGTGTGTGCATCTGACAGCCATTTTCTCAGCCGCCTCCTTGCCTCTGATTCTTTGTTGGCATGGTTAGTGTGCAGCAGGAAGCCTTCACTCCAATTTGCCATCGTTTGTCATCACTTGCCCCTGTGACACACACACACATACACACAAGCGCACAATTTCTGTCCACTTTCTCCAACATGCTGACACTGGCGACCCTGTGACTGCAGTTTTGGGCCTTTTCTGTCCTCTCCTAAGCACTGCAGTGCCATCTGTTTTTTGATTTAAACTTAAGAGCCAGTTTATGCTACTTATACACTCTATAACAATTACGCTAGCGGACATTGTTAACTGAAGCTTTCTAAAACCTGACTAGATCACATTACAGCTCTGTCCACAATAAGCTACATCCATTAATCCACTAAATTAAGTTCAAGATAAATTTTCTTTTGACAGCAATTCATGAAAAAAACATATGCTTTGTCAATTAAGTTGACATATTGTGCATGTTTAAGATACAAAAATGTTAGCATGATTTGATCAACCAATTCTATATCTAATTGAGCGGGTATCTTACAATTGACAACAATAATTATAGAGAAAACAAGGGTGTCATCATCATATTACCCTGTAGCAGAACAGTCGGGAGTTAAAAGCTTTCCTGGCAGTGTTCAGTCTTTTGCATCAATATCACCTAAGCATCAGGAGAAATCTCAGGGAGTGATTTCATGACACATTTGTAAAACATCTCACTACTTTCACCAGGATGGTTATGTTTTTATTACCATGAGTGTGTCTGTGAGTAGAATTGCACAGCAACTCCATCATGACACTTGATGAACTGAAAGGGCATGAGCTAAGGACACACCTATTGATCAGATCTATAATAAGAATAAATCTGGATTTTCTCATCACTTTATCTACTATTCTGATATAAGGTGTTTGGAATTACATGACTTTGAGACCTTCTTATCATATACAAATGTACTTTTAAGCTAATAGATGGTGTCACATAAAAGTATTGCCATATTCTGTAGATCTCATAGTAAATATGAGGAACAGTGGCAAGATTTATTTAACTTTTTTTTTTTTTTTTACCAATTTATCAAGAATTCAACACACAAACTGGTCATAAATCCCTTGCAGGAACTTCATGCTGTGTATTGATTTTGTTGATGGGCGATGGTAGAAGGGACTCAAGGGGGGAAGTTGGAAGTAAACCCTATCTATTATTTTTGTCTATGCGTCCTGGCTGGTCGTTGGCATGGTCAGTTGGAGCTCCTGTTTGTTGAGGCTGAGCCAGAACCCTGGAATGGACAGTAAGTGTTGACGTGAGGGCTCAATGCCATCTGGGCAACAGGATTGACGAGATGACAGCGATAAATTTCTGTTCAATTCGGATGGACAGGAAGATGTCTCTTGTCCCGCTGCGGTGGCGACACCAAACCCCAGTGCTGAGGATGACTGATTTCCAGTATTATGCACGATCACCCCTGGTTTCCAAAGCAAAGGGTGGAGAACGAAGAACACAATGGATTTTATTATGATTCTAGTTGCTAGTTTTAACATATACAAAGCAATCTGTCTGTTGGCTATAAACTCATTATTGACTAATTCTGCTTTCTTATCCTGCCATCCAGGTCCAGTTTTACCTCCTGCCAAGAGCCAAAAGCTGGCAAAATGTTCTTTTGGCTGATAAATCAGTGTAATTCCACTGTCATACTGCTCTTTACATATCTGCCATTGTGATACACAATGGATACAACAATAAATGTGGATTTTTCTAAACCCTGAACTCAGGTAAATACAACATTTTGCAGTTCAGGGAAAGTAAACGGACAAAGGAATCATTATCATGTTGTACAGGGCCTGAAAAATAGTGCTAAAGGTAGATACAGATGGACTTTATTGATCCACAGAGGGAAATTCACTTAAAATGATGAATGTTTCATGAATTTGCACATCATGATCACAGCAAAATCACTTGTTGCAGAGGTGTTACGAAGTTCAAGTGGTTACTGCAAATATATATGGGTGCTTCTATGAAACTGGGTTCATTTTGGTACCTGGCACTTTGCCAGCTTTTTAGACCCAATAATAAAAGAGAAATGTAGACATCCCCCCAGGATGTACCTAATGATGACCTCAGATAAATGCAAAAAAAATATTTATATACTCTTGCTCTGAGCCATCCCAAAATTCATGAATTTTTAATGAAATATTGGGGCCAAAATAGGAACAAAATTGGGACAGGAAAAGCTACCTAGGTGTGAGTGCATTTGATCTGGAAAACATGGCTGTGAATGGTCTTATATGCCACTATAAATAAAGACAGTGTTATTTGAAGATTCTAGTGTTTTTTCTAATCCAGACATGCAGGTTTTTCATGAATCAGCAGTCTCATTCCAGGTTTCGTGTGTAACCCATCATGTCCACTCGCGTTACATGAGGAACTTGCACATTTAAACATATATAAATCAAGAGTGATTTGGCAACAGTGGCAATTTTTGTGAGACACTGTGCCTTGCATAATTAGTTTGATTTCCAAAATGTACCTGTGAGAGAATAAAAAGATATTAAAAAAAATAGCGCATAATTTTCGTGTCCATTTTTACTGTGATTTTTGTATAAAAACATATGTATTTTTTAAAAAATGTGTTTTAGCTGAAAAATAGTTTCTCTTTTATCTCAGTAGATATTTTTTTAAAACAGACCTAAAGTGCTTCCAAACTTGCTTCATTACATTAGTCTACATCTGGTTTGAATTTTTAGCTCCTCTGTCCTGCTTTTAGGGACCAGTTTCATAGAAACACTCATATAGATTTAACTCAAAATGAATTATCTGCAATAATCTCTGTGGTTGCTATTACACACCAGCTAAAATGAGGATCTACAGCTTTTGTTAAAACTCTTAAATGATCTTACTCTTTCTTACTATTATAATAAAGTTGATATAAGTAATGCCAGTGGTAGATTTGTAATAAACACTGTCCTTTGCTATTTCTCTTATTGAAAATAGATACATAATACAGCGTTCTATCTGTGAATGCTGTGCATATTAAATACATTACAATGCTTAACCAAGGTCCTCTCCACAATAACAGGGTAAAAAACAGAATTTTTTATGTGTAGACTGTACAGGATGAGGTCAGTGTCTAATGCTTTAGTTTACCCCAGGATATAGGAGAGGTTTGGAATGTGGGATATCAGGGTTGTAGATCAGGTAGTTCACTGCTGCTCCTGCAACAAAAAGTGCCCTATCCTGACTCAAAAGACCCATTTAAGAGTTGCTGATTACATCTCTGAACATACCAGTTACAATTAGATCTGTGTTACTGATTAGCTAACGACAAGCGGTTAAAGTTACCAATACTTCATGCTAGATTTGCTGTCATAAATGGACTCAGTTTTGTTTGATGAGACATGTAAATGATTGTTTAACTGAATTCTCTTTTAAATAGCTCTAAACCCTCTATAGCCACGGTTCACCGATGAGGAATGCGTAACATGAGTGGAAAGCAGAATATGCAGAATGTTTTATTTAAATCCGCAAATAATGCAAGGCTGAGAATCTGAAGGCCACAATCACACTGGTGTTTTTGCTCATGTTCATGGATAACACGTTAAGAATACCAACGGGCCTTCACCTCTGTGGGTCTCACAAGATACCTCATTTATTTATTTATTTGTCTTTCAGTATTTCTCCCCTCTATGTTCCATGTTACAGGTATTTTCACACACTGGGTCATTGACCATTTTGTTCCTTAAGTGGAATTGTAGCTATACCTGCAAGAATTTTACCTTAATGTTACTTTGCATGAGTGTCATCTAAATTCTTTTAATGTAAATGAGATGAAAAAGTTGCAAAAAAAAAAGTCATCTGCATCATACTCTGTGCTTGTACTCATTATTCATATGCCCAAAACATTTCTGATCTGTGTTGCTAATGTTGTCTCATAGACTCTGTCCAGCGTTTGAGCTTTCATACTTTGCTGGGGCCTTGATTAAATCCGCTGCCCTACCCATCCGCTATTCGCCTGCCGGCTGCCAGATGACTGTGAATATGAATGAGACACTAACATTGAATGTTGTTAGGTTCTGTCCTTGCTTTTCCTTTCTTGTCTGCTCATTATCCTGGTTGACTCCCCCTTTAACTTCTTTTCACTCTACTGTCTCTCTCTCTCCCCCTGACTTGTCAGCACTGACTTCCACACAGCGATGAAACACACAACAGCACACATACAGTACAAACATGCTGACAGACCAAACCACAGAGGTGGTACTTTTCCTCTTTTCCAGTATAATATGAGGAAAAAATAGATTAGAGATTTCAGAGATTTGATGAAAGGACATGCCAGCCAAAATGGGAAAAAGTAATTGACTTACTGACAACATCTATTTTTAATAGCCAACATGTGTTTTGCTGTGCTGAAAGCCTAAAAGCAAACTCCTGCTCTTAAAATACCAATAAACCCGCCTTATTTATTTCTAAATCATAAAACGTTGTAGTGTTTTTACAATCACAACTACAAACTATAGACATTTTTGCTCTTAAGTGAAAGCAAACTGTTATGATTAAATGTTAGATTTCTATGAAAATATTTCTTTTACACCAGCTGACATAGCACATGAAGCATATGAAGTTTTGGGAAATTATGTGGAAGAAAATGTTGAAGACTGTTAAAATGAATGGGGAAGATGCAAAAAGGCTTTTTCTTTTTCCAAAGATACAAATGCAAAATGTAAAATAATAATAACAATGCCATACGGAGGCCATGTGCACATATGGACATTATGTGTGGGGCCCTACCAGTTCGTACTCAGTGGGGTCTCTCTCAGTATTGACAGAATGTGGTCCTGGACCGACTACAGACAGACAAACTCAGAGAGGGGAGCAGACGCCCGGCTCTGCCAAGTGCCATGGCTGGACAGCCCTCCAGGGTCCTGGAGTGTGAGAAAGTCCTGTGTGGCTTCTCTGGAAACTAATCCAATATGGACTCAATTCTGAATTTATAATTTTGGCTGTTTGTCTTCTAAATCACATCAGTTAAACAAACACAGTAAGGTCTTGGAGGGTGATCATTGTCCACACTGAATAGATACAGTATGTGTACGGTCATGACTTGATTTTCAAAAAGTGCGACAATAAGGCAGTAAATTGTGGACAATAAGATGATTTTTCTTTCTCTAATAGATAACTAAATATTTTTAAAAAATGCCAATACAGCTAATCATTGCAACACATGGTAGACAGTAGGACCTTGTGTATGTTCATGTGCGCGCATGTTATTTGAAGTAAATGTTGTTCTTCACTGCATCCACAGGCGTCATTGTTTCATCTAGCCCTAAACCATGGACATGTGATTTACTACCACATACTATGTGCAGATAAAATACAGTTGCCTACAGGGACATATGTACTCTAGTAGTAGTTCATCATCAGTGTCTGACAAAAATGTTCTACAGTAATTCTTCAAAACACTGAATAAATCAAAAATGAAGCAGCAGTTTTGACAAAAGTCATGACTGTTTGTATTTAGGATAATAATAATTCAGTTAAGATACTGAATAATAAAAACATAAAACCACACTATTTTGCTTATATATAGATCATCACCAATCACACAGTACTGATAAAATACATGGTTACCATACCATAAAGTTAGAATAATTTTGTTTTCAGACACATTTCTCTAGTTATTCCTATTTATATACATCAGTAATCACCTTTGACCAGGTGCAATGATTATATACTGAGCCCTTGCTACACTTTGTCTATCAAGAATAAATCACACTGTCACAATCATTTTGTGAGAAGAGGTAAAATATCCAATTCCAGCTTAATGGGAAACAATGTATGCATATGAATACATCTATAAATATATTTATTCAATCATACAGCTGGTACTTGGTTTGTGCATCATGATAAAGCATATACATTATTCAGACTTAATAATAACTACTGCACCATTACTGATTGGTTATATACATTCCAGAGAAGGGCTTTACATATGAAAACAATCATTTGCCAATAAAGGTCATCTGTTTCAACTATTTCAAGGTGATTCTGACATCCAAAGAATGATGCGGTTAATTGTTTGATATACTTGAGAAATTGAAAATGCTAGGTGACAGTTGTCTCTAGGGAGAAAATAAGAGTATAATTAATATCATATGGGTCTTGGTGAGATACCAGTCATAAAATAGCACATAGTGGGTATTGGATGGATAGTTAGAAGGTCAGAAGACAAGCCAGACCCATATCACTTTTAACTTAGTTCTTATGTACTAACATATTTGACTGGATGTGTTAAAAGGCCGTGGCTTCCCATGGCTCAATGCCACACATGCTGTAACAGTTAGAGAAAGTGCAGGAGATGCCGCTAGCTCTAAGAGGCCTCCTGGGATCAGGTCTTAGTCTACCCACATAGAAAGAAGGGATACCATAAACCTAAAAGGATAACAAATGAGACAACACAGGCGAGGATTTATGAACTGCTGAAACATTCCCCACCACACTTTTTCTCCCCACAAAACAGGACAAAAAATGGAGATGGAGAGATGAAATATAGCAGGATGCTCTGGAAGGTGAGAGATAAAGAAAATGGGGAGAGAAGGATGGCCTGCCAGGAGAAGAAAGCCCCCCATTACTGCCTATAGGAAAAAAATAAGGAGTTTGGGGGGAGAAGAAACCGCTTTTCCTCAAACTCCCATGCAGTGTTTCCCACTCATCAAAACCATGCTATTACCAATGTCAGAGTGCTTTCATGGGTCATTATGAGCCAGACATGTTGTCAGTGCCCTCAAGAGTCTTTGCTATTTGAGCTTCTCCAATTTACTTAAAAATTTATTACTCAGGAAAAGACTAACATGCTTAATACAGATTGGAATGTCCCCTACATTCAATAGACTTCCCAGACCTGATTGGATATTGTGTATCAACTTTCTGGCTTCTACGTGGGTAGCATAACTTCTTTTTTTCAACAGGTTCTGGAAAAGTCAGCCACAGCATGTTTCCGTCTTCTGGAGATGTCATATTATTTTTGTTTTGATGTTAAATTGGATAGCAGGTGTTCTCTTATCTCAAATAAAAGCCAGCGAGATACAAAGACACCGTTTAGGCCCGCCTTCCCATAGCTTTTCATCATCTCCTAATTGGCCCATCTGCAGTCAAGACAGGCTGGACTCGCTTGAGCAACTTGCCTCATTGGGTTGTATCACTCCCGATGCCCTCTGCAGTCTTGAAATGACCCCTGTGTTTGCCACGAAAAGTTTTTCTATTTCCATTTCTTTTCTCTGTTCCAAATGCATTTTCTGACTGGATTACTATTTGAAGACAGAGACATAGAAGGGATCCATGAAACAAAACTTCTGATTAAACAACCAAGTAGTTACTTTTGTGAACATCAATGAAACTGCTGCTATAAGTGTACAAAATATGAAGTGTTAATCATTGATATCACTCTAGCTGTACTTAAAATTAGCTGCCAAATTAGCTGCAGTATCTCTAAAATATGACCAGACTAAAAATATGCATTTATAATAGTCTTAACCCTTTCATGCATGAATTATTGAGAACAGAGACAATCGGAAATGTCCAGTTGAATTCAGTTCTTATTCGAGTGAGATATACGACTGCATATCGAAGGTTTGAATGTAGTTTAATGGTAATTATCATATTTTACATAAACATGTTGATAAACATTGTAGATTTATGACTGATTAGTAGCAAACATTAATGACTTGATAACGTATTAAAATAACAGAAGCATTAAGGCTAGGTAATATATGTGGTAATTAAGAAATGGAATTAATGAATGTAGTTTAATGGTAAATATCATATTTTGCATAAACATGTTCATAAACATTGTAGATTTATGGCTGATTAGTAGCAAACATTAACGACTTGATAATATATTAAAATAACAGAAGCATTAAGGTCAGGTAAAATATGTGGTAATTAAGAAATTTAATTGATGTATGTAGTTTAATGGTAAATATATGTTGTGTAAACATTTTGATAAACATTGTAGATTTATGACTGATTAGTAGCAAACATTAATGACTTGATAATGTATTAAAATAACAGAAGCATTAATGTTAGGTAATATTTGTGGTAATTAACGTATTGCAGTGTTATACACTACTATTAACACTGTTAGTTTGGACTAATTTTAGCAAATCTTGTGGTTTTAATTGAAGTTTGAATAACTGTACAACATGCATGAAAGAGTTAAATGTATACACAAAGATAGGTTACCCTGATCTTAGTCTATTAGAGTGAACAGAAATAATGGCAATGAGTCAAAACCCTGTTCAGCCAATACAGTCAAGGCTTATTACCCCAAACCTGGTGATAATGTAAACACTTTTAATGATACTAAATAAAAAAGTATGTAGATCATATCTATTTCAGACAGTAAGTTCTTAATTATTTATGGAATTAATTATCATCCCTTATTATTTAAACATAGAATTGGTAGAGCATTAAAGTTTGATGCCTTGACCCTGACCTCATTGCTCCCCTGCAAAGCACAGCAGGGGGTGGGAGCGCTGATTCCAGCTTCTCCGCGTGGAAGTTGCTCATCATCTGCATCATCACTTTACAAGGTGGTTTTGCTATTTGAAAAGTAACTCCTTTTGCTTTAATTGGAATAAAAATTAGGAAAATTCCCAACTTTTTCTTGTAAGGTAAACCAGCAAATAAATAACATGTAAATGTGATATGCCACAGCAACTTTTAGACTGAAAGTAAAATAAAGTTGCGTGTGTTTTCTTTCTTTCTCAGGAACAGGAGTTTGCCTCTGCCTCTGCCTCTGACTGACATTCGTTTTAAAATTTCAACCACGCATACTTCGGTTTGTAGTTTGAAATATGTTCTCTGTTAATTAGTAGCATTAATGTGAGCTCCAACAACTCTGATCATTCATCTTGTCAGTGTGGGCTGCAGAGACACTTTTTTCTTCTCGGAGACAGCTCTCAGATGTAGTGCTTTGATTTGTTCGGTTTTATCAAGCACTTGAGAGACTGACCTTGCAGTAAAAAGCAAACTCCCCCCAAAAGACACAGTCTGGTCTGAAGGACTCCCCTCTCTCGCCAGCTCAATCCCCCATGGGGCTACATGGCTTCATTGGCAGCCAGATCGTCTTTACAATTCCAGCCATTTTCCCAAGTCACTTCTTGAAGTCCCCCAGTTTATCTTTATCAATATCAAAGGTGGCTCCCTGCTCTGATCAATTTTCACAGGAGTCCTCAATGGTTTTGGGCTAAAAGGAATCGATGGAGGTGGAAAGAGCCCTGTGTTTCTCGCTCTCCTTGTCTCACTCATTTCCTTGTGGCACAGTGAAGCTGAGCCTGATCTCCATTCAGCCTGCACTCCTAATTGCCTCATTTGAGAAAATTGAGCAATCGGGCCCATTTTCCCCGCTACTCCACCATTGATGTTTTAGACAGGGGTCCATGGAGCAATGCAAGGCTGAGATCTCTATCGTCATTCAGTCTGCCTCCATTCCACAGTGTCCATGGTCCATCAGATTGACTGTGTGATTCAAAATCCAATTTCTCTGTGCATAATGGGAAATACGTATACTCATTTAAGGGCCTAATCAGACATTTCAGTAATTAAAGCCAATCACCACTACAGCTAAATGGTTTTTAAATAAGCTAACCGAGCATAGAGTTAAATGTTAAGTGCACCTTTTTTTGTTTTTTGGCCTCAGTATAATATGTAGGAGGGTGTAGTGAGAGAATGTGACCCCAGCAGTTTTGAAAATTTGATTGATTATGTGTGCAGGGCCCATGCAGATCTCTGCATGTTCTATCTGTGGTAGAATCCTTTAAAACCTGACCCTAGTATGAATTCAGTATTGTCCACAGGCCAGGGAAGGGGATGCTGGGATAAAGATCTGAGGGGCCAGGGGATGCTCAAAGTGCCAGCATGGGGAGAATTTGATACTGAATCTAGGGCTGCTGCACAGTAGAGGAAATATAGGGGGCTTAGGGACCTGACAGAGACATAATTCAATATAGCCTCAGGAAGGTGAAAGAAATGTACACACACACACACACACACACACACACACACATTTGGAGCAGCTACACACTCATCCAAGGGGCCAGTATCATTGAGCATGACTTATGAGTATTCACAATTGGTTATCGAGGGTCAAGCTGTACACTGCAGGATCCAAATAGTTACAGTCAATGAAAAGCTATCCAGTAGAGCTACACCTTTCTTCCCGCAGTGACAATAATCTTTACGTCAAAGAACATGGCTATTCATTTTCACAGGCGCTTCTAAGTCACCTCGGCGATTAAAGACCTGATGAGCGAGCAGACACACTCCTATCAGAGTTGTTTCTCCAGGAAAGTAAAGCCAGTACAGTTCTGTCCAATCCCTCTGCAGACCAGATGGGTCTACAGTACAGGAAAAAAAAAAAAAAAAAAAAATCTGGTGTATTATGGATGAAGGAGAACAGAGCCGGTTGTCTGGCAGGGTCCAGTGACAGACTGTGTTGATGATAGGGAAACATCCAAGAGATAAAATGTGCATTGTTTATATGTTAGGCTGCCAGTGTATGCAATGCATAGGGTTAACATAAACTCAGATGAACATATTAACTACACCGTGTCCCCAAAGTTTTGAGCCCCAAAGTTAAAAATGGCATCGTAGCAGCACCACATCAGGCATTTTATTGTATTAGTCATTTTGATTTTTGTACAACACCATTTTGCACATGCACATAGCAATAACAAATATATTCCATGTCTGTTTCAGGCAGCAGTGTCATACCCATTCAAGCTGGTGGGCATCTTCGTCTATTCTAGGAATTCTATTCTTGCAATTACGCCATAGATCATGCCTCAAAAAGTCACATACCACTTTTCCTTATACTGCACTGGTCTACATTTTTATTTTTAGAAATGATTGAGTGTGCAAAATCTTACATACTTTAAGAAGAGATATTGGAAAACAAATGACAAAAGTGCTGATGTTTTCAATGTATATGTTAAAGGAGTGAAATTTTGCTTTTTTTAAAAATGGAATTATGCATTTTAAACATTTCCCTGTGGTCTACATAAACTGTAAATGCTATGCTTGGGTCTGAACAATTAATTAATTCAACTCCACAAGTCCATCTTCAATCCTATTTCTGAGTAATGACACCAGAAAGGTTGTTTTGAACGCTGGCCCTTTAAATGCACATGAGCCACTTCAGGCCCCACCCCCTCCAAGTTGTTGACTGTGCTGCTCTGTCCCATTCAAACAACTGAACATTTTAGATAATTGGCTTGAAGTTTGGACATATTTTCAGTATGGACTACAACCGCTGCAGCTGATAAACAATTAGGTCGTACTCGGAGAAATGTTCGTCAGAAGTCTTGACCTTATATGAGCAAATGTTGTGACATAACTAGTTACAGATGTAACAAATTAAGCAGGAATTAAAACGGGTTGCAGAAATCCACTTGATTTTTGCCAAAATGAATATAAAGATAGCTTTGCAGCACCTGAGGGTTCAAATTCAAACTTCTTGAACTATTAGGGTCCAAATACACAAATAAATGTACCAAGGACTAATAAAAGTGGGTTTAGCAAAATATGACCCCTTTAAGTGTTATTACACATGTATTACACATATATTACACATTTGTTTATGCACATTTATGCAATAGATTCATAAATCTTCCATTTGAAAGAACCTCAAAAGTTAATGTATTGTCATGTGCAGACAGTAGAACTGGCAGTTCTGGGACTAATATTCCTTTTGCATAAAACTCATTCTCATTAATTCTCTGAATTTCACATTTTGACCCAATACTGTTTCTTGGGAACTGCAGCCATCCAGCATTTTAAACTTTGAAATGTTCTTTATTTGTTCTTAAACTTGTTAAATCTTCACTACTTTTACTCTGTTGTTGACTAGAGTTATTTCTTTCTCCCAATGGCTTGTGCAGAACTGGATTTTTCTCCAGTGTGGTTGCATGGTGCAGTCTGTTGCACCTCTACTATTTCAGTATGTTGCTGAAGAGGTGAAAAGAGCATTATTCCCTCTTATAAATGTATGAAATTTTTCCTTCATGTCATCAAAATGTGGTTCAACAAAACTTAAAATAAAGATAGCAGAATATCAAGGGGAGCCTCATATACTTTATGAAATTTCCCTTGGCAAAGCAATTTGTACAGCACCAAAAGGCAGCCAGACTACCATTCTGCTGTTATGATACTGGACAAGACAAGTTAAAAAAAAATAATAATCATAATAAAAAATAAATAAATGTATGAAAATGAAATGCAGTTAGTTAAATTACACACAGAAGTAGGCATAGTTTGCTTTGGCAGATAATTAGCTACTATTAGCTGAAGTTAGTACACATTGTTTTTCTTCTTGTCATGGCTTGTGGTAGCATAGCATTCTACTGATATCAGTAAAGCAGAGCCATTTGAATCTTATGTCCATGATTTAATAGTGTTTCATTTATTATAACCGCCAAGTGTAACGGCGGAGGTTATGTTTTCATCGGGGTCTGTCTGTCTATCTGTTTGTTAGCAAGATAACTCAAAAAGTTATGGACGTATTTTCAGGAAATTTTCAGGAAATGTTGATACTGGCACAAGGAAGAAGTAATTACATTTTGGTGGTTACCGGGGGGGGGGGGGGGGGGGGGGGGGGTACTGATCTGTGTACCGTGCTTTTCTAGTTTTTAATCTGGTTTTTAATTTGTTGTCATTTGTCCTAATGGTTTGATTTACTTGGTATTGTGCAGCACTTTGGGCATGATGTGTTATGTTCAAATACACTATATAAATACCCATGACTTCTTTTGATTGCTATCTTGGTATTTCGTTTTAGCTGTAAATGCTCATAGTCTGTAGGAAGAATCTGAAGGTATCATGTATATTTTCAGCATGTGCCAAAGGGTTTTAATTTGATTATGAATAATCATTTAGACATCCATAGAGGCGTGTTTTTAGCACAAATGCTGTTCTTTCTCAAGCAGGGTTGTGACAGGCTTATAAAGACCTCTGCACGCTTGCCGGTTCCCCTGATGTGAGGGGTGAGAGGGGTGGATGGGGCACCAGTCAATCTCTTCCTCAATAGTACATTAAGCTCTTGCCGCGTTCCGTGGCACTTAAAAGCACAGCCCTGACCTTTCAACTGTGCTCTAATTACATTCATGTCCTGGCAGCAACCACAAAACAACCCGACGCCTTTTATGAAGTCGCCACTGGGATATTGTCCCAGCCGCCCGTCACCTGGGATCTTGGCTGCCCCCAACGTCCCCCTCCCGCCGATTCCCCAGTATGTGAACGGAGCTGGTGTCGTGCAGCAATGCCATTCTTTCTGTTAAGGCATCTGGCTTCTTTCACATGTCAGCCATATTGGCCCCTTACCCAACTGGGTTTTTAGAGGTTATTGGGTGTCGTGGAGGCAAGCAGAGTCAGTTGAGTAGTGGTCAGCAGCCAACCCATGTCAGGCCCCATCAGCTCAGCATGGGCATCTATAAAGGCAGCCGACATCTTTCATGGCCAGCGGGCTTTGGTGGATCCAGGCTGGGATTTCTGCCCAACCAAAGGCTTCCTGCTCCTGAAATGCTTCACTGCACTCACTTTCTTTTTCTAATCTAAAGGGGCCTATGTGGTTGTGGCATTATTGGGGACGGATCAGCTCCACAGAAGTAGAGTTTGGAAGCAGAAATGATTGACAGGGAAGACTTTGGTGATGAGGCGTAATGTAATTTTTAGACAAGCTTTGAGTTAACATGCTCTGATGTTGCAAGCGCAAAAAAATACTTGTGTTCTTTATCAGTTAATAGCTTTAAATGTGTGTTTATCTGTGTTTATCCACATCACAAGAGAGTTTCTAATTTGTGACATCTAAATAAATGTAATTAAGGTGAGTTATGAGCAGTGGTTTCGGTTCGCTTCATTTCATAGAAATGCTGGCGGCAAGGCATTCCATTTCACTTTTTTTTTTTTTTTTTTTTTAATATCTGTCAAGATACTGTGATCCATGAAACTGGCGGAGATGGGTCCACACTGAGGAGTCACAGGGTGCAAACACAGATGGACTCTTCTATTAAAAGGTCAGATGGTGAAAAGTGAGTGGAATTTTACTTACAGTTCCATCAGATTGCAGTCGCCTCCTGCACATGACAGATATCCCGCAAGGTGTCGTCGTATTTGTGATAACAAGGGGTAAGGCGAGAGGTGAGAAGACATAAGGGGGGAGACATAAAATATTGTGCTTCTATGTGCAGATGAGATGAAGATAATGGGTGAGGGAGAATGAAGCGACAGAGGATTTATGTAAGAGAGAGGGAAAAAATATTGCTGGAATACAAAGCATCTATCTGTCTAATCTAACATCCGACATCACATAGAAATTTAGACTATTTTCAAAGGCACCCATTTCTTACTGATTTTTTTTTTCTTCTTTTACTTTAACTTAAAGGAGCTGTATGTAAGAATTATGATCCAAGTAATCATAAAATGGCCTTGAATGTCACCAGACACTAAGGAATCATGTTCATTTCAAATACTGATATCACTAACAGTAGTAATCTAGACAAAATATTCACATTTATAAAGCTAAGTGTCAGCCCACAAGTAATATTTATATTGTCATTTTGTGTTTTAGTCTGATGCTCCACCCATCACCTATCTACCAATCACCAAGATGGTAGCGTTTTGGCATCCAGGTTGCCGGTTCCCACTGACATGCAGCTAGGAACATTTCTGATCACAAATGTCTGACGTTACTAAACCTAAAAGGCCTCTTATTATTCCCAAATATGTTGTGACAAAGTGAGCAAGGAAACAAGGATATGTATAGGAGATGAAAGATGGAGACGGCTGAAAGCAGAGAAGAATTTGAAATCTGAAATATTCAAAACTCTCAACACAGCATATAACACTACTATCTTCCCTGATCCTCTGTTGGTTCTGTTTGGTGCCCCCCTGCAGCCCTTTACATCTAAAGTCCCACACTGTTTTTGCCTTTGCCACTTTATTGGCCAGGCATCTCATTCTCCTCAGCTGGAAACACCTTCAACCTCCATCTCATAGCAGGTGGGTGGAAGAGTTGTTACTGTCCATTAGACTTGAAAAGCTTAGATTTTCCCTTAATGGCTCCTTAAAGTCATTTGAAAAAACCTGGAGACCTCTCTTAAATTATACTGAAACCTTGACAACATCCCCCCCCCCCTTTTTTTTGTTTCTTTGGTTGTTTTGTTTTATTTTAGCTACTTTTGTTTTGTTTTGTTTTGTTAGACAATTGTTGTATCTATTCTGTACTGATTACTTGTCAATATTGGATTTACTTTAAGGATTGTCTTCTTTTGGGTAGGGTGGGATTGTGGGAGGGATAAAACAAAAAATGAAAGAATGGAAGTCCTTCTTATCACATTGCATTGTCATACTTGTGAAATTACTTCCAATAAAAAAAAGTTAATTAAAAAAAAAAAAAAAAGAAAAAAAGAATTTGAAGACTGACGCCAGCTCTCCCGTGGTCTCGTGGCCTGGGCTTGTGGTCTCACCAGTCCCAGGCCACGGTCTCTTCACCAGGCCGTGGTCACTTCTCCGTGTCCTGGGTGAAGGGAAAGGGGTCCAGGATCAGGTGAAGAGACTGGGTCTGGTATAAATACTGGTGTAGGACTCATCGCTTGCTATTGTAGCTCCTTGTTGTAGATGCTCATGCTGGATCTGGCAACCCCTAGTCTGGGGTCAGGGGGCGGGGGTACCATGCTCTACAGTATTTAGAATTTGATTGCAGTGCCACTTTTGGCCACCATCCTACATACGACTCCTTTAACCACTCTTTTCTAAAATATGCGCTAGCAAAAAAATCACATTAACCCACTATGTTTTCTTTGTTTCTGTTAAACATATACAGGTTGGGGAAGCAAAATTTACAATGAGCATTTAGTTGTTTTTTCTCAGCAGGCACTACGTCAATTGTTTTGAAACCAAACATATATTGATGTCATAATCATACCTAACACTATTATCCATACCTTTTCAGAAACTTTTGCCCATATGAGTAATCAGGAAAGCAAACGTCAAAGAGTGTGTGATTTGCTGAATGCACTCGTCACACCAAAGGAGATTTCAAAAATAGTTGGAGTGTCCATAAAGACTGTTTTTAATGTAAAGAAGAGAATGACTATGAGCAAAACTATTACGAGAACGTCTGGAAGATACTATTAAAGAAGAATGGGAGAAGTTGTCACCCGAATATTTGAGGAACAGTTGCGCAAGTTTCGGGAAGCGTGTGAAGGCAGTTATTGAGAAAGAAGGAGGACACATAGAATAAAAACATTTTCTATTATGTCAATTTTCTTGTGGCAAATAAATTCTCATGACTTTCAATAAACTAATTGGTCATACACTGTCTTTCAATCCCTGCCTCAAAATATTGTAAATTTTGCTTCCCCACCCTGTATATCTCACATTCACGCTGGATTTCAACAGCTCTCTCTATGGCTCATAATAGAAATGTAATACAAGTCAGCAAAACGATGTAAAACACAGCCTTTGTCACTCTTTTTCATGTCGCATCCCACTGCTATTCTTCAGCGAGGGAACGTAAAACAATTTGATGTGTGATATGATACTTTGCTCAGAGGCTGTAATATTGTTTTAAATGTATTTCAATAGTGTATCGCAGATTTCATATGGGGTCCCTGTGGGTGTGGGAAGACTGAGAATCAGATAGTTGAGGAGCAAAGAGAACTTATTGTATCAGCTGTTGTGGCAGTAGAAGGCTGTATTAACTGCCTACTGAAAGCCTAATCTTTGCCTCAAGGTCCTTTTCACCTCTTTTTTTTATATGGCACGCAGAGCAAAACTATAGACACAGTGTGCTTAAATGATATATACGAAGCATACAAAGTAGATATTAACCATATAAAAGAAACTACAGTCTGCCTGTATAATTTGCATAGTCCTATGCTGGATTGGAAGCAGAAATAGAGGAAAGAAAGTCTGTTAATTAAGCCCCCTTTATGAAAACGCAATGCCTATTAATAGGGAAGAGAAGCCATTTAAATTTGTGTTACCGACTTTCTTTGCCGATACTCCCATAGTAAATTGCACTCGTTCATTATGTTATTTTCTCTATCAGGCATTTCACTTGGGGAATCTCCGCACATTGTTGTGGTGTTACGGAAGAGAATGAAAATAGATTGTCGCTTAATTAATCAGAGACCACTTAATTACTTGACTTTACCGTCTTCCAACGAAACCGAAACACAAGGGAAACATCAAAATCTACTTACTTGCCGCTCTCTTATTGAAAGAATTATAACATAATCTCACTCATCACTAAAGGATCACCATATATTCAGGTCTATAGAACCTCTGAGGGTAGTTTTAAAAGCTTTGGGGAGTAAAGTAAATTATTGAGTTATATTAAGAAAAAAAAAAAAAAAAGACTAAACATTAGAACTTCTGAATCTGTCAACTACAGCTGCATAATATTCAATGTTTTAAGGGGGATGCAGACACATTGCTGCACCACCTCATTACTTGTCAGGACATTGATAGCACGTACACCCACTAAGTCTGTGTCTGGCAGTGTGTCACATTCCTCCTTGCACTCTAAGGTGGGTAGGGAAGATGAGACGGACACATGAGGAGCGAAGTGTTGAAAGACAGGACAGGAGGTTAGTGAATGGGACGCATCAGTGTGAGTGTGATATAAAACCCATTCATAGCTACACCAGCTGCTGGGACATTAGTACATGTCACTGCTTAACCTCAGTGCTCCTGAGCCCAAAATATTATTCCTTTTTTTTCTTTTTTTGTAACGCTGATTAATGAAAGAGATGATAGCTTTGATGATGGAAACTGTGGCAGTGATGATAATGTGCACAGAGGTGGTGATTTTAATGATCAACAGAGGACTGATACTAACAACAGATAATTCAAAGCAGAAAAAAATACAAGAATTAGCCCCTGTCTGCTGACTGACTCATAATGCCTTCCTTATATTTACACCATATTTGTTAAAGACATTTTACACACACACACACATTAACAACAAGAAAAGCACTTGGAAAGCGCAGACCTCCGCCAAGGCAGATCAGTCCCCCCTCCAACACCACCAAAATTTAATCATTTGTTCTTTGTGCCAGAATCAAGTTTCCTGAAAATGTCATCTAAATCACCCCTCCACGATCACCACCAAAAGTTTATCATTTGTTCCTTTTGCCAGTATCAACATTTCGTGAAAATTACATCCAAATCCATCCATAACTTTTTGAGTTATCTTGCAAACAGACAGATGAACTAACAAAAATCGGCCCCCTTCCCCGTCCCCCCTTCCTGATCACCACCAAAACTGAATCATTTGTTCCTTGTGCCAGTGTCAACGTTTCCTGAAAACTTCATCCAAATCCATCCATAACTTTTTGAGTTATCTTGCAAACAGACAGATGAACTAACAAAAAAATCAGCCCCCCTCCCCCCTTCCCGATCGCCACCAAAATTGAATCATTTGTTCTTTGTGCCAGTATCAACATTTCCTGAAAATTTCATCAAAATCTGCCCCCCCCCCAATCACCACCAAAATTTTATCACTTGTTCCTTGTGCCAGTGTCAACATTTCCTGAAAATTTCCTCCAAATCCATCCATAACTTTGAGTTATCTTGCAAACAGACAGACGAACTAAAAAAAATCAGCCCCCCACCCCACCCCCCCTCCCAGATCACCACCAAAATTGAATCATTTGTTCTTTGTGCCAGTATCAACATTTCCTGAAAATTTCATCAAAATCTGCCCCCCCCAATCACCACCAAAATTTTATCACTTGTTCCTTGTGCCAGTATCAACATTTCCTGAAAATTTCATCCAAATCCATCCATAACTTTTTGAGTTATCATGCTAACAGACAGACAAACACCCCCCATCCCCCCTCCCCGATCACCACCAAAATTTAATCATGTGTTCCTTGTGCCTGTATCAACATTTCCTGAAAATTTCATGAAAACCTATCCATAACTTGAGTTATCTTGCTAACAGACAAACAAACAGACAGACAGACAAACCCTGATGAAAACATAACCTCCACTGTTAAACTTGGCGGAGGTAAATATGCAAACCCACACATGCACACATGCAGATTCATCATAAAACTGTGACTGCCATCCTGAACACCACCAATAAATTCACGAAGACAAAGAAGCCCATTTCTGGCATTTTCCATCACATTTGCATTTGTTAATAAAACACACCCAACAAATTATGGGTGTGTGTGCAGAATTGCCTCCCATTCTCCATTTCGTCTAAAAAAAAAAAAGCAGAGAACAGATATTGTGCCATCATTGTACATCATTACTGGCTGATAAAAGGACTTGGGGCCCCTCTGCCATGTATCATTAATGAGTTAACGCATGCCTGGTATGCCACTGCTGCAGCTGTAAACCAGCAGCCCGGGCAGGGTGGGTGTACGGGTGCGGGGGGAGTTATAACACCTGCCTCGTAACTCGCCTGGGCTCTGTCTTGGCTTCATTCCACGCTGGGGTCAGCTTGTGTGCTAATCTGCTAATATGGTGGATATAATTGCGATTGAATGGTCGGCAGCGTTGTGTGTCTGGGGGAAGCAGTTGTTCTTCCCCACTGCCAATGTTATGATACTCAATCAGAGGTAATCAGGGCCATCGAACCAATCAGCCTAATGGAATCGGATGGGTTTTAATTCACACACCTGGCTGTTGTGTGTGTGTGTGTGTGCGTCTATGCGTTCCTCTTCGGTAAATACGTCGTCGATTTAAGTGTCTGTGCACCTGTTGCACTCCT
The DNA here is from genome assembly GCF_902148855.1 of Sphaeramia orbicularis. Taxonomy (NCBI): domain Eukaryota; kingdom Metazoa; phylum Chordata; class Actinopteri; order Kurtiformes; family Apogonidae; genus Sphaeramia; species Sphaeramia orbicularis. The sequence goes on from NC_043960.1 coordinate 22,520,534, forward strand.
CTCATGTGGATTTACATCAGGTACATATGGATGTATGGATGTTACCAACTTTGCATAAATGTATGAAGATTTCTATGAACCTATGAGCCTGTGGTGTGTGTTTTATTTGTTTTTCTGTGCATAATCAACTCAGCTGCCAGATGTGTTGTGGTAGATGGTAAATATACAAAATCCAGGGCTTTGCCACCTTTGACTGGAGATCACATCCTTATTCCTGTGGATTTATAGGTTTACGGAATAAAAGAGGTTTGGTTAGGGTTAGGAAATGATGATTATTTGGATAAAATATCCATATATTGGGGGGCTCAGATGGGAGAGCGGGTCGTCCAATAACTGAAGGGTTGGCAGTTCGAATCCCGCTCTGTCCCAGTCATGTGGTGTTGTGTCCTTGGGCAAGACACTTCACCCTCCTTGCCTCCAGTGCTGCTACTCATGCTGATGTATGAATGCGCATGAATGTTCGGTGGTGGTCGGAGGGGCTGTAGGAGCGGATTGGCAGCCATGCTTCCATCAGTCTGCCCCAGGACAGCTGTGGATACAAATGTAGTTTACCACCACCAGAGGGAGAATGTGTGAGTGAATGAATAATGGATCCACTGTGTGTGCTTTGAGTATGCATTCATAGAAATGTGCTATATAAATCTAATCCATCATTAGTATATTATATCACTACATCAATGGTGGATTTGCCTATTCTCTCGCTCTCAGCACTGCCCCCCTCCATTTGAACATGTAAAATGCTGAAAATAATCTAACTGCTACTCGAACCCCAGACTCCTGCCTCGTAGTAAGTAGCATTACTTACTGAGCTATTAGTCCACATGTATTATGGGGTGCAAATGTATGCATCCCACGACTCTTATCTTTTGTATTGGCAGTGGGGGTGGTGGTGGTGGTGGGGGTCTATGCATATGCGCCATTTATGATGAGAGTCTGTATGGTAAAGGGAGCTGAATCTAAACTAAATAGTCTAATCATGAACTGTCTATTCAACCAGCATTTAGGTCTGTATGAAAAACAAACAGGCAGCCACAGACAGTATGTTATCTGCTATTATAACTAGAAAAGGGCATGACCTGAATGTTACATGTCTTTGAGTTGCTGCCAGTGATTGACTGAATAACACAAAGTTGTCAAACATAGGCCTATACCTCTACTGCAGAGTTTTTCAACCTTGGGGTTGCCTGGAATTCAAATGGGGTCACCTGAAATTTGTAGTAATTGATTAAAAAAAAAAACAACCAATAAAAAATATATGGTGAGTTGAGAGAGAGACAATCACAATCCATAAAAGACATGACAAACTGTGAAGCTGAAACTGAAGCACTGCGGTACTGTTTATCTTTCAAATGGTCATTGTGGTTGGTTTAAGATGCTGCAGCTCTTTCATAATTCATAGTTTGAGTTATTGTTTGTTCAGCTTTGTAAATACATAATAAATACATTATCTCAACCTGGCTTTTCTGCCTCCGTCTATAATAATATACATTATATAGCTTAAATGTCATCTAAAAATTCATGTTTATTTGCAACGTAGTATGGCAAACTATTACATGATCAAAAACAAATTAATTTTAATAAAAAAAAGAGTCTCTGTTTTGAATGTCTGGGGTCGCCAGAAATTTGTGATGTTAAAATGGGGTCACGAGCCAGAAAAGGTTGGGAACCACTGCTCTACTGTATCATATTGTTTCTAATTTTAAATGATGTGGAATGTAATGGAATTCAATGCAATAACTGAGGACAACCTTATTAAAGTGAAGTCTTTGCTTTGGTTCCAAAAGTGGTTACATTAGTGAGGTTAAGTTGTATTCATTTTAGTAGTGTATTATAATAATAATAATAATAATAATAATAATAATAATAATAATAATGGACATTTTATGTGATTTGACGCATTTATAATGTTAATTATGGACCCCCAGTAGGACTCCAACCCTGAACCCCACCATTCTCTTGACACCCCCCCCCCCCCTCCATTTTTTCTGGATCCGCCACTGTTAAATTCATACTAAACCAAGCCCTTGTATCTTTTCCTATCTTTTATACTGTCAGAGACTGAGCCTAACCCAACCATGAAATGTTTATAGAAAGATATTTTTTGCTTCAGAAATTATTTAATTACTCATGGTTTATAGAAATGTACAATGGCAACATTTTTAATCTGGCGAAGTCTGTCGGCATTGTGCGTGTCAGTCTTTGAAACAAATTTCACTTTAATGGCTTTGTCTGGTTGTCTATTTTTATATACTTAAATGTCCATTAATGTCATCATTTTTCCCTGTTTTGTGTACACGTACGTCCACTGATTTGTGTATCTTTTTGTGAAGGTGTGAATGATTGCCACGCTGTGTTTGCTTATGTGTGTGTTCATACAGTTCATGCCCCCTGTGTTTGAGCCAAAACCATGAATCAGAGGAGTTGGCCACAGCAGAGAGACGAGTAAAGCAGGATTAAGAGCATCCTCATTTTGGCTAGACAGGAGCCTCGGTTGCTCCTGGGAAAAGCAGCAACAGAGGGAGAAGTGAAAAGAGAACAAACCCTCCTCCTCTTTCTTCTAGTCCTGTCATCTCCTCTCTCACTGTTGTGCCCTCCAGCTCTCGATATGTCTTCTTCTCCGCAATGTATCTCTCTCTTCCCCTTTCTTCTTGCTTTTCTTATGCTGTCCTGTCTTATGGCACACTCCCTCCCCCAGCTACTGCTTATTTCTCTCTTCTCCCTCATTCAGTTTCTGCACCACAGTGAGTACTTCCTGGCTCAGAGGGGATGGCAAACAGCCCTTTGTGAAGTTTGAGGCAGATTCAAGATTTTTTGGTATAGGCTGTCTGAGGATCATTAGGAAAGCCTATTTTTTTCATGAATAGAACTGCAATCTCTTAGGAGGGAGAACTGGACCAAGTGCATATCGAGGCAATAAAGATTTATATCCAATACCAAGATGGAAAAAAAAAGCTCTTTAGAATAGACAAGATTGCTTATTAATCAATACTGATTACATTTCGAAGCAAATAGACCAATGTGAGACACTTAAACAATGAAACCCATGATAATAAAACACATAAAATTAGCATTATTGGGATGGATTTGCTTGTTTAAATGACATAGAAGTCACATTAAGCTTATTCTTTCCTTCATGGCAGTGGAATCTGATGTTTTGTTGGTAATGAATTCAGATTCCGGGATATTTTTAACTGTAGGGGTTGGCAATATGGGCAAAAAAAATATCTCGATAATTTTTTTTTAAATTTACCGATAACGATAATCTGACAATATCCTTTAAAATGTGAATTTCTTTCTTTCTTTTTCTTCTTTCTTTTTTTTTTTTTTACAAAAAATGCTGTAAAACTGTACTTGCTAACCAGGACATCTATGGATAGACGCAGCATTTCAGAACAACAGCTCTTGTTTGTTTTTTTAAGTGCTTCATACATCCTCTGCAAAACATGGGGGGGGGGGGCAGTAGTTGTACAGTATACGTGGGTGCGCGGTCCATAACTAACGTAACCAACACTGGCATGAAACAAAGGCGAAACCTAACATGCTTTCAGCGTCCGACTCCCAGCTTCCATGTCTCTATTATACAGCGGATTTTACACGAAATTTTCACAACTTCTAACCTGTATCCACTGGACCCCCTCCACATGAATTTGTCACATTTGCCCCCCCCTTTACGGTGCCCCAGCTTGCATATAACGTTATTTTGACCGACATCAGTCTGGTCAAAACCGAACCATTTCCACACTAGTGATGTGAACCCACGTCTCGCTATAATATCATCCGCTGAGACGGGAGACTCCTGCATATTTCCTCCATGTGAGACCATGTTGTGTTTTGGGTGCCGCCAAGTCACCACCAGACTGAATCCTGTCCGCTGATTGGCTTCTGAGGCAAGCATTCGGCCAGTGAGGACTTTCATGTGCCTCTCCTTTATCGTCTATGCACCGTCCATTTGGTTTTCATTTTTTTTCCAACTATATTTATTGAACATTTTCAATGAACATAACAGACATTATATCAATTCGTAACAGTCAATGCACAATCAAGAATGACATATCTGACGGTCAACGCCCATCCCTTCCCACCCACCCAACCCACAGGCCAAAAAATCAATCAATCAATCAATCAATCAATCAATAAATAAATAAATAAAAAAATAAGGAAAAATGTAAAAGAAAAACAGAAACCATAAATAATGATAAAGGAACTCGAATCGTAAATGGTTTTCATTTTAAGACAGTATGAATACTCGATAATGTAAAATTGCACATCATCAGATCAACATTTACGATATTATCATAGGCAATACATATCACCCACCTCTAGAAGGTAATAATTAAAAATTTCACATTTATTTTCTGTTTATTTTCATGTACTTGTGTGTTTACGTGATGTTTGTGTTGGAGTTGGAGTTGTGCTAGGAGCTGAATATCTGATTTACTACATTTGCAAGGTTACAGTATCTATAGTTATACCCTGGTGCAGTGGTAGATGAGCATAAGAGAATAAGTAAAGAACTCAAGAGCAAGTAGCAAGATAGTTGCAGAAATACTGACCCAAACACAGAAATCTTTATATTGCTGTTATTATGGTTGTAAGCAACTGAGACTGTTGTCAGTTTGTCAACCAACTGGCTCACGGCACAAACAACTCCAACATGAACTTCACGTAAGCACACAAGCTGCATTATTGCATTATTTATCTGTTCATTCATTATATTTCAGAGATTTTATGGGTTAAGAGAGAGCCAAAGCAAACCCCATTTTATTGCATTTTATTGTACTTGAACTTGAACAAGCATGTGCAAATCTCTCATGATGCGCCTTCTCGCTTTAACAGTTGGACAATAACAGTATAATAAAATGCAAAGTCCTTATACTGACACTGCACCTCTGTTCGGTTTTTATCAAAAAGTAAAAGGCCACTATTCAGATGTCAGTGCAATAATTATGTACTTATACACTAGTAAATAGTCAGATGAACACACATGGTAGCACATAAAAATTAAAAGACATAAACCTGCACTCTCAGAAATAAAATGTTGGAATTTGTTGGAATTAATTAAAAATGTTATGCAACTTGTTCCTCGAAATGTGGTTATTTAAATTTAAGAAGATGTTGCAGTTAATTGGAAAGGTAACCTACTAATACACCCAAAGTAATTATGCCAATAAATCTAAAATAAGGTGTTACTTTAATGCTACAACTTAAGAATTACATTTTGTAATCAAAAGTATTGGTTTGGATTTACACACATTTTGTTGTAAATTTAGTGATGGGAACTCCGATTCTTTGAACTAGCTGAATTCTTTCGGTTCATTCGTCTGTTGCGAATAGATTCATTTGATTCACCAATTAAAAAAAAAAAAACATCCTGCGGGCGTTAGTCGAGTCGCAAATTTGCAGTATCTATCTATCTATCTATCTGTCTGTCTGTCTGTCTGTCTGTCTGTCTGTCTGTCCGTCCGTCCGTCCGTCCGTCCGTCCGTCCATTCTCAGGCATGTCAAGTGGTGCAGTAGGTTAAACATACGTTAGATACCACAAGTTTGCAACTAACGCCCACAGGATGTTTTTTTAAAAAGTGGTGAATCAAATGAATCGATTCGCAACAAATGAATGAACTGAAAGAATCAAGTTCATTAAAAGAGTTGGACTTCCCATCACTAAATTTACAACAAAATGTGTGTAAAAACAAACCAATACTGTTGATTACAAAATGTTGTAGCATTAAAGCAACACCTTACTTTACATTTACTGACACAATTACTTTGGATTTATGAGTAAGTTACCTTTGCAATTAACTGCTACATATTTTTACATTTAAATCACCATATTTCGAGGAACAAGCTGCATAACATTTTCACTTAATTCCAACAAATTCCTACATTTTATTTCTGAGAGTGCAGATTTATGTCTTTTAATGTTTATTTGTGTTCATCTGACTGTTTACAAGTGTATAAGTACATATTTATCTCTCTGACATCTGAATAATGGTTCCAAGAAGAAAACAAAAGAATGGAAAAAAAAAAAAAAAAGACAACTCCAAGCACAGTCAGGAATGCACAGAACTCAACACAAATTTCCGACATTTATACAATCATAGCACATACTTGCTTCATTTACACACTTGTCAAGTGAAATGAGTATCTCCAGATGTGAACAACACTGAGAAATGTCCTGGTACGTTAAACAAGCGCCCACTGTCTTTGAAGTCTTGTTAAACAGGCTCCCACACTTACAACAGACACTTTGTCACACTCAGGCTGACACTCAAGTATTTGGTCATGCAACGTGAACACACATATACAAACACGGGAACATTCACATAAGTAGAAAGTCATGTTAAGGCTCATCTGAGATTAGAAATCTGATCTACATATCATTCCTGTCAAAGTGAACATTTTAAGGCAACCGTCAGCATTCGATAGACGTGCTTAGAGTGAACTATTTCTAACATGTACCAGGAAGGCTAAGAAACCAAGAACTAAAATCACTCACTTTTTACATTTTTCTTCTAACTAACTACCAGTTTGTCTTGGTTTGAGTTTCTTCCAGCATGTTTTTTTTTTTTTTTTTTTTTTTTTTCTTTCAGAGAGTGACTACCATCATGGGGGATATTTGATCACAGTCGTCCCTTTTGGTGCGTCCATCTGTCTCACTCTCTTTATTTTCTTTTCTTTTCCATATGGTGGCATCAGTAGTAACTCAAGATGTTTTAGCCTGTGAAAATGACACTGTAAGTTATGCGGATAATTCACAACCGTAAAGCCATGGTAAGTTACAGGATTTGATTAACTGCCTAGCCAACTGTTTCTATTCACAGAACTAGGAAAATCAGATATTCTTTGCAGGAAAACAGTCAAGATTGGTGTTTCAGGATTTCTCTATTGAACAGAAGCTGTTTTGTAGAGCAAAAATGCAAAAACCCAATACAATATAGATCCACTCAAGGGCTTGTGTGTAAAATTTATTTTTATTTAGCAACAAGGGCTTATAGCATTGCTATAACTGCTATATTGCTCCTGATGGCCCCAGTGGATGTTGGTGATTGTTTTGAATAAGCAATATATCAGAGGCAATTGCCCTGTAATGTAATTGGCTGATAATGGCATCATGACATCATCTGTAGCCCTCCTCCAGGCAGGACTGAGAATCAGGTTTATTGTGCATGGAGTACTGCACAGGGACTGAGGGTAAATGGAATTAGGACTGTACTGGTAACAATTTCAGTAAAATGAATCCACTCAACTTATTGTAAGGCTCAGCATTTCTATTAATGAAAGAAAAACACCCCCTCTAAGACTTTCACTTTGCATCTATATAATGGAATTTTTCACATTACATCCCTTGATTAAATTTATGAAGGAACATACCCATGTAATATAATTCTTAATCACCACAAGATTTTTTTTTTCCTCTTTTGAAGTTAACTGTACAGAAAATTGTGACCATTTACCCAAAATAACAGAGAGCTGGGTCACAAATGTTTAATTCCGTGTTGATTCAAATGCACAGAGATCTGCTGCATCCATGCCTTTGACTGTAACTGAAATCTACTGTCTAATTGAATAAGATGGCACCTTTTGGCTCATAACTCTCTCTTCACTCTCCCTTTCATTCTGAGATATCATTTTATAGAGACCAATAGACAGAACATTATTGATCTGTAACACTTCAACAAAATTGATGTGCTTCTTTTCTGGCTCTCTAGTTCAGCCTGGAAAGACTGATTGGTGTTTGCTGCTTTCACCTTACTCCCCCACTTTCTTATTGTGATTTTTGTCTTATTCAGCTGATGTGTAGCCATGCACAACACAGTAAGACGAAGGTTGCTGAGCTTGTTTAAAAAAAAAAAAAAAAAAAAAAAAAACATGCACACACACACACAAAAAAAAAAAAAAAAAGTGAAGGAACATATAGAAATTCAAGCAACATCTGACTTAGCCATAGGATTGCAGACCTAACAAGGTGAAATGACCCTTGCATAACTCACCTTTAATTACCATTCTAAGTGAGTTACTGCACTTGTGGCCTGAACTGAGGTGTGGGTCGGCCGCACATACAGCATTTATGACATAGAGTATGTGTGGGTTGGTATAGGAGAAAAGGTAAGAGAGAAAAATAAAACTCCAATTGAACAAATGGCCCAACTGTCGATTGCTTTATATAGAATAAGGAATGAAGAAAATGTGTGTGTGTACGCACGTGTGTGTGTGTGTGTGTGTGTGTGTGTGTGTGTGTGTGTCTGAAACAGAGTTAAAGGGCTTATCCTGTCATTGTGAAAGTCGGCAGGGACAGCAGAAGAGGTCTCAGGCCAATTGCTTTCTGGGTAGCAGCACCCGCCCACCCTATGCCTTCCAGTGTTTCCCAACCTCCCTTTGAAACACCCCCACTCCTCTAAGCCTCTTGTCACAGGTGGAGGAGTCGCAGAATAATTACCTCGGTTGCTCAGATGCACGCTTTCCCTCCTTGCTCCCATTCTCTCTTTCCTTTCCCCTCTGAATGCATTTCAAACATTCATTTCCATGTTCATTTCAGTTTGGCCCAGGAGAAAACACCTGTCGTGACTCTAAGCTACTGTTTTTTTTCTGTTTTTTCCTTCTTCTTCTTCTTTGGGCCCCCCATATCATTGCCATTGCCCCCACTTGATAGTTCACTCAGTTCAGAGGTAATTACATCTTAACGTTTAACTTGATAGGATGTGAAGATGGCTGAATTGAAATGAGGAGGGGTGGCCAGGTGGAAAACAGCCAATTTCTTTGCAGGTCTGAAGCAAATTTATTTCACTCATGTCACTTTCAAAGTCAAGGAGTCACACTCGTGAATAAACAGCCTGTGTACCTGCATGTGTGTATGTGTACAATATGTACTGAGTATTATTCATAATATACAGGCAACTGATTAAGATTACATTTTATTATTCATGGCGGACACTGAACCTCAGGAACATTTGGAGGAATGATTAAATGGCGACGCTAAGGTCCTTCCTGCAAGTTGTTGAGACAGTTTGATTTTCTAAAAACTTTCTTTTCTTGTTGTGAATACCTGAAAATCAAGTTCTGTGTGCCATTTAAAGGGGCACTAGTACCATCCATGTACTGGAGCAGCTGAAGTTTAAGTCCTGTGGTGCATGCCATCCTTTATGTCTTCTTAATGTTTATGAAAGTACATCCCTAAAATCCTTAAAAATAATAATAATTCAAATAAATAAAGTATAAAGATGTCCAGATAACGAGGATTTTACCTTGCATGAGTGATGGAAAACAATTTAAAAAGTATAGGTGAAGACTAAATTAACCCATAAAGACCCAGTACTGCTTTTGTGGCAGTTCCCAAATGACTTTCCTCTATTTTTAACCTTTCTGAAGTGATTTACTTTCATATTATGCTTTGTATTTTACATTTTTTAAGTGAAATTCAGGTATTTTCCTGTATTTAATGTACTGATCAGGTAGATGTTCAGAAAAGCTCAGATTAAAGAAAAGATGAGGGTTATTACAACAGAAACAGTGAAAACTGAAGAAAAATATCTATCATTAACTGAAAATAAAAAAAAGTAGGTGCTTTTATATTGACCCTCAAATTGCGCAAATATAACTTGCACATAAAATTTTACCAAATGGAAAAACAACAATTTTGCCAAAAGCCTCATTTTTCGATTAAAAGTTTTTGCCCTGGCAAGAGGTGGTTTTCAGGCATAGCGCAAATGGTATATCATGCAAAACTGCAAAACTGGAGAGACCTTTTTTTGCAACTACAGTCAGATCAATTAAAAAAAACAACAGATGTTGGCATAAGTTACACCAAGCGAAAAAGAAGAGGAAACATATTGCGGTATGTGGACACACCAGGAAACCCAATCGTTTTTTAATTTAGTACGAGATAGAGGGGTGATATATAATAATAATGAATATATCTGTAAATCAACACCATATTTATGTTCATCCCCATGTTTATGGAATGACTTCTGTTATCTCGCAATAATAAATTAACGAATCGTCGCATTTGTGATTTAATGGAAAAATTGACACTGGCACTTCTGTTTTTTCGACATTTAGTAAATATCGGCAAAGTTTTGCATAGATGTCCAATGGAAAAGCGACTAGTGTGTCCATCCACTGTCATTGATCCAACTCCACGGGTTTTACTGGTGAATCAATGTTGTAGAAGGTGATGGTGTTTCCATGTTCACTACGGAGTCTCTGAACATCCAAACAGTTCATATCTGATGACCATGAAAAGATGACAAACTGCATTTTACACCAATTACTTGCATATATTGATAGGATTAGTGGATCAACAGGTACTAAACATTTTAGATCAGTGAATGATTTTGGTCACTGATGGATGTTTGGGTCTTTACGGGTTAAAAATACAGTGAATAAAAAAAGTTTTTCATAACTCTGCTATCTGGTTTACATTCATTCCCACCTTCTCTTCAGGTTCCGCTGCATTCCCACTGTTCCTCATTCCCTGTTGATCCACTCTTTATAATATCTGGCCTCAGCTGTAACCAGGTGTTGCACTTTGTATAGCGGGGTGGGGTTGAGAATGCTTTTATTGCCCTAGTTTATGAAAGCAGTGTGAGGGAACAGGAGACCCCAGCTTTGCAGATTTCAGCTGGAGATAACCGCAGAGGTCCCTCCTTAAAAATTCCGACTGGATAATGGAAGACATTCCCCTTTATGTAGCAGCAACTGGAAAACTCCGGTAGGAGACAGAAGTAAATCACCCAGGCATAATAATCCACTGTTAGGCCATTTAACAGTGAAGACAATAACTCATACCCCTAACCAGTTATGTGTGTGCACCCCACAGAATGTCTACTGTACATGTTTTTTTGGGGGGTTGGTTTTCAAACATTCTGTCTTACACAGACACACACTATAGTACCTGGAGGGGTTACCAAGTGTACAAGGTCATACAGTTCAATTATCGTGAACATTAAAAAAAGAAATATTGATGTTAGACATGCTAAACCAGATGGCTCAGTTCGGCCTTTCAGTCCTCCTTCATCTACAACACGATTAAAGTGTGTGGGTGTTGTATGTGAGTGCAGATATTTGTGTGTGATACTGGCTCAGTTGTTTATAAGTTAGTCAATATTCTATATTGGGCAGATATTGGAATGGACTTCTACATAAAACTTTTTGCAGCCAGTGTTAAATGATTAAACTGAGGAGATAATTTAATGTTATTAAATAGATTAAACCAGTGAAGTGGAGCTATTACATGTTTTATAGTGTCTATATCAATAACATTTTGGAGTTATCTTCAGTAGAAGACCTTAACTGCCTTAACCATGTACATCTTTTATCAATGATGTTCATTCCAACCTGTGTGTTATAATATCAGAAGACAATACATGTATCGGCCTTGTTCTTCACTGTCACTCCAACATTCCCATGCCTTAGGAATGGCCCCAGTGTGGCGTCCTTATTCCATTGACAGACGAAAGGGCAAGTCAAGCCTCCCACAGTTTCTGAAGGATAAAAGCCAGTCATAATAAGTCAAGGCTGATCCTTGGACTCTGGGCCCCACCAACGAGGAAGACAAAGCGTTGAGTTCTCCTCATAAAGGCAAGTTATTACAGCCGAGAGCCTCACGTAGCTACATTGTCAGTCAAACTATACACTGATGGAGGAAAGGGGCTGGACTGTTTTTCTTCACTTAATTTGAGGAAATCAAAGGTATTTTCTCTTTCAACCCCCCCAACCACCCCCGCAACCGACTTTTGCTCAAGCACTCTCTACCCCATTCGCTTTTTTTTTTTTTTTACTTTCTCATTACTTCCACTTGCTCCCTCCTCTCCAATTACAGACTAGTCTTTCATCTCCACGGCCAAGGAATGGAGTGATAGGATCAGGAGGAAGAGTAAAGAAAGAGGCTTTGTTGCCCTTTACCTCCCCCTTTTGATGCCCCACCCTGGCCTTCTAATAACCCTAGGGCCACTCAGGTCACTTAAAAATTCCAATGCCCTTAATAACAACACTGTAAATTTAACAAATTATGCGCATTACTGTAAAGTCAAAGGGGCTCCAGTACAAATATTGGTTGAAAAGAGTTAAAAGACTAGCGACTATTAACAAGTAACTAGCAAAAAATACAACCAACTTCAAAGAATTCACTTGCGAAACCTCATCCTTCTTAATTTCTCACTCAAAATAAAAGAGAAGCAACATTTCCCCCCAAAACAGGACAGCAACACAAAACACTGAAATGGCATTTGCCAGTTGTCTATTTGCCTTCATCCGTGGCTTTGTTGCACCAAGGAATTACAGAGTCCATAGGGTACGCATTAGAGAAACACAATGCGCAAGCTTAAAGTCTCATCAATTGCGGTTTTCTAGCCTACTCGATTTTCTGGCACATTTGAAAGATCAAGTCCTTGGTTGGTATCTTAATGTTGTCCTTTGGTTTATGGAGGCTTACTTTCTGTTAGCTCTGTTGCCCCACAAGTCCCAGCTGATCTATTGCTGAGGTTTTCTTGGTGAAGCTTTCTGATGACATTGAAGTAAATAGAGACAGACAACAAACACTAACAAAAGGGTAACACTATCCATGGCTAATGTCTGAGTGGGTCTCCCCCCCGAGTAATCTGTTTCTTTTAACAAGTTGAAGGCTCCATAAATTCTGAATTTATCTGAGTGGCTTAGCCTGGCAGTACTGAACTACTGAAATATGGGATCATACCAGCTCCCCAGTGCAAATTATATTTATCCTTTAGAATTGAGTACTGATGTCAATTTTTGCCTTTATTACCTCCGTCAAGTAGGTTGTGTTTTTGCCGGCGTTGGTTTGTCTGTCTGCCTATCCGTGTGCAAGATAACTCAAAAAGTTATGGATGGATTTGGATGAAAATTTGAGGAAATGTTGATACTGGCACAAGGAACAAATAATTAAATTTTGATGGTGATCGGGGGTGGGGGCGGCACTGATCTGCCTTGGTGGAGGTCAGCGCTCTCCGTGTGCTTTTCTAGTTTTCCCTCTGGTTCTATGGCGGATGTCTGTCCAGTCACCAGCGTGGAAATTCGAGTTCACTGTGGGCCCCCCCTACAGCCAGGGTCTTTCCCAAGAGCACAGCCCCCATAGGGTTAGGGTAATTAGACCAGGTGAATAGGCCAGCAGCCTGCTTACAGTGGGGCCTTGTTCCCTGTTGTAGCATGCCCCATTGTCTCAGGGCTGAGGTACAGGGGGAAGGTTTCATTCAGGAAATGGATCAGGGGATGGGACTTTAATTAGAGTCACCATAATTGAGTATAATGCAACTGTAATTGAAGATTCGCTAAAAGGAGGGATTGGAGCATAGTCCAGCACAATGGATTGTCCTGGTGAGGGTCTGAGAGAGAGAGGAAGGGTCTAAATCACCCAGGGAACACTTGTCATTCCACTGCAAAATAAATAATGTTTGGCATGTGATTGGAGCAATTTGAAGAGAGGGAAAGGAGGAGAGAGAGAGAGAGAGAGAGACGATGATGATGTTTCTGTTTGTATGCAAATACTGGAATTAAACAAAATGGCTTGGAAGAGTAATTGTTACCACTCGCATTGTAAAAAATATCATCGAAGATAGCCAAATTCAACAACAATGTATGAAATCATGAATGTGTTCTATATATGCCCATACATGCCCATCTTTGCCCACCCCTCTGACTGTCTTCCCCCAGCCTGTAGCTGTGCTCTCTTCCAGCCTGTTTTTCTCTGGTGCATGGAGCTGCTACAGGCAAGATAAGGCTGGTCTCCCCGAGTTAGGGCTTAGCATAATCCCTCTTCCTTCCTTAGGAAAAAAAAAAAAAAAAAACTGCTCAGGCTCATCAACACACGGCTGAAGAAGAGAGGAAGAAGTGATGGAGAAAGAGAGAGGGAGAGAGGAGGTAAAAAATGGGGGAGGTGAGAAGGGTAACGAGGAAGAAGAAAGCAAGGATAGGCAAACAGGGGAAATAGTAAGACTGCTGCCACACATTTAGCAAAATTTCACCAGGCGTGAAAGAAGTACAAAGGAATGCGAGCGTGCAGCGGCAACAGAGAAAAGAGGAGGAACAGTTTTACGTTCCCGATGATCAGAGTGGGAGCTAATCCTTTGACAAGGGGGTCGGGGGAAACCCAATCCCAATGCCCAAAGGCCTGACATGCCTAAAGCTGGCATCCCAACTCTAGTGGCAGGATTCAGACAATGTGTCTGTGAGCGGGTGCCATTTACTGCTTCTGAATAAGCTGGCATGGGCACAGCAGTTCAAAGATGGGGTACAGACAGAGCTGCTCTCTACGTCTACACACACGTACACATGGTGTGTTGTGAAAATGGATAAAACAGCTAGGAAAACGTACTCTCGATGCATGGACGGGTGTGCTGAAAGATAGATAGATGAATGCATGCACGCTCAGGGGCTTGGTGAATGGATTAGAGGCCCGTGTGCCAGTATCTTTCACATCGGACCTGGAGGTAGAGTTGGCAGGAAGAATTAGATATGAGCAACGGTGAAAGACACATTACTGCTGTCCTATTTTTGTCTCTTGTGAGGTACAGATAGACAAAAGGCAAGCAAAAAAAAAAAAAAAGAAAGAAAGAAAAACAGTTGTCACTTGTCATCTTGATTGCTGAAGATCACACAAATACAAAGAAAACCAGAAAAGTTCTTATTGAGGTGATACGTCTGCATTTCCTTGTTACTGGGGTTACTATTGTGTTTTTCTTTTCTTTTTTTTTTTTTATCCTTTTACTGTGGCTTTCACAAACTACAATCTCATTGACTCTCAAACAAATGGTCCAAACACTAAAAGATTCATCTGAAGAATAGAAGAAAGCACAATGAGTCTGACAGGTGGGACTATGTGTGACTTATTCTGACTTTCTACAGTCAAGATGAAATCCAGGAGGCAAAACATCATTACAGATGGGAAAATAGAACTGCAGTGGCCTTGACACTTCAATAATAGCCCATGATTGAAACGTTAGCAAGAACACCATTGCCTGGTAATGTAACACCAAGTGAAAACACAACTGCACCGAATGTCCTTTTCATTTTGATGTATATGTAGGTTCAGCACTCAAGGAAAGACCAGAAAACATACACATTAGCGTAACGTTGTCACTGTCATATTGAACAGATGATGCTTTTGTGACTGGCAGCTATTTGGGATTTGATGTTTTTAGAGTTTTCACCACTGTTGCCACAAAACTCAATGGATTCTTTGTTGTGACGCTTAGACAGAAAAGCGCCGGATACCAAGGCATGCTAAGGGAGAAAATTCCATTCTCTCACCTAATTTGTTAGTATCAAGGAAAAAAAAAAGTCATTGTTTCTATGTTACAAAATCCTATTATGTCAGAAAGAAAGAAATTTGTGGGTTACCATGTTTACAAAAACTGCTGGGTTCATTTTAGTGGAGCAGAACAGAAACACCAGAAAATGTGGCAAAGATCAGATTTACAGTGCATTGCAGCGTTAATCATTTTGCGGAAATGGAACGCCAAATTAAATTCAGATGAGATGATTTTTTTTTAATCAATTGGCAATCTAGGAATAACATGAGATTGATTGAGAATGTTTCATTATCTATAAACAATTTCCACTGTCTGGAGCCTTGTGCTGATTTGCATTTGTGGTTAAAATCTGCCACATGGTGTTGAAGTTGTTGACAAATGACGATACGGCTATTCATCATGTCATCCTGGTCTGTTTTTGTTCTTTTTAACTTAAGTATGCAGCGTGGTTATGCTTGTGTGGCTGTGGCTATGTGTGTTTGGTTGTCTTTCTTTTCATGGTAACATTCGCATGTGCCAGCCTTTGTGTTTATGTGTGTGTGTTCGTGCCTGTGATGAGAGTGAAGCATGCAGATGAAAGGATTACCAACGACTGTCGTCTGGAGAGGACAGTCAACGCTTGGAGCAGGGCAGAAAAGTGGAACATGGAATGCAAAAAAAGATGGCAGTAATATGACAAATGTTTTTTTATCCAATGGTTTATATGTGGCTTCATAAAAGTTTTCTTTTTAATGAATGTACAAACATGGTATGCTGTCCACTGTGCATGTTTTCCTCTTGTCACTGCCACCACATAGCTAAAAGAAACATAGACAGACAATGGACAGACTGTGTTTTTCAGATGTGCCCTGTTTACAGACAGCACAAAGAACAAACAACATGAAAGCCAAGGGAAGATGTACGCTGATAAAATAATAAAAGGAATATTAAATTAGTAACTGAAAGGTTGGAAGTGAGATTCTTCCTTAAATCTCATTTGGACCCGAAACCAGTTGTGTTAATATTAATGTCAATCACTGATTATAAAATATGTAGCTGTTTTATCAGATTGATTATGGAGTGTTTATGCATGGTATTGATGAAGAAAACTTCGGTAAAAACTAAAAAAAAAAAAAATATATATATATTATGTTGTTAATAGGGGTCTAAGAAAATATCAGTTCTGCAATATATTGTGATATTTCATTTCACAATACTGTATTGATATTAAAAAGTACTGTATCGATATTTTTAGGTATTTATTCAAATGTAGATATGGCAGAGGTTAATTTCTTTGGTTTTCTTTATTGTTTATATTTTATTTATTATTATTACCTCTGCCAAGGAGGTTATGTTTTTGCAGGTGTTGGTTTGTCTGTCTGTCTGTCTGTCCATGTGCAAGATAACTCAAAAAGTTATGGACAGATTTGGATGAAAATTTCAGGAAAGGTTGATACTGGCACAAGGAACAAATGTTTACACTTTGTGTGTGTGTGTGTGTGTGTGTGGGGGGGGGGGGGGGACACCGATCTAGCTTGGCAGAGGTCCGCAATCTCCAAGTGCTTTTCTAATTTAACACTGTTTTATTAAATAATGGTTATTTGAAGCGCCCTAAAAGCACTTTTTTACTAGCTGAGAGGCAGATGTTAGTTCCTTTGTTGGAATCGTACAAAAATAATGTTATGATGTTAGTTATGAACTAATAGTATATGAACATTTGAGCAGAATCTTAAACTGTGATGTCTGTAAATCATAATTTAAGTTTTAACCAGGAAATTTTGTGATGTGGCAGATCCTGTTGTGATCAAATAAAATGTGTTTAGTATTTGTGAATATTTTGGGTGTCATTCAATTCATCAAGGAAATTATCATTTTAAAAAAAGAAACAAACGAAAAACTGCCTTTTTAATAGTATCATGATATATCATGATATATTGTGTTGTGATCCTAGTATTGTAATTTGTATCATATCGCCAGATTCTTGCCAATCCACACCCCTAGTTGTTAAGCTTATTTCCTCAATTTTCTTAATGAGAGCTGGATTTTACAGCCCAATGTTATGTTTAATGCAATAACACAAATGGTAAATTTCAGAACTTTAAAATTTTAGTAAGAAAATAGAATGCCCCAGGGACTCCTCAGGACTTATTTGTATCATCATATCAGTAATCATCAAATTGTATCAATCAGATCTGCATATTCTACCATAGGAATGAAGTAAATCCAATTTTTATGCAATAACAACACTAATGGTGCATATCAAAACTATACTTTAAACACTGTAAATTTACTAGGAAAGATTCGCATTTTCTACAAGGTAAATATGGAATGACCCACAAACTCCCACTGGATTTTACTTATTTTCTGAGTTAGATGGCTCAGAAACAACTGTAGTTTTTTTTTGTTGACCAGTGGAACCTTTGCTTGTCTCATTGCTCTCTCCGCCTACACATAAACCAAAACACCATATCAGAATTTCCACACTTCTTGCACACTGCATTCACAGACTCAGTAAAAAATGATAGGAATCAATATAATAGTCTATGGAGATAGTTGTTTTTAAAACATCCATACACATAGTGCAAAGACCCCACTGTAACATGTCTGACAGTCCGATAATGTCAGTCAGCTGGTATCATTCTGGCTGGTCCATTGGCAGGAAACAATATTCTCTGAGAACAATTTAAATTTTTGTCTATGGAATGATCCTTATTAAAAACATTTATTTATTCTGCTGAAACAGAACAACTAAATGCAGGCAGAATGTCACAGTTGGAAGCAGTGGTGTAGTGGTCCCTGGAAAAGTGGGTATACTCTCAATTTTTGCCTTTTTTTTTAAGTAGCCCAGAAAAACGCCCTGTTTTAGAAACGACATGTAGACTACTCTATTTAGCTCTATTTAGTGTACCCAAAAATCCATCAGTAGTATTTGCTCACCATTATAAAATATCACTATTATAGAATTATCATGACTTGATCAGGAGCAGTTAGTAGGTATTACTGGTGACACAAGCAGCTGCATGAATGTAAATGTATTCGACATGAGGCAAACATCGGACAACGTTAGCCTTTCATAACATTAGCCTTTCATAATGTCAGCCTACTCACACAGTTTAACTATTGGCCACAACATTCCTTCTCCTCTAAATGTGCAGTCATATGACCAGTAGTTTAAAACAGTGACTCATTCTGAAACCACCTTAAAACTTACCTCAGAATTATGGATTCCATGTAGGTTCTCTCGATATGTGTCACTTACTTGAAAGACGATTATTCTGCCTGTCTTCTTTGCATTTCCAAAACATTTGCATCTTTCAACGAGACGTGCAATGACCTGTCAATCAACTGGGGTAGCACTGGCATCTGAGGTGTCCAATCAGGTTCCAGAGGTGGCTAACGCTAGTTAGCAATATTTTCCTTAGAATGGCCCGCCCTACTCTGCCTCTGATTGGCTCATCAGCGCTAATGCCTAAAGGTAACCAATCTGATCAGTGATGGCAGCGAGTACTAGCCAATTAGAGGCAGAGTAGGGCGGGTCATGGCTTCACCCTCCAAGGGGAAAAATAGGCAATTTGGCTCAGATACTACTGAATGGTGTGCATCAGAGGGATTTAGAAGTGGGTATACGCAATGCTGACTGAAAAAAAAGTAATATATACCCTGGACTACACCACTGGTTGTAAGGTTGTAGATGCAAGATGCACATTTATTTGATGAAAACAGGATTGTCTGTCCACACCCAATATTTAGACATGTCCCAGTCCATCAATCTATGAAGATTATTTTCATGCAAACAGGAATTATGCATTCATAGTTATTCCCTTGGATTCATTAAAATTGCTCTGAATGTAGCTTATAGTACTTACGGCGTTCTTCTATACAGAAATGGTTATAGATTTCAAAACATATTGATCTGTAACATTCCCCAACAGAATAGTTTTATTATAGGTTCTATCTACCTGTTTGATTTATTAGATATAAACAGCAACATATCCTAACCAATTAATAGAAAAACTGACAGATATGGCAGGATCATCCCATATTTGACAGCTTGAATATTACAGGAGTCAAGGTGGATTTGTTGTCTTTCCTGACTTGGCTTCAACAGAACCTGATGTGAATGTAAAACTCCCCCAGAAAGCCATCGTGTTTGTCTCATAGGAAGACTTGTATCTCTAGCGTCTCTCAGCATTAGATTACGGATCTCCAGGATCAGTAGTCAGGTCAACAGTCAGATTGTGGTGTATGAAATTTCAAGTCCAGAAATAGCTTTGTTCCAAACTATTGTATTCTTTATTGTACTGTAAAATATTAGTTACAGTAACTTCCTTCCCAGACCACTATAACATAATGTCCTATTTCAGCTTTGTAAAAAAAAAAAAAAAAAGCATTACTGCATTAATTTGCATTTTATATACAGACCGCTAATGGAAATGTATACATTGCCTTGTTGATTAACTCCGAGAGCACAATCTGAACAAATGTACCTTCATGAGTCATATTCATCTAAGGTAAGCAGGTAATTAACCTATAATATAAAACATGTCTAGCTAGATTATTGTGTAAATTTGAAATTATTTATGATCTATTGTTACTGCTGAGTTATTCATTATTTGCTGGCAGATGTAACACATTGAGGTGGATTGCCTTTGAACATGAAAAGAGTATTTTAATCACTACTTAAACAATGATGTCAATGCAAACATTTCATTGTCTTCTGAAACATAAAACCCGAAACACGAGACGTGAAGCTTTGCAGCAGTACCGCACGACATCCTCCACATGTCAAACTTTCAACAGGTAAACTAAGACCATTCAGCTACCCAATCCCTAGACTGGATTTCTGCATACACACATACACACACACACACACACACACACACACACACACACACAAAAAAAATGGTTTAAGCTTTTTTGAGAGCTGCCATTCTCCTCCTCTTTAAGCAAACACTGACTCACCTCCAAATGCAGGGCACAGTGCCAACTTAAACATACATATGATGTGGCACAAAAAAACCCAGCAACAATTGATGCAGACGACTCTTGACATCTCGACCAGGTGTGTGGAAAAAAAAAAAGATTTTTTTTTTCTGGCGCTGTAATTAGCATGTCTGTGTGATGTCAAGGCAACACGTGCTCTTCACATACACAGAAAAAAATAATGACAGCAGGTGATTAGATCATTATGAGAGCAGGTTTAAAGGCCTATTTTCATATATGTATAAAAGCTCTACTTGTGTTTGCAAATCATTTCATTGAATGCTGTGGTTTATATATGACGTGAAAAGTAATACAAAGCTTTTCATATCTAACTAAATTCAGATGCAGTCATATTAAGTGCATACTGTCAGTAGAAATGTGGTATTTTTTGTTATCAAGCTAATCTCACATTCTCAGGATGGTTCAAAGTTGATGGGCTGCTATAAAAATGTATTAGCTGAGTTAATCATGAAAGATTTGGAATTGCAAAGCCTTGAGCTGAACTTTGGTTACCTTTTGTATGGTGTTGTCAGTCAAAAACCGCCTGCAGTCCTTCCTTTTGGCTGCCTCTTATATGGGAAATCTAGGGAGTCAACCATTATCTCCTTTCATACTCTTATATGTCACTCTGGATAAGCTTGATGCCTAAAATAAGAATGTAAAAAGCAAAAACTAATTACTTGGACAGTTGTCAAAATGTTTTACTCCTCACACTGAACGGGATTGACATTGACAGCTTTCTGCACGCTCGCTTCAAGCATAACAGGAATTCAGCGGTTTTTAATCCTCGCTTTAGGTTATCAAGCAGACAGGTGTGGATCCATTGAAAGCTCTGCATGTTGTTAGGAACAGATCCCAGTGTGATCACGTCAGGAGTTCGTGTTGGCAACATGTGTGAGCCTACCTGAGGTGGAAGTGATGCCCAGAAGCAGAAGTATGAGCCATGTGGGGAGGAGCTGTTTACTAACTCTGCATGCATGAGTTACACAGCACAACAGGGGGCTAATTGGTGGCAGGAAATTCACCATGGTAGGGTTTTTGTATAAGGACGAAGATTAGTTTTCAACTTCTTCTTCTTTTTTTTTTTTTTTTTTTTTTTTTACATTACTAGAATGAAGCATAAAAACCAAAATGTTAATTAATCAAGTTTGGAATTTTTGGATTTGTGAGTTTTCAGAGTTGTTACGCCTGTCTGTGTTTGTTTAACTCTGGTAGCTGTTGTTTTTCATGCTCATTGGATGCTCATATTCGGCTATCAAGTTGAAAAGAAGCTGCGAACACAAAAATAATCACATGTTGTATAACAGAAACCGAGCAAACTCCAACTCTGAGTCTTGTTTTTTTTTTTTGGTTTTCTCCCTTTTGGATCATTACTAGAAACTTTTCGTCTACAGCCCAGCTCTCCCTCACTCTGTTTTTTTTCTCCTTTCTTGCATAATCACATATGAACAGTAGATAAATGCATTCAGCTACAGCACTAATGCCACAAGTCCACTATGTGGAACTGGCTCAACTCGACTTGGGTACCAGGTACTCTTCCTGGAGACCATTTCCATTACAGGATACTACCGACTTTAGAGTACCTGGTCGTCATAGTGATGTTGCACGTAACTTCTGTGACGTCTGCTCGGAGAGTTGCTGATAAACTTGCTTGTTGCGTGTTGCCCCATCACGCTCACACTGAATCTTTTCATCAGCCACCAAGGACAGAAATGTCTGAACCTCCTCAACCAACCATGGTGTCGTTTTGCGGGCTGTCATCATGGATTTGCATACTGGTATATTTACTGTAAACTTCCGCACATTAATGACGCAGAGACAACTCTCTGACCAATCAGTGGTCTGCAGTGTTTACACATCACATTTTAATATCTCTTCACTCATTTCAGAACCTTGGCCGAGCAAGTACTAGAAAAGTAGTACTGGGTACCAGATTCCAGGTTCTTTTACGTAACAGAAATGCAAAAATGGTCGAGCTGATACCACGTAGTGGAAATGTGGCATAAGATATACACATGTTCCAGTGTTTCCTATCTTTCTACTGTCTCAGGGAAAAATTTGACACATCTGGAATCCACTCCTGGACCATGTGGCCGGTGAATTTGGTTTGAGATTTTCTCCCGTTTTTGTCCATTTTTCATCTGTACCTTGTAAATTAAAGAATGAAAAATCTCAATCTCTGTTGTCTGAATGGCTTGTGGTTATGTACCAAGGCACTAAATCCATGGTAAAACTAAGGGGGGGAAAAGTAATCTTGGGCCTTTATCCAGCTTTTATGAATCCAATGTTAAAGAGGGGAGATGATGATCAGTGTGTCATTTTCTTGGGAGTTTCTCCGTGGTTGCTCTCTGCCCAAACATTTCTCCTGTTCTAGTCATGAAACAAATGAAAAACCAACTCGTTGTGACAGGTATTTCTCGTTAAGCGCTCTAGGTCCTGAACAAAAGCTGAATGTAGGACCAGGGGGAGCGTGAGGGCTGCTGAACTCAACCTGGACCTATGTCAGGGTTACAGCGAGCTGTGGCTGTAGGAAATAAAATAAGATCAAATATTTAACCCTGTAGAGCCTGGACCATTAAATCACTGACAGAAAATTCCAGTTCTTTGAAACTGGAGCCTTTATTGGTCCTTCTGAACAACTAAAACATTTTTTTTTTTTTTTCAAATATCAATTTTCATGTATAAGTTTCAATTTTGTATCATATTTGACACATCGGGTCTCAGTGCTCAAATATTATTATTTTTGACCAAACAAAAACATAATATAACACAGACATGTCTAACAAATTGGTAATTCCTTTTCAAAATTGGCAAAGTTCTGCCTCCTTCCTCATTAATAACAGTCTTGTAGTGTCACTGGAAAGGCCTCTGGTGAACGAATTCCTCTCCCCTGGTGGATTATCCCTGTATTGCATGTATCTAATTGTATACATCAGGTTTTTCAAGAAAAAAAAATCACACTGATTATGTAGAGGGCTTCAAAACTAGGGTTAAATAATTATATATTAGCTGCAACAAATGAAAGTAGATTGCTATAATTCCTCTGAAGTCGTGCATGGTGGATTGTCTACAAGTGTTGTTGTCATGCAAGCACAGAATTTTGGCTTAACTTTCACTACATGTCTTTCTTTTTTGAAGATAGTGAGGAAACAGGAAAAAATCTTCTGCTGACATATTTTATCATGCCCTAACTACACTGTAAATTATGCATCTGGTTTGCCACTCATTCTTATGCAGCATTGAAACAAGGGACCGTTTTGGGGGCATAAGCCTCAGCACCTTCCTTTTTCTGCTTCAGTCTTTTCTTTCCTTTTCTCTATTTTTCATACTTAACTGTACTTATCAGCATCATTACAGAGTCCAAATCCGCTATCAGAGGGCTGAAGTGATAAAAAAACAAAAAACAAAAAAAAACAAAACAACAACTGTGTCTTGCTTTGGAGGGCAAAATGACAGGATTTACACTGGAATTCTCTGATCACGGGGAATTAAGATCAGGAATATGCTGACTCGGAAGCTTATAGCACTAGCACATTTTACTGGGATGGTGAGGAGGGGTGGGGGTAGGAGAAACTTACATTATTCATATACTTATGTAGGCTTAGGGTACGTAGAAAAATGAATTAATGTAGTGTTATAACTGCATAGCTCACAGCAATAAAATAATCACTGGAGAGCCTATGCCAATAGTTATACAACACAAGGCTCCATATCTTCACAGCTCACGTGCATGTTCTTAACTGTATTAATAGGGTGTGTGTGCGAAAATAGGTACAAACATATGAAGTCATCCCTTCCCACAATGCTAATTTACATGTTATGACGGCAATAGACAGAGGTGGAGAAAATGTTACATTCCCGCTTTCAGGCAGAACTCGTACTACTTTGAAGGCAAGTAAAAAAAAAAAAAAAAAAAAAAAAAAGAAGCGGCAAACTCCAGCAGATGAAATATTAGACATGTTTGGTCAAGTGAAGAGTGGAGGAAAACAGTGTTTATTTGGTCCAAGTTAAGAAACAGTGCAATCACATTGACAGACTCATCCATATTAATGAGGCTTGTACAACAGAAAAAAAGGCAAAAATCTGAAATGAAAATTACAAATGCATGAGATTCCTTAGTTCTAGCACCTCCACCTCAACCCTCCTTCTCTCCTTCACTCTTACCTTACTGTTCTTTATCTTCATATTGTTCTGTTTCCTCTTTACCGTGTTTGTCTTTTTTTCTTCACATACTTTACCGCACCCCTCCCTCTCGTTCTTGCTCTGTCCATCTCATTGTGCATCACAGTCTGTATACTGTCATCGAGCAGCTGGTATTTTACCATTTTACCTACCAGTATGGAAAACAGCTATAACTCAGCATCGTTTTACTTTAGTTAAGAATATTAAAATTTCCCCCAAAACAAAGCAACTTGAATACAGTGAACAGTTTTATCTCATACTGTGAGTGTCACGTCATCAGGGGCAACCAATTGTGAGCACCATGAAAGGTAAACATTGTGGACCCTTTATGGTGGTGTGGTCCATAACTAACGCAACTTACGCTGGAATGAAACAAAACTGAAACTTTTTTTTTTTTTTTTAACACATATCTTTATTAAGGTTTTAACACATTACATATATTTTCTGACATGAAATGATAATATTGTGTGGGTCTTCCTTGAACATAAATCCCCAGAACGCCCCCCCCCCCCCCCAAGACCACCTCTGAATTTTGAAACAGCTCTGAAAGCAAATAACATAAAATAAAAATTTACAGACAATATAAGTTATATTGACTTCATTACTTCTCAACATCCATTTTTTTTAAATATCTGATACATAATCAAACATCATTTAAACAAAAAAAGGGGGTATGGTCTCACTTTATAAGTTATGATAATGAGATATCAGGTTTTGATTCTAAACATTTTAGAAATGAATTCCATATCTTGTGGAAGATATGAGTTTTCAAAACTGAAACTTAACATGCTTTCAATGACTTCTCTACCTCTATTATACAGCAAATCTTCCACAAAATTTTCACAACTTCTAACCTGTATCCACTGGACCCCTCCACTTCTCTATGGGCCCCCCCCAAATAGTGGGCCCCATGAATTTGTCATGTTTACCCCCCCCCCCCCTTAACAGCACCCCAGCACATCATGATAAAGCAACAGACATTGCACTAAAAGGATTGGGTGCATCTGATGCATTTAACTTCATCTGCTGCATTATTGGTTAAAGCTATTGATTTTCCTTTCATGATATGGAGATTCATTCGCACAGAAGTGGACATCTTATCCCAGACAACTTTTAACCTTGAGAAATATGCATGCCCAGCCAGTCCAGAAAGTGCGTTGTGTCCAGGACTAAATTGATGAACTGGCATGCATTAGCATAGTATGAGTGTTCCCCCTAGGGAGCGCCAGTAGCCTGAAGCTGTTAGCGTTGCTTACTTGTGTTTGTGGGCGCGTGTGTGTGTCCACATGCGTCCGAGTGTGTGGGAGAGACACCTACTCTGTGTGCCTGCGGCCCCTCTTGTGCAGGTGGGTGGATGCATGTATGCCTGTCAAGAGCACTTGGAGAGAAGCTGCCAAGGTGAGAGCGAGACTGACCCTGGCCACCTGTCCCTGACACCCACCTCACAGCTCCCTCCCTCCTTCTCTCTCTCTCTCTCTCTCTCTCTCTCTCTCTCTCTCTCTCTCTCTCTTTCCCCTCGTCCTCTGTCTCACAGTATTTCTTTTACACACAACTATTGCTCTTTACACAGGTGATTGATTAAGCCAGAAAGCCCCGGCATTTAGGGCTGGAAGGGGGAGGAACAAGGGAGGAGGGGTAGAGGATGAATGACCATAAATGCAGAGCCTCTGTCCGGGGTTAGTCAGGTCTGACCAGAACACAAGCAGACAACACCTGCATCCGGCTGTGGTGTCACTTAAGTAACACTGCAGTAAGGAATGCCACAACCCATCAACCCCAGCAGCAACAGCTCAGCCCTGCTTTACTTAATCACGCACTATTAATAGCAGTGATTCAAGGTTTGTCTGGGATGATGTGCTGTGATTTTGTGATGGGGGAGATAAAAATGTCTTCGTGTCAGGGCAAGTTTCTAAGATAATCAGATGTTTTGTTTTTGTAATACTAGCCCCATTTTTCGTCTTTTTTCTTGTCAAGGGGAAGAGGTTTGTCAGTCATCTACTAGTCAGGGAGATTTCCGTTGATTTTTTTTTTCTTTCCCACCTAGTTTCCAAGCTTAAAGAGCCTTGTTGACATGAAATGGAGTGAATCCATGCAGGATGAAAGGGAATACCTTGTCTGGTTGCAGAACAACACTGGGTTGTACCACTTTCAAAACTCTGCAGACTTGGCATGAAAATGGCCACCGTCTCTATGTTTATGCTTCTCTGAGACTTGTGAAAATAAACACTCTCTTTGGCAGCTGAAGTACCACCAGCTCACTGCCACATAACGATTAAACACATTTTTGGAATCATTATAGTAGATGTAAATCACAAAAGAAAACAGAGT
Organism: Sphaeramia orbicularis; assembly: GCF_902148855.1. NCBI lineage: Eukaryota > Metazoa > Chordata > Actinopteri > Kurtiformes > Apogonidae > Sphaeramia > Sphaeramia orbicularis. Next base: position 22,547,269 of record NC_043960.1, read on the forward strand.
TTTAAAGTGGTTTATTCTTACAAATATAAAACAAAATTGAGCCACTTCCTGTGTTGCCAAATCTGTTATATCTGATGGGAAAAAACAGTTAGACAACAAAAGAGTAACATAAAAAAGAAAAACACATAATACAAGCCACAAGCACTTTATTTACACAAGATGTGATTCAGGCTGAGTCTAAACTCATTTTTCAAAGGTGGAAACCACCGAATGCTGCTCTCCAAACCTTCAGTCTTCATTTAATCAATTTAATCAGGTAATCTAATAAACTGCCATGATGGGATCAAACAAACTGACATCTTACCTCTAAAGTAAATTAATTTAAACTTACAAACTATGTCATATCAGTGTGCAAATGTAAATAAATATCTCCAACACTGATGGACTGAAATATGAGTTCTAAGAAAGATAGCTCGGGGACAACAAATTATTCAAGACAATGTTGTAAATGTCAGATGCAAATCATAATTTGTGCTGGCATTCAGAGCCATTTCACAGTGCAGCGAATACAGAACTATTTTTCATACTCACCCAGTTCATATGCACATTGAATTTCTCAGGTCCGGGCCTTAATGGCTCAAAATGTTGTTTTGCATGAACGAATGACCTGAGTTAAAATTCTGACAGCTATCAGAGCATCCTATAGAATATTTTAAGCATGTTCAATTAACTGTTATTCATCCTTTTGCTCCAGTGCAAACTTCTTTATTTGACAATGTAAATCAATACTGACTTAAGCGTTGGATCTGCAGGGTATTACTGTGCAGGGAGACAGTGATTATATATGGAATATATTCAGGTCATTAAAAGTCATAAAGGACTTTTGCAATGTGTGCCATCAGGCCGATAGAAATTACTTCAACAAAGTGCTGTGAAGATCAGAGATCAAAACACTGGATGGGCAGAATAAAATGACAGGAATAGGGTATAAGAGTATAAAGGTGACTCGTATATCCCTACAGCTTCACTGGATGAACTCATCAAAATTTAGGGAAGGTCACCATCACTGTGACCTCACAAAAAAAAAAAAAAGAAAAAAAAAAAAAAAGGATTCCAGCCCATAACTTAAGGACTCAAACTCTAATTATGACAAAATGTCACACATATTTGCATTAGAATAAAATGAAGAAGGGGGATTAGCTCAGATGGTAGAGCGCTCGCTTAGCATGCGAGAGGTAGTGGGATCGATGCCCACATCCTCCAATAGCTAGACTTTTGGGGGGTCGTCAGTTTGATTCCATGGTCTGGCGAGAGTTGTTGGCTGAAATGCCCTTGAGCAAAGCACTTAACCCCCCCCCCGCCATCTGCTCCCCAGGCACCTGATATGGTGAACCCCGTCTGACAAAATAAAGGTCACCATCACCGCTGTGACCTCACAAAAAAAAAAAAAAAAGAATACCAGCCCATAACTTAAGGGCTCAAACTCTAATTACGACAAAATGTCACACATATTTGCGTTAGAATAAAATGTAGAGGGGGGATTAGCTCATATGGTAGAGCGCTCGCTTAGCATGCGAGAGGTAGTGGGATCGACGCCCACATCCTCCATTAGCTAGCATTTTGGGGGGTCGTCGGTTTGATTACTTGGACTGGCGGAGAGTTGTTGTCTGATGTGCCCTTGAGCAAGGCACTTTAGCCCCCCCGCCCCCCCCTCCCCCCTATTTGCTCCCCAGGCACCTGATATGGTGAACCCCATCTGACAAAATAAAGGTCACCATCACCACTGTGACCTCACCAAAAAAAAAATATTCCAGCCCATAACTTAAGGGCTCAAATTCTAATTATGACAACTGTCATACATATATGCATTAGAATAAAAAGATGAAGTGAGGTGGTTAGAGGGGGATTAGCTCAAATGGTAGAGCACTTGCTTAGCATGCAAAAGGTAGTGGGATCGACGCCCACATCCTCCACTACCTATCTTTATGGGGGCTTGTCAGTTTGATTCCTTGGACTGGCGGAGAGTTGTTGGCAGGCGTGCCCTGAGCAAGGCACCCAACCCCCCCCGGGCAACCGTCATGGCAAGCCCACTGCTCCTAGTATGCAGTATGTGATGACCTAGTGATAGGTTGAAATTTATGGAAGGTCACCATCACTGTGACCTCACAAAAAAGAAAAAAAGGATTCTGGCCCATAACTTAAGGACTCAAACTCTTATTATGACAAAATGTCACACACATCTGCATTAGAATAAAAAGATGAAATAAAGCTTTTAGAGGGGGATTAGCTCAAATGGTAGAGTACTCGCTTAGCATGCGAGAGGAAGCGGGACTGACACCCACATCCTCCAAAAGCTAGCTCTTTGTTTTGGTTTGGTGGTTTGATTCCCTGGATGGGCAGAGAGTTGTTGGCTGATGTGCTCTTGAGCAAGGCACTTAACCCCCATGACAAATTTCGATGAGTGATGTGAATGAACCTCTACTGACAAAACAAAGGTTATCTCTCTTAGACATTTTATATCCAGAGGGTCAAAGGTCATAAGATAAGATCACCATAAGATCAGAATATTGTCTCAACGCATTACAAGCTTTTCTGCCCTTTATTTAGAACCATATTCATCTGTAAAACAACAGTATAAGCGCAGATAGTATATTCTTTTTTAAACACTTTTATTTTCTTTTTATTCTTGTACTTCATCATCATGTCGTAAATGTTGTCTTTTCGTCCATCTTTCTTTCTTGCCATTTTTCTGTCTGTATAAGAAGATAGAAATTCATTTAGATCATGAAATAAGTTACTTTACAACAGCTACTGACTTCTAGAAATAGGTATCCTTTATTAAAAACATTTATTACTAATTGTGGGCTGCAGGCAGAGAACTTCATGAACATAATTTGATCTTAAGATAGTAGATGCATCTGATGAACTTACATTTCTTGTTTTGATGAACTGAATTAAACCAATTTGTTGCAGAGTTGGTCTCCATTCCTTTTTTATTTAAAATTCAAAGCACATGCTCCATTGGGCTGTTTGCTCACTCAAATCACATCAAATGTGTTAACCTTCACTACAGATCACCTGTACTTTAAAACTGTAATACTTCACACTGCCGAAATTCACTGTACTGCACTCAACTTTTACATTAAAGCTCAATGTGCGATCCCATTTCATAATTTATTCATTTTGGCTAACAGCATTGTCTACTGGGAGTGCATGATCCTCTACTCCAAAGAGGTGCACTCTCCACTCTACCCACAAATGCCTCTCTGGCCTTGCAAATTGCATCTTTATGAAGGAATGAGGACAGGCCATTTTGTCACAAACACAGTTGTTTGCTCTCTGGGGAATGCCTTAGAACCGCAACTGACTCAGAGACACTGTCCCTGTCATGTCCTTTTCCCCAGATGGAGAGTGTGGGGGCCATAAGTAACAGAGAGCTGAGTTATGGAAGGCCAAGTTTGGATTAAGGGGCTTGTATAGTGAACACCATTAGGACTGCTGAGACCCAATGGCTCTCTGGTGGGAGGGTAGTGTTAAATGGACAAGCACACTGGCATTTTACCATTGAAATCCTCAGGGACGGTCCCACTCAACGTTTCAGAGCAGCCACAGCCCTCAAACTCCTCATGGTGGAAGGTTAGGCGTGTGGCATATTTAATATCCTCACAAACCTATTTTGTAGAAAGGTTACAGAGTTATTGACTGGAATTAGCACCACTCACAAATGCAATTTCAGCCAATCACCGGCTGTTTAAAATATATACTTAACGACATTAAAAATGCACGGGTCAGAATAATATGTATATTTAGAGATATATTAAATGAATTTGTTTCGGAGTTACCTTTGTATTAAAGAGGAAAGCACAGGTCTTTAGAGAATGAACTGAGGACAAATTGTGATCAACTTAACACGTTTATTCCGTCACTGAATACAGGTACTCAGAAACTGAAAGTGTCGTCATTCAATATCAGATGTGTCCAGGGTGGGATTTGCTGGGGGTGATGGGGGGGATAAACACCCCCTCTAGTTTTTACATCCCTACTTCGGCTCAATGAATTTCATCCTCAAGGGGAACAACCAACCAATTGAAATTCCAGGCAGGTTGTGACAGTTTTCTTACACCTACTGTATATCCTACATTACTGGCACTAATGTTCACCTGAACCGAACTGGGGGGGGGGGATTAATGCGACAAATTGATAGGGCCCAGCATTTGTGTGTGCAGTGGATACAGGTTAGAAGTTGTGAAAATTTCGTGTGAGATCCACTGTATAATAGAGGAATAGAACCCGGGACGTTGGACATTGACAGTAAATCTTCACTTTCGTTTCACACCAGCATTAGTTATGTTAGTTATGGACCGCACCCCCACGTATGTAACTGCTGCCCCCCCTCCGACAACGAAGAAAAACAACATCTCCCCTCTGTTTTTTGGACAAATCGCACCCTGGGTGTGTCCACCTCTGGCTTCCAAACAATCAGTGCAGTGACGACACCTGGGACTAAGTCTCATGATCCTGTCCTGAGGGATCCGATCACTAAGATGACTGATTGTACTGCAATGACAGCGCAGACGGCGAGTGACTTTACCATGGCTCAGACTTGCTTGTAACATGCTAATGGCATCTTCTTTCTGTTGTACCATAAGTCGTGGAATTTTGAGCTGGAAAAAACATTTCAGCCTTTTCTTTGCTGCTTTTACATAGACTATTGACCACGCCTAAAGTTACCAGTCAAGCATGACTCTGTACAAGAGATTCGGCTCAATGTCCGACATCAAGGGATTAGTCCAAACACTGTTGCATGCATTGGGAAAGAAAAAAATACAGCTTTAACTGTGTTACTCATCTCAGGAGCAACATATACAAAATAAGCACCTGAGCAAATCATTTTCTGGAAATTACACTACATGTTTTGACCGTGCGTTTTTAATGGTGCTAAGTACATGAAAAGAAACTGATTACTTTTTTTGACATTGATTTTCATGTTTTTATTGATATATTTTCTTATAATTCTAGCCTGTTGTATCACTAGAAAATGTTTAATGGGTGAAAAGGAAAATAAAAAAAACATTAAAAAGTAAGTTACACAAAATGAAAGCCATAACATTGTTAATGATATCCAACTGTACAGTGAATATTCTTAAATAAACTAGTATTTGTATAACAAAAAAAAAGAAAAGAAATCAATTACTACATGATTTAAATTGACAGCTGTTGAGTTTAGCACTGATACCGTTACACGTACACTATGTTACAGAAATTAAAAAGACCAACATGAAGTAATATTCTCCAGCAAAACCCACTGTTATAAAATGTAGAAACGAAAGGCTCTTAAGCCTCAGTCAAATTGATTACAAAAGTTGTTCAAAGGGCTGTCTCTGTGTATTGCATTTGGAAGGCAGTTAATATTCTTCAAAGAATGCATCGGGCGATTTCATAAATCCCATGATATATACCCAGGTTCAGGCAGCTTACCACCTCTAATAGAGAGAGGTGCATCAAATGGTAGAATATGCTTCTTAAGGGAAAAAAAGCTATGAGACTGTCAGTCTTGAGATGTGTGTTGTCAAGTAGGATTGTGAATTCTCAGAGGACAGAAAGGGAAAAGTATGCTTCTTATGACACTTTTTTGGCAGTCTATCTAATCTTCATCATGGAATATATACAGTGTATCTGGTAATCCGATTTAGGGAACATTTAGTAGTACTTATGAGGAAAAATGTGGTGCAGCTCTAGACCTTATTCGACATTTTAAATGCCTATAGCATTGCGTGTGCTTACATACAGCTCTGGAAAAAAAAAAAAGAGACCACTGCAAAATTATCACTGTCTCTGATTTTACCATTTATAGGTATGTGTTTGAGTAAAATGAACATTTTTGTTTTATTCTCTGAACTACAGATAACATTTCTCCCAAATTCCAAATAAAAATATTGTTATTTTGTTATTTAGAGCATGTATTTGCAGAACATGACACATTGTCAAAATAAGAAAAAGATGCAGTGTTTTCAGACCTCAAATAAAGCAAACAAGTTCATATTCATTTCCACAGAACACAATATTCAATTCAATATTTGGTGGAAAAGCCCTAATTTCAACAGTCGCTTTTCCACTGACCCTCAAATTGCATGAATATAACTTGCGCATAAAAATGTACCTAATGGAAAAAACAACAATTTTGCTCAAACTCTTCTTTTTCAATGAAAAGTTTTTGCGCTGGCAAGAGATGGTTTTAAAAATTCAACAAGCTCAGCCATGTTTGATGGCTTGTGACCATCCATCTTCCTCTTGATTATATTCCAGAAGTTGTCAAAGTGGGTTCAGGTCTGGAGACTGGGCTGGCCATCTGGTAGTCTGTCATCCACACCTTTATTGACCTAGCTGAGACCAGGAACATTGTCCTGATAGAAAAACCAGTCCTCAGAGTTTGGGAACATTGTCAGAGCAGAAGTCCAGTAGTTTTCAATAGTTATTTAGTTAGTTCACTGTTTTTGCCTATTGTAAGAAGATAGTGATGGCCACAGTAGTGGTTTTTATACTTCTCCTTCTTAAATAAGACATTAATCAGGTGTTTATTCAGTAGAATAAGGTGTACTTGTGTTGGAATTCAACAGATACAGGAATGGAATGGCTGTCATACATGCACACATGCTGGTTTCACAGGAAATTGCAGCGGTCTCTTACTTTTTTCCAGAGCTGTATATCTCTGTATGAGGCTGCATCCATCTATGTGCATGTGTCAGATGAGGGAATGCAGCGTTCACCTGTGGCTGACCTCTCGCTGGCAGCTGGACAGGTGAGCTGTGCTGCTGCCTCATTATATTCAGGCCCAAGATATGTTGGCCTGCACAGCCAAACCTTAAACTGGCACACAGGAACATGCATAGACACACTTAAACAAACGCACACATTATTCCACTGTCCTGACTGACACACTTTGCAGAATTAATGACTTTATGTCCTCTCTCTCTCTCTCTCTCTCTCTCTCTCTCTCTCGTCTTTATTTACACTTCATCAATCTTATCAGTCTTAGTCTGGTTGACAAATGGATCACAAATCAAGAACAAAGGTTGTGACATCTACCTTGTTAAGCTTCTTCAAATGTTGAAGTTTCTCTTTGTTAAGCTTTGTGCTTTTTTTTTTTTTATTTATTTCCATGCCCTGTCACAGTCTGAAAATATAAGTACAAGAAATTTTAGAAAATTTGCAGTAGTTTTATTCCATTTTTCAATCTTGTGCCAACATAACCAGAGGCAATCTAGTCTGTTGTCCAACTTAAAAAATAAACTAATATCAAGAAATAATATAAGGATCAATATAAATAACACAGTCAACAAGTAAATATGTTTGTATCAATAGTGAAAAGTAAAATATCGTTATGTCAAGAGCAAATTTACATTATAAAGAATGCATGAAATCATGGTTTTGTCACTGCTTTATTAAATAGTTGAGAGGACTTCATCAGTAAAGTCAAACATTTTTTGACTGAGACCATACTGTTCGCTATGAACCAAGGTTAAGTTCTTCTGTTGTTCTGTACATTATCCAGTCTATAGTCATGACAATCAATAACAGCCATAGTCTGACACCATTGTTCACTGTGGTTTTGAAATTAAACCATTATGTGCTACTTCACATGTTGACGGTTGGTATAATTTCTGGATGATATTAAAGATTTCCTCTGGTGTACCATAATGCCTCATGAGTGAGAGTCACAGTCTGTTTGTCATTAAATGCAACATATAATGAAGAATTCCATTTAAGGGATTGTTCAGTGAACTGTCCTTCCAGAAGTCTTGTTTGTTGATCTCTTAATTCATAATGTAATAGAGCACAGAGTTTGATCCTTCTGTTCAATGTTTCCAGGCACTGACAACAGCATTCAGTCAGTTTGACTTGCAAATGTCTTAAAGTAAGAAAACAAGGAATCCTACTAAGTGATACCTCAAAAACCTTTCTTTTCAATAAATGTAAATGTCAATATTATCCATAAAACACTTATTGGCTGTGTTGAAAAGTTCATTATAAAATGGTTACATTCCTGGTGTAGTGGTCCCTGGAGAAGTGGGTATACTCTTAATTTTTGCCTTTTTTTTTTAAATTTCTTTTTTTTTTAAGTAGTCCAGAAAAAAATACTCTGTTTTAGAAACAGTGGCAGATAAGACTACTCTATTTAGTTTACCCAAAAATCCATCAGTAGTATTTGCTCACTATTATAAAATTATCATGACTTGATCAGGAGCAGTTTGTAGGTATTACTGGTCACACAAGCAACTGCATGAATGTAAATGTATTCAATATGAGGCAAATATAGGATAACATCAGCCTTTCATAATGTCAGCCTTTCATAACGTTAGCCTACTCACACAGTTTAACTATTGGTGACAACATTTCTTCTCCTCTAAATGTGCAGTCATATGACCAGTAGTTTAAACCACCTTAAAACTTACCTCAGAATTATGGATTCCATGAAAGTAGGTTCTCTCGATATGTGCCACACATTTGAAAGACATTTATTCTGCCTTTCTCGTTTGCATTTCCAACAATCGTGCATCTTTCAACGAGACATGCAGTGACCTGTAAATCAAGTGGGGTGGCACTGGCACCTGAGGTGTCCAATCAGGTTCCAGAGGTAGCCAGCGCTAGTTAGCAATATTTTCCTCAGAATGGCATACCCTACTCTGCCTCTGATTGGCTCATCAGTCCTCATGCTTAAAGTTAACCAATCTAATCAGTGAAGGCAGCAAGTACTGGCCAATTAGAGGCAGAGTAGGGCAGGTCATGGCTTCACCATCCTAAGGGAAAAAATGGGCAATTTGGCTCAGATACTACTAAATGGTGTGAATCGGGGGGATTTAGAAGTGGGTGTACATAATGCTGACTGAAAAATAAGTAGATATATGCCATATACCGCTGTATACCCTGGACTATACCACTGTTCCTGGCTAATTTAAGACTGCCTGTGCTCAACCGATACTGAAGAAACCAGGACTTGGTCTGACGTCTATAGAGAATTTTAATGCAATTTCAAAATGGCACTATATTGCTAAGGTTCTGATAAAACATGTCTCAAATTAACAATCAAGTGCTCTGTAAAGATTAGTAGTAAATCACTATGATTATTATTATTATTATTATTATTATTATTATTATTATTATTAGTAGTAGTAGTAGTAGTAGTAGTAGTAGTAGTAGTAGTAGTAGTAGTAGAAGTAGTAGTAGTAGTATTACTATACCAAGCATATGAAGAAAAGAATGCATGTATAGTATCAAAACATATGTCTGAAGCAGAATATACATTCTGAAACCACATTTCATCACACTGCCGTTCAATGTACTGTATATCTTAGGTCACCATCTTTATCCATTTTGCATTTACAATACGCTGCATTAAAAGCTTCCGACTCTGTAATGAATTCGTTTTCCAAGCCTTGTGAGAAAAAAAAGCATATGTTGAATATATACATGCCTTATTCTGTTTTGGTGAATGAACTTATGGAGCACAATGCACACACACACACTCACATACCGGTGAAAACATTCCTCAGTACTTGTTGATATATCCACCAAGAAATGCCCTCAAATGAATGGTATTGATTTGTTCAGCTTGTTCAGTGGAGCACAGCGGCATTGGAGCCTATTTGAATGGAAGTCAGCTTCTTTTAACAGGCCTGCCTGCCTGCCTCTCTGCCCTGGCCTCCCTGGCAGTTATTGGCATGCTACGCTTATTGATGTCTCAAATGCACGCTTTGATTTTTCCTCCGTCTGGAAACTCTGCACCGTTTAAAACTTTTAATCGGTTGCATGCGTGTAGTCAGGGTTATCTACAAGGGCTGAAAGAGAACGGTTAACTTTGTCTAACCTTTTCACAAACCACAATCAAATAAGCTGGAATCAATTCAGAATTAAAGTGTAAGTTCATTAGTGAGCAGTGGCTAAAATCAGATTCTGAGGCATGCGCTTCCAAACAAGGTTACCTTCATGCTAAAAAAAAATACACTCTCAAATACTGTCTTTTTTTTTTTTTTTTTAGCATTCCACCATGACAAAGGATCAGGAGTGAATGGTTACAGAGGTGATAAATAGAAGAATGTGTGCCTGGAGTTTTCAGCGTTACGTTGGCTCTAAGTGGGACTTTCAGGACCAAAAGCTCTCTAATTACCAGCAAACGCCAAAATGGACAAACATGTGGCCAAGGCAAGGCTTTGTTTGTAAATATTTAAGCTTGGAAGTTGTAAAAGGAGACTGAGGAAGGTGCTGGGGGGCACAATTAAGGCTGGTAACAAAAAGCCAGGCCCCTTGTTCATTTTACCCCTCCTACCCCCCCCCCCCCCCCCCTTCCAAACAAGCCCACTGCCTCCACAAACCCTTCCTAAGAAAGCTGTCTACCAAAGTTAAGGGCACCCACTTCACGGAGGGGCCAACAGAGGTGAAGGGTCAAAGGTTAACTGCAGCTCTTTGGGCTGAAACTAACGTTGATGACAAGTCGTGTTGCTGATGTGCCAACAGTGGAGGTCAAACAGACCCTGGTGGAGGTTTGGGCTCTTCATCACTTTAACTGCAGGAATAACAATCAATTTGTCATGTGTCGAACAGGGGGCTTTCATTTAGGTGACACCACCATGTGTATACCCACAACTTGCCTGGAATTGCTTTGGAAAACCAGCCTTTCCTCTTAAAAAAAAAAGTATTTATTCCAAAAAGAAATAAATAAATAAAAGGTGCATGACAAATGGCCAGTGTGTATTCCTGTACCCAATATCTTTAACAGCATTTTATAATGCTAATAATTTCAGCTTGTAGTGTTTTCACCTTCGTTTCCATACATATAATGGTTTTGCATTAGAGGTAATATAATCAATGCACCATCTATTTTGAATCAAAAACATGCGTACACAGACACAGTGTTGCATCTGCTAATGCGTGGCCTTTGATTATTGATGGGCCATTTGCAGACAGCCTTAACTGCACAATATGTCTCACCATTACTTTCCTGACCTCATTCTGGCTTGGGGACAACATTATTCATGTAAGAGCCGGAGGAGAGGAAGAGAAAGAGGGATGAGGCCTGTGGGGGAAATGGTGTGTATGTGTGTGTGTGTGTTTGAGTGTCTGAGTGTGTGTGTGAAAGGAACAGAGGTCTGCAGAATCATCATCAATAACCCACCTCTCCTTCTTGTATATAAAGAAATGAAGGGAAAAAGGGGGGAAGAGAATAAAGGAGTGAAGGAAGAGTGACAAGAGGGCTGTAACAGGGTCATAGAGGGGCAAACACTAGTCTAAAAAAAAAAAAAAAAAGATCTGTCCAAATGCTATTTTAAGTTCCTCTTTCCTCTCCTCTCCGCAGCTTGAGGTAATTTAAGAGTGTCTAAACCCAGACAGTGTGCAAAGGAAGTAGCATTCATCACCTGAAGAAGACACCGGTGTTCACAAGGAAAGAAGGATGAGAACCCGAAGAGAATCAGGAGAGAGAGGGACTGAGAGAAGGAAGATAGGGTGCAACAGAAGGAGGCACTATCATCTCGCATCAGGGTGCATGTATCATGTGAAGTATTTCCATACCTGTTACCATGACTATGCTCTGCTCCATGTATCTGTGTATTTTCTAGCAATGTTTGTTCAGTCTTTAGAATATGCAGTTCAGGCCCTAATGAGCTTCACACGCAACACAACACAAAAAAAAAAAAAAAAAAAATACCAGATGGATGTGCAGAAGTGAGTCAATAATCAGACAGACAACTGAAAACACTTCTTTAAGAATGAACACTAGACTTTATTCTGCTATGCATGGTTAGGCCATGAATCACCACATTCCAACCTCCCAGGATTGAAAAAAGTTTATCAGTAATGTCAAGGTATTAGAACTTGGTATTTTATAACAATTTCATTTTAATACAAGTGCACTAATAAGTAGTTTTATCATCCTAAACTAGAGCTCCCATGAGGCATAGCACATAACTCCATAGTACTGAAAATACTGTAAATATTGTGACTTTTAGTACCTTTAAAAGAATGAAAATCTATGCACCTGTTGTTTGTACCAGAAAGTTCCCTTGGCATTTGATTTAACCCTATAAAACCATTTGTCTCATATTTGCAACACCAGGTTCTGAGACCTCTATTTTATCAATAAGATCAATATTTTAATATAATACCTTAAAAACCTGTTGTATATGACCCGATACATGTTTTCTACCCCCTTGTGGATTATTATCCCACTAAAGCCAGTGGAAGGGCTTTTTTTTTTTTTTGCTTTGTTTTGTTTTGTTTTGGTTTTTTGCCATTTTTAATATGGCCACTATCATTAAATCACCCATACAGTTTTTGCTGGAAAGTCTTTGGTAATTTTCAAAAATGTTATGTTATGTTATTCTTAAAAAAATAAAAAAGAAAAAAACATGTAGTAAATTTGGTATTGCAGGGATATAAGGTGCTTTATAAAAAAAAACGCCCAGTGTATCATATACAAAATATATTGTGAACAAATGATACAGCAAAATATTTTGTTTGGATATCGTTGAAAGGTCTAGTAAACATCTCAACTCCAAAAAAAATTTAATTTTGTATTTGTATTTGAAATTTGAATTTCGATGGATCAGGTTTTACAGGGTTAAAGACATTGTTAACTTGATGCACACAACTTAAAAATACCACTAAACTACAAACTTCTTTGCATATTTTATTGAGACTGATGTGTTTTATATGTGACAAGCTTTAAAGGGGTCATATTTTGCTAAACTCACTTTTATTAGTCTTTGGTTCATTTATTTGTGTATTTAGACCCTAATAGTTCAAAAAGTTTGAATTTGAACCCTCCAGGTGCTGCAAAGCTATCTTTATATTAATTTTGACAAAAATCAAGTGGATTTCTACAACCCGTTTTAATTCCTGCTTAATTTGTTACATTTTATAACTAGTTACGTCACGGCATTTGCACATGTAAGGTCAAGACTTCTGACGAACATTTCTCCGAGTACGCCATAATTGTTTATCAGCAGCAGCGGTTGTAGTCCAAACTGAAAATATGTCCAAACTTCGAGCCGATTACCTAAAATGTTCAGTTGTTGGTTGAACGGAACAGAGCAGCACAACCAACAACCTGGAGGGGGTGGGGCATGAAGTGGCTCATGTGCATTTAAAGGGCCAGCGCTCAAAACCACCTTTCTGGTGTCATTACTCAGAAATAGGGTTGAAGATGGACCTGTGGAGTTGAATTAATGAAGAATTCAGACCCAAGCAGCGCATTTACAGTTTATGTAGACCACAGGGAAATGTTTTAAAATGCATAATTCTATTTAAAAAAAGCAAAACATCACTCCTTCAAATAACAGTGACTGCAAATACCTGCTAAAATAGCTGCAGAATAAAGTTAAGTAGAGGTCAAATTCCAGTGCACATCAATACTGACCTTAAAGATCTTCTTGCTTATCAGTGTCTACTCATCTGTAAATAATCATAATGTCAGGTAAACCACAGATATGGAGCCTCATGAACGCTGATGTAGAAATGTCGTCATGGTATGACTACATTTCCGTTAGAGTTATGCATGCATGACTGTTTTTGACTCAGGGGACACAGCAAACAGAGAACAAATTTCTTTTTCAAGGTAATTCGTGTGCCAATTTTTTGGAACATCCTATTTTAGAATTGATTTGAATGACCTGTGGCACTACTTGTGATAATACCTGGCCTCTTCAGACTGGTCCGAATGAAGTCAGTAAAAGCACAATATTTGTTTGGCTTTAACTGTTTGCTAAATCTCAGTGAGTTTATGTGTGATGACTAGTCTTCAGAAAGAAAATAAAATTTGAATTTGTTGTTAGATGTGGCCAAGGTTGCAATAGTTTTAGATTTTTCATTGTCGTTTAGTTTTATTTAGTTTTGACTTTTTTTTTTCTCTAATTCAGTTAGTTTTAATTTGTTTTTAGAGCAGGTTTGCTAGTTTTTATTAGTTTTCATTTTTTCTAAATGCTTAGTTTTAGTTTAGTTTTAGTATTGATTTTAGTTTTGTCATATCTTTTATCTTCTTCGCCGTCATATTCAAATAAATCCCAGACAGGACTCTGCTGCTTTCTCCCAACTTTAGTCTCCATGTTTCCAGGTACAGTGGGGACCAGAAGACGACTCTAAACCACAAGTGACTAGAACTGACAGACCGTGAAGTGTCGTATGGTGTCGCTAGCTAAAATTGCTAGAGTGAAATAAATCACTTTTGCATCAATCCGACATTGACAAAGACGAGAACAGAGGAAATTTTGTCCATAATTTTTAGACATTTTAGTTAGTTTTGTAAGCACACAGTACAGTTTCAGTTAGTTATCATTTTTTTCTTTTAATTATAGTTTTTATTTATTTCAGTTAACAAAAATGTTTTTTCAATTCTAGTTTTCGTCATTTTGTTAGTTTTCGTTAATGATAATAACCTTGGATGTGGCTTCATTCATTCATTCATTCATTTGTTTTGAGCAGAGGAAAAAAACAAAACATTTTTATGTGTACAAGGAACTAATATCAGAGAAAATACATTAATAAATAAAGGTGATCAAGACAATATAGCAATTGCCGTGTACACTAGTAATAACAAAATAAATTCAATATGTACTGCTCAAAAAGGAGTGGGAAGAAGGAAATTTATTAAATCCTACCCCCATCTGGCATTTATACAACATAACACATTACTTTTGCTTCCTTAATGATATAGTTACATCTATTCAGAGTCTTAATAATGTAAATAACTGATAGTAAACAGATTAGGAAAACTGTTATATATTACACAGTAGATGTCTAATTGATAGTCTGCATAACTTAGAATATATTTCAACAATAATCACATACCACCAATGGTAATGGAAAACAACTTGCTAATGAAGAAAACTCCATTTAAGGGGAAAAAGGCCTTCAGATTTGCGGCTCCATTCACTTGGAATGAACTACAAAAAGACCTAAAACTTATAGATCTGGTTTTGCTGGACACTTTCAGGAGAATGCTGTATGATTTAGAGACGGAGACATCTGGCTGCAGATGTTTTGTCTGATGCGCTTTATCTTCATCTCGTGGGCACTTTTAGCAAAGTTGACTTTGGAAATTCTGATTTGATTTTGTGGGTTTTTCTTATGTACTGAAACTATTTTTTGGTTTTTATGTATGAAAGTTTGTGTCTGTTTGGAACTATTTAATGTACTGCTGCTCGTTTTGGCCAGGACACTCTTGAAAAAGACATTTTTGATCTCAATGAGGTTTTCCTGGTTAAATAAAGGGAATAATAAAAAGGGTCCTGTGGGTAAGCATGTTTGACCTCTGCGCAGGCCTACATGGAAAATCCATCCATGTGTAGCATGTCAATAGCTACTAAGTGAGCAAACTGACTTTGCGCACTGGAATTCCATATCCCACAAAAATGAACCTGGTCGATTCTATCTAATACTGAATCTTAATTTGCCTGGGGCATAAACAAATCCAGCAAAAAGCTAATCTTTCTCTCACCATTATCCTTTTCTAAATCTCAATACATGTGAGAGCTAGATTTAAATAAGTAAATGCCAACTAGGAACAGCTTGACATGGATAAAGTCCGGGTTTAAAGGTGGCTGATGTTACAATATGTTGCTGTTAAACTGACTCTTCTTCTCAACCAATTAGAAACTGGGTCTTGGCCCGCCTTGCTGGCAGCACAATGTTAACTTAATGCAGCATGAAAAAATCATTATGCCACAGTACAGATGGACCCAGCCATGCAGAGGCACCTTTGAGCTCCCTTCAGAAAGCCACTGCTACACTGGGACCCTAATGAAACACTGACCCAACCATTTGTTGATGACAACAGTGTCCGGCAAAGCACCAAGAGTAAACGGAGAGGAGAGATGACGGGAGAAGAGAAAAACAGAGTAAAAGAGTGAGTCACAAAGCTGAGACATAAAAGATTAAGAAATAAAAAACCCAGACACATAACAGAATGATAATTAATCCAAGTTTACTCAACAGAGAAGAGGATTGTGTGGTGTTTTCTGTGAGGTTCAGATTCTCAGAGTTTATGCCACCCTAACAGAACATTTAGTTTTCCTTTTGAAGGACTCAAAAGAGGTCAAGGTCTGAGTCTGATTCCCATCCAAATCCAAGTATTGATCCTTGTAAGAAATCCCTCAAAGCAGTTTTAGGAGGTCAAAAGAAATCCCCTGCTTTCTCACAAACACCAGCTTCCTTCTCCGTCCTCCTCTGACTCTAAGATTCTCCTGTGACATTACTTTTGTGGAAGATAGGAATGGAAAATCAGAGACAGTCAAAATGTTATAAATCAAAAGAACCCAAAGCCACAAAATGAAAAAAACACAATCCTTTGAAGGTTAGGAAGATGGAAGTTTCATGATAACCTTTTCACCCCCGTGCCCTTGGGGTTCAGGCTGGCAAAAAGCATGTAAACATGTTTTATTACAACATAAAACTCTGAGGAGGCCATAGCATGTCTGGACTTCCTTTAGGGCTTTTATTTGCTAGAGGAAGGTATGTTCTCTCTGAGCTCTTAAACTCAATGGCTGTAAACATGTACAGCTAAGTGCATGTTAATGGCTGGGGGGTTAGGGAGTAGAGGACCCAGCGAAAGATCAGATTTAGCTGCTAGAAATCTAAACCTGGTGATATTCAATACGGTGGAGTGTGAGACACAAGTAACAAGTGATGAAACAGACCTGATGACTTTATAGGAGGGTGTCATTGGTTATTCACAACAACCGGGTCCCATTCGTAAGGACAAAAAAAAAAAAAGTAGGTGATGTAAATAGTTGTATGCATTAATGCTGTATAATCCAAAGTAAATGTATTGTATGTGCCTCAGATTTATGTTAATTTCTGTATTTTTCTTATCTGTTCAAACTCAAGGCCTCGAGGCTCCAAAGCCGTTGAGAAAAAAACAGGATATAAACCAGTCCACAAAACACTGACATTTTTATTACTTACTTTTTCCAAAGAGTCATGTCTGTGGTCTTTTATTGCATTTGTTTGAAGACCCAAAACCATATAATTTCTCTTAAACTGACCATGAGAAATAGTTTTCGACTAAATAATCCACTATAGAATTGTTGCCAAGTCATAAATCATAAATTGCTGATTTTACGTGTTTACGCAATATATGACTTGTTCTTAGTTCAGTTTAAGATAAAACAGTTTCTGATCAAATATAGAAATGTCTCTTTGTAGTTCTCACTGTTTATTAATCAACAAAACAGGTAACCTAGCCACACTGAATACACAACCTTTTAATCCAAAGCCTAAAATGGTACGCCTGAACTGTTTTTTCTTATTTTGACTACAAGGTTAGAAAATATGTTGTGAGTGAGTCCAGTTGCCCATTTTTTCAGAGCACTTTTTTACCCCTGGATCTTTCAAAATCTAGCAATCATTTACAACTTATTGCATGTTATAAAAATAACTTAAAATAACTTATTCTCCAGCTTCCAGTAAAGGCGTGAGTTAAACTACTGTAATGACCAAATAAAACCTATAAAGCACAAAATCTCAGGCTTCAGAAATCGTTAGAATTTTTCCAATCGTACAAACAGTGACAGAGTTACAGCCATCCAAACTGTGTATGTGCAGGGTGCGTCAGGGATGACACATCAGGTTTTAAAGAGTTAAATAAATGAATACATACAATCCAAGTTACTGCTGGCCACTCACTGCTAAAATAACATCTAAAAAAGTGGGACCACTGCTTTACAAACTCATCTAATATTCCTTATGCACTGGATATTCTCTTATGAAGAAAAACGTATAGTAATTTATCAAATATTGATAATGTAGGAGCAGGAATATCAAGCCAGATATGTAGGATTTAAAGGCATGTAGCATACAACATGATATTTAACGTTTTTGCCTTTAGACCAAACAAGGAACTATAACCCAGAAGATATAAGTTTGGAGAAATCATAATTTTAATACCAATAAACTTCAATAAACAGTCTCTTTTTGAGCTGAAGACCAGAGGGCTGGGATTAAAAGACATATCAACATTTAAAAGAAAGTAAGCGACACGTTATTTTTTGACAAGTGAATCATCATATATACAATGTATTTCTGGAGTCATACGCAATTTATAAATTATCTTGTATTGTTTTTCTGAAGATTCATCTGATCTAGGAATTTTCTAGGTCTTTTTCCCATCTAAGGTTCATATTCAGTTCAGTTCCATCATTTATAAGCAGTTCATTATATATGTGTATATATAGGTCATGACTTTCAACATGACATTATATTTTGTTGCTTTCATGATAAGTTTATCAAGAAAAATGATCTTTTTGCCACTTTTATAACACACAATTCAGTCCAATAACTCCTGACTTTGAGGTAACAGTAAAAGTTCTATTTTGGTCTTGGTTCCAATCTATAAAAAAAATCATCCATCATTCACTTCATTATTTTATGGTCAACTAAAAGCATTTAGCAAGCATCCCACATTTGGGTTAGCAAAAAAAAAAGCCTTTAAGTACTGTATTTGTGGTATCCATTTGCACTTCTCTGATGGCGCAGCAGTTGCAACACTAAAACACACTCAGATAACAAAGTTAAAATCATTAGTGGTGATATTGTAAAATGAAACCACCATGGAGAAGAAAACCTCCCAAAGCTCCAAACAATTACGGACATATCGCACACGATCCTCATGTAAACACGAGCAGGAATGCAGCGTGACTGCATGCAGATACAGATCACGAGAAGTCAAATCCCACATATGCAGTAGAGGCAGTTATAAACCACCCAGGATGCTTGAAATAGGCGGTGTTTAAAGCCAAACACCCTCCGCAGCGGTAGGTCGAGGTTGAGTCTATCTCAGGTATACAGCTCCTAAATGTCTGCTCTGCTCCTGGACTCTGTCACACTATAGAGTCCTAGTTAACCTTTGTTTTATGTCCTGGTTCTATTGCACATGTGCACTGACGGGGTACAGGAACAGCAGAGTTGCCAGTCAGGGGAGTGGTTGACATTTTGGCGATTGTTAAGGTTTGAACAGCTTGCCCGCAGGAGGCAGTAGATAGAAAATGGAGACTCTGACTGAATTGGGACGACCCAGAAGACATTTTAGAGCAATTCATATGGCTTTCCTCTGCATGCATAAGTGAAGAGACCTTTTGGAAATACTAAAATAGAAAATGCCAAAGCTTTACTATACCAGTGAGTGGTATTTACAGTGCCTGTAAAGATCAAATGATCTATCAATGATGTATTTCATGATAGAACTTATTTGTCTTGGTTATAATATGATATAATACGATCAGCATCTCTTAGGCGAACAAAAACATGGAGAGACCTTGAAATTGGCACACAGAAAACAAATAAAACCAAAAGAAGCAGTTATGAAAATAAGTGTTGCAAACGCAGGCATTAATGATGATCTGTCTCTTACTTACAAATAAACAGCAGCGCACATTAAAAACCTCCACTGCTCATAATTTGGTTCCAAGAGTCACATCAGCGTTCCCACAACATATGAATTATGAGAAAGACTTGCAATGTTTGTGACTTAGCAAAAACAAAACAGAAATTAAACATGAGCGATCCATGTTCCCCGGTCTCTGTAAGGTCTCATTTCTGTCGGAAGTGATCCATCATCGACTCACATTCACGCAGCCGTCCTTCCACCTGAGGCCCTGGAAACCTGTATTTATCTTCCCTCAGCTCTGTTGATGAATTGATAGAAATGAGGTGGATGAATTAATAACAGCATTAGCACAATGATAATGGCAGAAAGAGCAAAAGCGGTATTGATAACGCGATCAAGGACAGCCGACCTCCAGCTTTTCCTCTTAGTAAAAATCACATTATATCCTTTGAGTCAATGGCAGGTTATGTATACAAATCTCCTTTTTTTATTCATTTGCAACAGAGATTATTTGTATTAGTAGGAGCAGGATTTTGTTAATGCTGCCATTTGTGGTTGATTTTGAAGAAAAAATAAATAAATAAATAAATAAATAAAAAACCCTTTGACTGTTTTGTCTTTGCATTTTCTTTCAAAGCAACAGGAAGTTGGGTATATGCGTGACTTTGGCTGGCAAAGACTCACAGTGTGTTTGTACCTCAGCTCATATAAACACAAAACCTGTATCCTTGTATGATGGTGCAGCTCAAGTCAAGGCAAAACCTTGGTGCTTAAATCATGAACAGAGATGAACACTATAATAATATAATAATAATAATAATAATAATAATAATAACTTGAACTTATATATGATACCCAAGGTCACTTAACAAAGGAAAAAGGAGGGGGAAAAGGGGACTGGGGTTAGGGGTCAAAGGACTTGGTAAAAAAAGAAGATCTGAAATGATAATAACTAACTATCAGCTTTTATGGCAACTGGATTAATTTCTTACATTCACTTGAATTCATACATGGTTTCAAAAAATATATATATTTACACTTATATGCCTGTAGATAGGTTTATTAAATGTAGTAGACTTAGATGAAAGCTGAAACAGTGGATGAACCACTCCCTGACCCCTCTTTACCTTTCTATAGTTCACTGTCTGGCCCTGGAAATGAATGACCTATCATTCACGTTGGTCTGACACAGCCCATGTTTGGACAGGTGTGTGTGGGTGCACATTTGCCTATTTGTGTGTGTATGTATTTGCCTTCTCTATTGGCGTGCAAAAGAGTCCTTTGACACACACACGCTCATCCAGTGTTCCATCAGTTTGCACAGTTAACAAATGTCTTAGTATTTTCTTTGAGGACATCTTTATGAAGTAGGTCACCTATTTGCTTTTTTTTATTTTGAAGGGGTGGGGTATTTAGGCTATAAGGTTAATAGGATGTGAAATTCAAAAGAAGCTGTGTATTTTTATCAGAAAACCTGGGAGAAATGTCCTACGGTATAATTGCCTTTCAAACCTAAAATTATGTTCACTTTTACCTAGGGATGGGAATCGAGAACCAGTTCTTTTTGAGAATCGGTTCCCAGTAGCTCGATTCCTTGGAATCGTTTGTCTGCCTGCTTAACGATTCTGCTGATGAATTCCGCCTTCATTGCACATGCATGATGATGTCACACGTATGCTGCATTGTTTTGGTCAGAATGTAGCCAACATGGCATTGAGGCAGAAAAGCTCCAAAAAGATGACACCAGGGCCACTTGTAACACTTGCAAAGCCTCTATTTCTTCCAAACAGTGGAATCCCTCCAATATGCTCAAACATTTGTCCACAGCATGTGATTCATTTACAGGAATGTCACGTATTTGATACGCTACGCTACTTAGCGGCACTTGTGAATCTAGCGGCAGAGTGAACACCTGGCCATCATCCGGGCCCAGTTCCGGTGCGTGCAACAAACATTGTACCCCCTCAAATACAAGTTTCCGAAGGTAGGGAAAAGGAAATGAGATGCACAACAATTCCCCACCACCACCACCACCATCCGGTGTCATCTGTTATTATTATTTGTACATACTGTATATGTTATATTTTCTGTGCAGAGATGGAAATATAAAAGACAGTTAATGCAAACACACCCGTTTGTGCTCTTTTATTCCTTCACCCAATGAGAATCAACAAGAGAATCGATAAGGAATCGGATTAATAAGCAAATCGATAATGGAATCGACAAAATTAAATTCTTATCGATTCCCATCCTGACTTTCACCTTTGGATAAATATTTTTGTTTTGCTTTATTTACTCCCTCTCTATGCAATTTGTTGTTCTAATTATTTCAAGTGGTTTAAAGTGCAGGAACAAGTGGCAAAGACAAACAACAAATATTTGGACTTGTATCCTCAGGGCCAGGAAGAGATATAACCCAGGCAATTATCACTTGCAGCCTTCAAGCAGTGTCCACAGCAGGTCATCTTTGGTTATGGTTACACCTTTATTGCAGCTGTTGCAACCCCTGAGACGTGACTGGCAGGTCTGGATGCTTGGCTGAACTGCAGTCAGTGTGTGTACGACTGCTTTAAACCAATACAGACAGACTGTAAGAAAAGGAAAGAAAATTTCCCCTAAAATCGTAGTAATAGAGCAATAATTTCAATATGGACCACCAGAACACTTCATAAAAACAAGAACGACTCCTAAATAAGTGGCTTTTTGATACTTTTTGCATTGGCTTCACTTTGGAATTGAGGTCCTTTCTCCTTGACCTCAACTGTAAAGTTAAACACTGTGCAGCTATTCACACCTAAGTAAATCAGTATGGCTCCATATAAAGCCCTTCATCCTTTTTTTTTCCTCCATTTTTTTTTTTTTTTATACCAGATGCTGAACCTCACGCTGCTTCTCCCTCTCTTTCTCTAGTACGTGTTGCACAAGTCACTCCTGCTGCTGGCACCCTGCAGACTCTAGTATGTTATGAGCAGCTCCAGCGACCAGACATATGTAAGCACACACACTTACACACTAAGTCATATCTGCTGCCTACTGTTTTAACCACTCCACAGCAGCTGTAAGGGCAAGTCCGGTAAAGGGAGGCAGCAAGTGTGTTCCATTAGGTTGATAGTGGTGGTGGGAGAGCAATATACAATATATGTGCATGTGTGTGTGTGTGTGTTTTGGACAGTGTAAATGTGTGGGTTTTAGTGCATGTGAATTTCTGAACAGCTTTCTAGGAAAACACTAACTCAAGTAGCTCCTAGATGTGTTGAAAACTGTGCAAACTTGTGACAATATTTATGTTGGGATGCCTTTAGCCTAAGTGCATGACAGGGTGAGTGGAATGAGAGTGCTTATCTGTTTGTATGCCAGGGCTACACTTTATGCTTTATTTAGATACCTGGGTTTTCCGGTGTGGGGTTGATGACACTGTGGTGTCTTTCCTCCCACACCCGCCCTGCCCTGACTCACACAAGAGCTGCTAACAGATAAGCTGTGGGAGAGCGACAAAGTTATTCTTCACTGGCTCCACTTAGCTAGGCTGACACATCGAAACGCAGACAGCAGTTCTGCCGTGGACATGAGAGAGTTACAGTAAATATCACAAGGTCAAATTTACCGCATAGCAAGGTTATATGAGCACACGGTTTAAGGAGGTTACTCAGCTGTTCACTTTTGAAATGACTTATACTTGAAATCACTTTCAGACTAAATCTCAGCTGTTCTTTTTCTGTTTATCTAACATTGTCCACACTAATATGGGAGTCTGCAGATTTTTGTGACTGTTATCTACACATCTAATCTAATCTAATCAGTTTATTAACAAAAAATGTAGTTTGTGTGTATCTGTATGGACAGAGAAAATGAAGAGATTAGACTGCATTGCATCATATGGACGCAACTTGTGCATGATTATGGTTATTTTTTTTACAGCAAACACACACCTGAAACTCAAATGTAGGTAGATCACAGTCAGCATGGACACATTTTGGAGACAGACACATGTACTGGTGCAGTGAAAAGAAGAAGAATACTTTTCAACGGTTATAACAGCCGATCATTGAGGTCCGTAGATTTCAGTTTTTGTTTACTTTTTTTTTTTTTAATTTCCTGGAGGGGGGTGGGGTGGGGTAACTCTCTTTTAATATCCATATTATTTTGGACAAGGCATGAATAATTGTACAACCTTTTTTTTTCATCTTTTCTATGTAAGCATTATTCTGAAACAAAACATCTGTTCACAGTTTTATATATATAATGAATTTTGCAATGAATTTAAAATGCATTTAGAAACAGTTTTGTTTGTTTTTTTTATTGGCCAACTTTTTTTGTTGGAGTGTTTTGGGGGGAAAATTGAAAACAGCTCATGGGTTTATTTCATAACCACTTTAATGTTTTCCAACAGTGAATTAACAAATGGTAAAAGTGACATTTATCAATTTACATAAAATCACTTAAGGGAATTGTAATGGATGTAAAAATCATGCATTCATTACTTCACAAGGTGACCAGTCGACCAAAGTTCCAAAAATGCAGCATCTGCTGCTTTAAGTATTGATTTTCTGTTTAGAATTTTCATTACTGCAAATGACTCTAAACTACAGCAATTTACATTACAGTATCAAACCCTAAACTCATTGTTTGACAACATTCAAAACAATGGCAGGGACCACCTTCTATAAAGGGCTCAGTTTCAGCCAGTGGGAACGAGGAGGCTGAAAAACATATCTCCTCCCAGTGCTACTTAATTCCTCCCAACCACATACACACCCTGCGCCTTCGCTTCAGTAAAGTCCGACAGCTCTCTGAGAAGGGGGGATTTTGCTCTACTCTTTCCAGATGACCTCCTCCAAACTTGGGTCCCGGGCTTAGCACACAGGAGGAGCACAAGGGGGAACAGTGTTGCAAATTTGTCGCCCAGAGTGTTAAAATACCTCCAGGAATGTTAATCTGGCCAGTCCTCCCAGCACACACTTCAATAATCCTCAACCCCATTGCTTAAGACGGATTTGGTTGTCCACCACTACTACTTGTATTAGAACCAAATACTTCTCTACTAACCCAAACACATCAGCCCTCCAAGCTAAAACCAAACCAAACCAAAGTTCTACATATTCAAGCCTAGTTTTTGCCAACAAATTACAGGAAAAAAAACAATAAAATGATTGAAAACGTACATGATAATGCTTGAAATGTAAACCTTTTTTTTTTTTTTTTTTACATTGCCATTGGAAAAGTTTCACCATAAATAACAAATAACTATGGTATTTCCAATATCCAATATTCAGTTTATGAAATAATGCAACTTTCATTTTACTCTGTTTATCTTTGTCTAGTAACACAAAGACGGTAATGTCTTAGGATTATTAAAGCAGATATTAAATAAACAAATGAAATACATCAGTGAGCACAATTAATACAACAAAACTATCAGTTGCAAACCTGAGTGTTTAACTATGAAATGCGCACAAATGCAATTTATACATGTGAATATTTATATTTACTGACTCTGTGCAACTACTGCATATACATATAAATGGGAGCACCGTCTCTTTCTATGACCTTTGAGGCTGAGGTTCATATCTTTCCTGTTTTACTAGGTGGACATATGTGTTGAATCCAATGTGTGTGTTTGTGGAAATGCATACATGACTTGACTACATGCAGAAAAAAATTACATAGTGTTTACCTACAGAATGGTTTCCTTTTGGTTTGAATGTTTTCTTTTTTTTTGTTTTTTTTGTTCTCTAGACCCGTTCACACCATCTCATGGAGAAACAAACAGGAGGCAACTCGGGGCTTTTTAACTTCTTGACCTTCAGACATGATTGAATCTGTTGTGCTGCCAAGCCAGACAAAAGGCTTCTGAAAGCAAAGAGTCAGCTCATGACTAGGCCTGCATGTAGCCGCGGACGGAGGGAGGGGAAAGACAGCAAGAGGGGAAGGGAGGGGGTCGAAAAAAGAGCAATCACGTCATGCACAACATTTATTTATTCAAACTGTCCATCTGCTGTGTGGCTAAAGCTTGGCTTGCATACTGCATACAGACATAAAATACACACGCACATTCTCTTTCACATGGACATACTTGGGCTTGGCTGGTTGGTTTTTGTACCCACAAAAACATAAACTAGTCATCCTTTGTCTCTTTCAAGGTGAATTATATATTTAAGCATTTCCATTTTTTATTTATACAACATTTTAATTACAAGCACAGCTGAACCAGGATTTTGCTTCTGTTATTCTGATTGGACAATTACTGCACACAGCTCCGTCTAGTGGTTTTGGGTGTCTTGTCAAGTTATCACGCTTGCAGACTTCTAAACAAAACTGCCACCTCACAACATGAGCTGTTACACCGACCATATCTGTTTCAGAGTATAAAACAAAGTGAAAAACTATCAGGCTGGGACTCAATTACATGATTTTAACAGAATGCTGTGCGAAAGTCTTACAAAACATTTAATTTTGTTATTTCTGCACGATTGTAATGACCATTCATATTTATTTCTCAGTCTCTTTTTCATAGAGACAAGAAGAAAATACAAGAAATATATGTACTGTATCAGAAACATGCTAAAACATTAAAATCTGTACTTATTATCACTTCTGTTTACATGACAAAAAGTAGCTCAAACAATAACAAATGACATGTGCTGAATGAATCCTGGTGTAAAATGCCATAAAATTAATGCAGTAAATCTCATATTGTCTTGTAAGTGCAAAGAGAGGGCTGTAGCAACTGTTTTGGTTTTTTTTTTAACATGAAACTTGTAGTGCCGTACATATTTCTTGTCCAACCTGGCTGTATCTTAATTTGACGTCTGCATATGTGCACATAAATCTAATTTTTGCTAATTTTTATGAAGGTATGACACAGGTAAGAGATAATGAAATTATTACAAGGTGACCCAACTGACTCCTGCTTTATCAAATATTCAATGATCATTCATGATTGACTGGAATTTCAATTTAAACAGACAGTGTCTTAAAAAAACATGACTAGTCAGGTGGTAGGAAGCCATCCATACCGTCAGTGTTCCTGCCTTTGCACATCTAGGGGTAGTGATGATAGAAAGCTGTAAACAAGGCAGCTGTGCAGGCATGAGTCTATAAACAGCTATGACCCGGTGACCCAGTACAGTGTTGATGTGTCGGTGCTGTTCCTTTGTGTTATCACTCGACCATTCAGTCACAGTGATGATGATTTGCTTCCTTGTGTGACAGCTCTGTTGTCAAAGGTGGGGTCGGAAAATAGGGAAAGCTTCAACAAACACGTGGTGTGAAAATAATGAGAGATGATCCTTACATCAGTGTACAACAATGTGCCCTCACACATATACGTTCAGGTGATGGTAAATACAGCGGCACAAAAAGAACACACATAACGGACACAGAAACTTTATTACTTGAAAATGCGGTATCACACTCCTAAGAGACGACACGTATTGCTGCTTTCCTATACTCAAGCTATCTGTCTGAATGAAGTTGACTCCTATTTAACCGAAAGTATCAGGTGTTGTTTGAGTGAAGGTGGTGGCGGTGTAAGGGGGGAAATGCAGGGATAGTTTTACAAGAAAAGACGAGACCTGGCAACGTTGCCCAGCAGTAGGGGCTGATATCCCTGATGAAATGTTCTGGGAGAGCGTGCGGTTATTACCCCAGCGGATGTTATTGTACAAAACCGAAGACGGGTAATGAAATGATGTATGGTCTTTTACTGAGCAGGCAAGAGTGTGTGTACTTGTATGTCTGTGTGTTAAATGAGGGACCAGGCGGCACCATCTGCCTGACAGCGGCAACAAAAGATGATGAGATTGTGTCCAAGAGGAAATCTACTTGTGTTTGCTGCGTGAGCCCCCCCTGCCCTGCTGTTAACACGCACACAGACACACACCTTTTAGTTGTCTGTGGGGGTGAAATGTAGAGAGGAAATACACAAGAAAGCAATTTGTTAGGAGTTGATGGTGTCACCTTATTGCTTGGTTTCTTTTTGTTTTGCAGGCAACTGCCAGAAATGGATGAAAAAAGAGGGAGGTCAGGTAGTAAGAAGGAGCACTGGCAAGCACTATCAGAGTTGGGGGAGGAGGAGGACAGGGTTGGGGGGGGGGGGTGACTCAGAGGGCGGCGGACAGACTTACAGCTTGTCCTGCAGTTCCTGGACCGAGCGACTCTTTGTTTGACACCTCCAGTGAAAGCTGAGCTCCACCAGGCACGTCCGCTGTTGGCTGGCAAACGGCGCATCCTGTCTCCGTCGGCCCACCTCTCCCTCTTCTAGCCAGCGGTGAGGTGACGAACAAACGAGCGAATAGGGGAAGATAGAGTGGCAGAAAGAGGGAGTGTGACAGAAACAAAGAGGGAGAGAGAGAAACACTGGAAAGGAATGTATCGAGTTTGCCCACTGCTGCCAAGAGACATGAAGAGGGCTCGCATTATTGGCATTTTTCATCTCCAGATCATCTACCTGGCCCAGGTTGCCAGATGCCTTCTTGGAGATCTCTGGTTTCACTTAGAGAAGAGGTCTTTGTCCCAGCGATGGAGATCTTGTGTTTCACTCCGACTGAAGCCCAATCCAGGATACAGCGCCGTTCCTAGCATGTGCACGTGGTAACATTATAGTGTTGAGGAGTTCACTTGTCGTTAATTCATATTTATTACAGCTCCAGTGTCGCTGCAATGAAATAAGTCATGTCACACATCTACGGTGGCCGACGAGGGACAAACACATTGCAACGGCCCAATGCGTCTCAGTTAAGAGAAAACAGCCGCAAGTATAGAAACGATGCAAATTCACAAACTCAAACAAAAGTCTAAACCAGGTACAAAAAGAGGAACGTGGTGTAAATGAAAAAAATGTGCCGCAAGACATAAAAACAAACACATAATCATCAAATGCTTTGAAAATAGAGAAACGATTCAAACCAAGAAAACATCTACAGGCGAAAAATGCTGCATAACCAGTCACTACAATGGAAGTGCTCCAAACCTTTGTCAGCAGAACAGGTCAATGCAGAGACACACAGGACAGAGAGATAGAGAGACAGAGTACAGCTGACTGACAGTGTTTCAAACTACAATGGGAACACATTGAAGTAACGGCGTTGTGCGGTCATGTGACTTTTATTTGATTATATTTGACACTTTTCTGTTGTCTATAAATGCTGCCCCCTGCAGGTTTAGAGCACTTCTGTTGTAGTGACTGGTTATGCAGAGTTTTTTGTTTACAGGTGTTTTCTTGGTTTGCAGAGCATTTGATGATTATGCATTTATTTTTGTTTATTGCAGCGTATTTTTTCATTTGCACCACGTTCCTCTTTTTGTACCTCGTTTAGACTTATGTTTGAGTTTGTCAATTTGGATCGTTTCTGTACTTGCAGCGGTTTTCTCTTTAACTCTTTTGAGAGACACATTGGGCCATTGCAATATGTTTGGCCCTTGTCGGCCACCGTACACATCCCTGCTAAAAGCTACCACTCATATACATGGATGGTAAAATGGAGAGGAGAGGAAAAAAGGACAGATGGCATGTTATGTGTCATGGAGGCCTTAGCAGATGTTTACTTCTGGGGAGGGAGAAAACGTGACCGTCCATCTTGAGACTCTGTTGTGTGGAGCCAATGTGAGTGAGACTAAATTGAGTTAACATACATTAGCATTGCTTCCTCCTTTGCAGGTCAGCAGTGTTTTTCTAATTATTTGCAGCTCTTTGCAGTTTAATTGTAAATTTGTTAAAGCCTAATTATATAGATCTTATTCCATGAAACAAATATGGCTTGTGCAAATCATTGTTTATCAGTCCCAAACATTTTTACTTCATTTCCTGTGGCAGAGGGGAGTCTTTCTTTTTTTTTTTTTTTTTTTTTTTTTTTTGAGGAGGGCAAAAAGTCAACCATGACCAAAAGAGCATATCTTCTGCATCATTACATCTGAACTTCAGGTCTGCTTCACAGATCCATGTACAGAACAAGCTTGTTGTAGCGTTCTTTCCTTCTCACTTGTTATTGGCTTCCGCTTCATGCCTCACTCCGTGCACTTTAACATGTGATTCAGTGTAATTTCAAGGTTTTTACTTGCTTAGATAAGCTTGAGGTTTCATCTCAACCTTGACTTAATGCAGCTGTAATTTTAGTTTTTAGGAGGAAAGCAAGTGAAATACAGGCCAATTTTGATAAGCGGGGCTTGAAATTATTTGAACAATATGGTTAATAGCTCACACACACACTGGAGTAACATGCTGACTGTAGAGTTAAGTGACAGGCTTATAATGTTTTATTAGGTGGAGATTAAATAAAAATAAATAATGTTGTATTTTCATCTAATGTAGCTATGGTGATATTGGGTGAGTACACGGATGATAAAGTGATATGAAGTTTAGGCTAATTTGAAATTCTCACCTTAGTTTACATGTTACAGTTATAATTATCTCCGCCAAGGACGTTATGTTTTCATCAGAATTTGTTTGCTTGTCTGTCTGTTTGTAAGATAACTCAAAAAGTTATGGACGGATATTGATGAAATTTTCAGGAAATATTGATACTGGCACAAGGAACAAATGATTACATTTTGGTGGTAATTGGGGGGGTAAAGACGACACTGATCTGCCTTGGTGGAGGTCTGCGCTCTCCGACTGCTTTTCTAGTTACTTTATTTGCTCTTGGTATGTTTGTAATACTAGTTTTTCTAACGTTTGACCCCTACACTCTCGCCTTGAACACTGGACTCTTTATAATATTTTCAGGCAGAATTTACACTTTTCTCAAAACATCAATCAGCAAGGAACAAAGATTAGTATCACCGGAACATCAGTCACAGAAGTCAGGCTGGGACAGTAGAAGGGGCTAAAGGTAATTCAATATGCACGGACTTATTACAACATCTTATTTCCGAGTTCAAATTAAGTCAGAGCACTGTATGTTCTTGACTGCACAGTAAAGGTTGCCTGACAAAAGAGCCCTTTGAGAAGAAAATCAAATCTGGATCTGAAAATCCAGTCAGGAGTTTGAAATTGGAGTGCATGTGTGTGCAAAGATGAAAATGAATGAGGTTGTTTGTATGTGTGAGAAAGAGAGTATTTCTGTGTATGTGTGCATTCAAGAGTGGGTGTAGCATAAATTCCTGGAAAGGTAAAGCAATCTCTTCCTACTGAGGTCCCAACTCAAGGCCCAGTGCTAGCGTTAGCTCGAAGTAATCACCCCTGACTGATGCCACGAAGCAGACCCCCACAGTAATATGGACACACACATCCCCCCAGTGTATGTCTGATCACTCCGATGACATATAGCACTTCTAGAGCTATGGCTAAGTTGGGCAATGACCTTTAAGGGATTTCCCAAAGCTATTTCTACTGAAGAAATAAACAAACATTTTTATTTCCCTTTTCAGAGCAATGGCAGAAAAATAATAGAGGTCAGTGAGTCATGGGGTGAAACCCACACACAGACATAACAAACTTGCCCACACGAACAGAGTCGAAGCCAAGGCATGACAACACATCTAGACGCCAGGGGAGTTAAACTCACTTTGCCCATACCAGATGTTCATATGTGACATAAGTCCAGACTCAAGTCCAAGCTAAGTCACAACTCAATCCTACTTTAAAGGAGTGATATTTTTCTTTTTTAAATGGAATTATGCATTTTAAAACATTTCCCTGCGTTCTACATAAACTGTAAATGCTATGCTTGGGTCTGAATTCTTCATTAATTCAACTCCACAGGTCCATCTTCAACCCTATTTCTGAGTAATGACATCAGAAAGGTCGTTTTGAGCACTGGCCCTTTAAATGCACATGAGCCACATCAAGCCCCACCCTCTCCAGGTTATTGGCTGTGCTGCTCTGTCCCGTTCAACCACTTGTGTTCATTAATACAACCAACAAGTGAACATTTTAGGTAATCAGCTCGAAGTTGGGACAAATGGTCGCGGAAAAAATTATAAGACCATCAAAAGTCATCAAAAAGAATGGTTATGCAATCAAGTACTAACTCCTGTGTGTATCATGTGACTAAAACAGACAGAAAAGAAAACATGGAAAGCATTGTTTTTGTCAGTACAATGCCATAGATATTGATGTAAGAACTTAAGTGATTTTGGTTATTATCAAGAAAACATGGAAAATGGCTAGATATCAGCTCTTATATCAAACTCTTATGAGCTATTTTTGTTGTTGTCATTATATTTGTCCAAACAAATGTACCTTTAGTTGTACCAGACATTACCAGGCAAAGAAATTGAAGAACACAAGGGGTGGTCTAATAATTTTTTCCCCAACTGTATTTTCAGTTTGGACTACAACCGCTGCTGCTGACAAACAATTATGGCGTCCTCGGAGAAATGTTCGTCGTAAGTCTTGACCTTATATGTGCAAATGTCGTGATGTAACTAGTTATAGACGTAACAAATATAGCAGGAATTAAAATGGGTTGTAGAAATCCACTCGATTTTTACCAGAATGAATATAAAGATAGCTTCGCAGCACCTGGAGGGTTCACATTCAAACTTTTTGAACTATTAGAGGTAAGAAGTGGGTTTAGGACAGTATGACCCCTTTCAAAAAAAAATCTATTGTTTTTGAAAATACCACTTTCAGTAAATCAGTATGGGCTTCTCTTCAGTTGGAGTAGAGCATATGGATAAATAGAAATATGAGCGGCATACATCAAAATGCAGTGAGTAGTATGCCCTGGGCTTCCTGGAGGAAAGAAGGGTATCAGAACTGAAAAAAGAATTTCACTATGGATGTGTAAATACTTTAATTCAACAAATCTTTTCATCTGTCAGATAAAAATATGGAATCAAACGTCAAGTTTTATAACAAGTACAAGTTTACAAGTCCGAGTTTTATTAGTTTTCTAACTCTCCCCACCAAAAAACAAGTTTACTATTCAGTGGAACCACCAAGCAGCCTGGGAACATAGCTGAACTAATTAATATCAAACATCTAACTAATGTTTGTGCTTTAGCCATTCTTTTTTTTTTCACTGTGTGTGCACCCAGAAAAGCCACAGGTTTTTGAGTTTGGGCTTTTTTTAATTAAACAATTTCCTATACTGGAAACACCATGATGCAACAGTTTTTTCAGATCCTTTTTTTTTTTTTTTAATTTATGGAATGTCCTCTGCGGTGGACAGTTTTTTTTTTTTTTTTTCCACAAATGTGGACAGAAACCACATTGCTGGGTCTTAGGAGGTTAAGGCCTGGCTGAATTTAACTGAAGAAAGACCAATAACTTGGATTTTCAGGAACAATCAGGTGAGAAGGATGTTTCAGTGACTGCATAGCAGAAGGGGAGGGTGCAGCGTCAAAGCAAAGAGGATATACAGTGATGGAAAAGAAGTTGTTGGACACCCAATTTATTTGTGATATATTGCATTAAGAATCTCTGTTAAGTCACTGAACTATGCCAAGTATTGTGCGATTCACAAAAATCTGCGTTAACTTCTGCACAAGATAATGAAATACATCCAGGACATGACATGTGGGAAATGTCAATAATTTAGTTTTGTTATTTTTTTTCTTGTTAAAGGTAAACAAAGAAAAATGCATTTGTTAGTGTCTGTCTGATGCAGCCACACCTTTTGAAACACAAAAAATATTTTTCCACTAATATTTCATGATAATATTTGAGACTGTGTAAAATTTTAAAGCCAGTAGTTTGCAATTTGGCCCTCACCTTATTCATCTTTGGAGCAATGAAAAGCAAAATGGGCAAAACTGCAGGAGCACAACTGATCAGAGTCATCTTCCAGAAGCCGTGGGTGAGCTAACGCTAAATGCTAGCTTGCTGATTTAGTAAAACTGGGCTATAAATTTCAACAAATACTTTGTACTACAGTCATTTTGTAATATTAGTGTCACCAGTTAACCACAACTGTAATGGAGCTGTCAGGAGGAAAATGTGTTTTATTAAATAAACAGAAGCTCCAAATGTCTGACTCAGCAGGCGAGTGAGCTGTCATACAGACCTGTCAATCAAAGCCACACTCGATAGACAGCAAATGTACCTGTAGCTAAAGCTCCACATATAAGTAGTTTGTATATTTATATTATTTATATTTATTCTCCTGTTATATCAGCATTTAAAGTACTAAATAAATTGTGGTCACTACTTTTAAGTTTATACTTCTTCCTACTCCTTTTCGACCTTGCAAAATTCAGACTTCTATGATGTTTGGAGATAGATTCTGTCCATTTGAATGTTTTACTTTGTTTTTATTTTGTTTTGTTTTTCGTTTTTTTTGTTTTGTTTTGTTTTGTTTTTTGCTTGTTATAAATAAATAAATAAATACTTTTCGCAGGCATACAGCATAACATAGATGAGTAAATGTTAACACAAAGATAAGGGACCTATGTCTTGTCCATTATAAGTAAATGGGGAAGATTTTTTTTTTTTAATCATACAAAATTTCAACTTTGACCTACCTTTCCCAAAATGTAATCACATCTACTCTGGATCACTGGCAATCTATAAAACCAATTTGGTATGAATTAGACCAATGGTTTTGCTGCTGAAGTGTTAACAAACAAAGAAACAAACAAAACTAAAAACAATACCCCTTGCCTGCCCTTTGGGTAATTAACATATATTTTATATAATTTTACTTTCACTGGAATTGCATATGACTTATGGTGTCAGTCATTGACAGTCCATGATATTGTGCGGCTAACTGTTTGTTTCTCTGTGTGTTTCTTTGTTTGTTAACACTCTGGCAGCAAAACTATTGGTTCAATTCATACCAAATTGTGTGTATAGATTGCCAGAGACCCAGAATAGATCTGACTACATTTTGCGAAAGGTAGTTCAAAGTTCCAAATTATTAGGAATTTTTTAACCCCCACCCCCATTTACTTATAATGGGCACAATTTCAAATGTCTATAGCAGCAGAACTCTTTGTTGAATTCATACCATTACTGGGTTTATAGATAGCCAGTGACCCAGATTTTACCCAGATTTTATCATTACATTTTGGGAAAAGTAGGTCAAAGTTAACATTTTTTTTTAAATCTTTTTTTTCCTCTCATTTACTTATAATGGGAAATTTCAAATGTCTATAAAATCATACATTTTGTTTCAATTTACCTCACACTTGGCACATATGTAGAGGCAACTGATATGCTGACATCAGCACACACATAGACATGATGACATCAGCTGGATAGATGCCAAAATAAACTACAATACATGCGAGGGGTGGGGTTTGTTGTGCCTGGCACCACTTGTTTTATATTTTGTACATCTGGATGGCATGGTAGTTAGTACTATTGCCTCATACCATGAAGGCTCTATGTGTGTGTCTAGTTTGCATGCTTCCTCCAGGCACTCTGGCTTCCTCCCACCATCAAAAACATCACCTTAACAGGTTAATCGTTCTAAAATTGCCCATGAGTGTGAATGTGAAAATAAATGGTTGTTCTTCTGTATATGTCAGCCCTGTGATGAACTGGTGACGTGTCCAGGGTCTGACTCTGGCAACCCCACAACCCTCATGAGGACTATACAATTCAGAAAATACATGGATTTTGTGCATCTACTGCATGTATTATTACATCATGACGGTTTATTCAGTTTAAAGCTTCACTGGTTGGCTCAGTTCTCACGCTGTTCAGGGGGAAACAATTCTTGACCATAAAGCTCCATCCATATAATTAGCACAGTCAGGTACCTTCTCCTTATCCATAGTTAGCGACTTGAAATGTGGTCTTGATTAAGCACAGGTCACTGCAGTCACTGTGTTACTGCTATCATTATAGAATAATTAACATATTAATGGATGTGGAGTGATGACAGAGGCGGTAAAATGGAAAGACATGAAAAGAGATAGAAGGGGAGGCATGGAAGAAATATTCTAAGTGCCCACTTATGACCGCTTTGCAGGTGGTAGCACAGTCACAGTAGGTGGTAGATGATAGCATGTAGTACTGCTTATCCTAACAATTCTAATTACTATCTTTTCTATCCTGCCCTAATCCAAATTAATCCATATCCTGCTGGATTATCATTAGACGGTCAAAGGAACAATGCTTTCAAGGTGTGTTCCACCATAGATCAGACATTTATTTATATAAACATTAACCGATTATTAGTTTTAACTGTACTGTTGTGTTGCACCAGTTCAACTGGTTTGAGTGAGTCAGCTGCAGACAAGAGGAAATGACAGTACTCCACTGGGATGCTATGAATCTTACTCATATCAGATAACATGCAATCAGTAGGTCCTACAAAAAACAACAAAATGTGTTAGAGGGCTGGTTTAGTTTTGTATATTTCTAGTCTAAACTAATTGGTTCTATATAGCGCTGCAGAATTACCCACAACACCCTAAACAAAACATCTGAGGTGCTTTAATGCAGCAACGTTATTATATTGCGAGGTAATATACAAATTTTAATTCCAAGTTTTATACTGTTAGGCTTCCATTTAACAGAGCATTCACTGCTTAGGGAGTTTAAGCTGCAAATCATTCTGTTTTCCATCTTTCTCCATTGCCTTCCTCATTTGCTTAAATTATTTTTTTTGTTGCTATTATTTTCTGTTGTAGATGAGAATTTTCGACTCACTTCTGTGGTCAATTTCCTGCCTCCGATCCCTCCATTTTTGCTTAATCCCTTCACTTCTCTCCCATCACTTGCCATCACTCTCTCTCTCCCTCTATCTCTTCCTCCTTTTTTCTCTCTGTTCCTCCTGCCGTCGTTCCAGATCCAATGTGGCGGAACAGCGGCTGACGTCGGCTCTTTTTCTTCTCTGTATTGCAGCGGGCCTTAATTGCTAGTCTCTCGCACAAACACACAGAACTCCTTTATCTCTGGCTGGCCACACTACGCTTCAACAGACAGCCCAGCAGCAGCAGAGGAAACTGTAACCTCCACAGTTCAACACCCTCTCACCACCCTGCATCCACCGCAACCACCTCTAAAGGCTCCAATTAAACCATTACTGTAAGGGAGGAAGTCGGAGCAACACACAGACAGCAGGGGAAGGCAAATGAGACTGAAAAAGACAGGATATATCAAAGAGAAAGAGAGGATAAGCCTGGGATAAATAGAAAATTAAGCATTGTTTTGCAATGCAGGAAAAAGCCACAGGGAGGTAAGGTATAAAAAAGCGAATAAACAGCGTGAGATTTCTTGCTATTGCAGAAGACAGATCCACCCTGTAGCATCAGACTGAGTGTAGCACTACAGACAGTGGGAAGGAAGGAAGGAAGGAAGGAAAGAAAGAAAGAAAGGAAAAAGAGAAGAGATTCCGGGCAGTGATTTACACCGCTTTTTTGTCTTCATGTCTGCGGAGCCTGGGGGTAAAGGAAATGGCAGAAGGCAAAATGAGATAAGCGTCTTTGTTCTATGGAGGTGTACAGATCGTTACATTCCACTAGATAGCCTTACACTACTGTCTAGGTTGTCCGACTGGAAATGAAAGACAGTATTAGTAACTCTCTGACTAGGCCGGACTCTATATTTTATTGTGGTTTTGTATGGTCGGTGCCCTGGGCCATTTTTTAGAGGTTCTCCTTGCCCATATCCATTGACGGTATCTTTCAGTAGTTGATGTGGGATCTCTGATATTCTGACACAGAAGTTGGTAGAATCTGTGGGGTATTGACAGGATATATATATATATAATGTTAATTAAATTGTGAAGCTGGGTATGATGTGTCACGCAATGCCATACTCTGTGGTCATTTTTTTCAATATTAAATTGCAACCTTGAAACAATCCTGACTAGTACAAATGCTGACAGATGTGCAGTGATTCACGCTGAAAACACAATCGTTCATTTTCTCTAGTTCTCAAACGGGAATTGAGTAAGTGAGTCATTTGCCTATCAGACACTGAACCAAATGTATCACTGGCCATTCCACACAATTCATTACTGGCCTGTAGATACCTAGAGGGCCACTATACAAGATAATACCGTCTGTTTTGTTCTGTTGTAAATTTGGGCTTCCAGGCAATACAGATATCAGCATCCAAGAACTACACTACCTATTTACCCAAGTCAGCCAAGCACTGAGCCATCTGTCCTTCCAGGTTCATATATTCACCACTGCACTCCACGGTATGATACATAACAGGCTGAGGGCAGGTCGGCGTCGGCCATTATGCAGTGACAGCAATGGAAAATGACACAAAATGTCTCATTTTGCCCCTCTCTGCAGCCATGCCAAAAGGTTTTCTTGGCATTGAGGCATCTCATTCTACATAATGGCTTGATAGATTTACATGGGCAACAAGTCAAGCTGAGATCACTGAGCCATGAACTGCACCATCTAGTAAAATTGCTACTAATAGACTTCAATAATAAGATAATACTCCACACCTCACTTAAATTTATTGTGACATTTGTGACACTTGTGTTTTTCCGCTGACAGCTTGGGATTTTGACACTGGCTTGTGTAAAACCGAGAAAGGTTAAGGAAAAGAGACGGGAGGGAGTTGATGGAAATGATGGAATGACTAAGGCAGTCTTTTTCAACCTTGGGGTCAGGATCCCATGTGGGGTCACCTAGAATTGAAATGAGGTCACCTGAAACTTCTAGTAATTGCTAAAAAAAAAATCAAAAACATACTAATAAAAAATATATGGTGAGTTGAGAGAGACAATCCCAATACATAAAAGACATGACAAACTGTGAAGCTGAAACTGAAGCACTGTGGTACTGTTTATCTTTCAAATGTTCATTGTGGTCGGCTTAAGATGCTAAAGCTCTTTCATAATTCGTAGTTTGAGTTATTGTTTATGTTTGTTGTTTGTTCAGTATTAATTTGCAGCCTTGTAAATACAAGCTGGACTGACTGTACTGTACTGGCTTTTCTGCCTCCATCCATAATAATATACAGCAGTGGTTCCCAACCTTTTTTGGCTCGTGACCCCATTTTAACATCACAAATTTCTGGCGACCCCAGACATTCAAAACAGAGACTTTTTTTTTTGCTAAAATTAATTTGTTTTTGATCATGTAATAGTTTGCTATACTATGTTGCAAATAAACGTTAATTTTAGACAATGTAGACATTTAGTCTATATAATGTATATTATTATGGACGGAGGCAGAAAAGCCAGGTGTAGATTACTGCACAAAGTGAGAATTTTATTTTCCTTGGTCAGGATATGTACAGTCAGTCCAGCTTGGATTTACAAGGCTGACAATTAATACTGAACAAAAAATAACTCAAACTAGGAATTATGAAAGAGCTGCAGCATCTGAAACCGACTGCAATGAACATTTGAAAGATAAACAGTACCACAGTGCTTCAGTTTCAGCTTCAGAGTTTGTCATGTTTTTTTATGTATTGGGATTGTCTTGCTCAACTCACCATATATTTTTCATTAGTAAGTTTTTTTTTTTTTTTAAATCAATTACTAGAAATTTCAGGTGACCCCATTTGAATTCCAGGTGACCAAACATGGGGTCCCAACCCCAAGGTTGAAAAAAACACTGATATACATTATATAGCCTAAATGTCGTCTAAAATTAATATTTATTTTCAACATAGTATAGCAAACTATTACATGATCAAAAATAAATTCATTTCAGCAAAAAAAATGTCTCCGTTTTGAATGTTTGGGGTCGCCAGAAATGTGTGATGTTAAAATGGGGTCACGAGCTAAAAAAGGTTGGGAACCACTGGACTAAGGGGAAATGAATTAACTTCTGAGTGCGTCTGAATGAAGGTGAGGATTCAGGGTCTACCTCAGGGCCCTTTCCAGTGTGTGTGTGTGTGTGTGTGTGTGTGTGTGTGTGTAGGTGTGTGTGTGTGTGTGTGTGTTGTGGATTGGGGTTAAGGTTAGAAGGAAAGATAAGATAAGAATGCCAATAGAGGGTGGGGTTGTTTAATTGTGTTTATCCAGAGCTTTGGGGCTGTTGTATGTGTGTGTATGTGTGTGCATGTGCTCTGAGGGGAAGCATCTCTTTGGGTCAACATGGCCTGGGAGTCATCCCAACTCAGTTTGACACACAGGAGATGGATAAGTATTTAGAAGGGTGGAGTACCAACACAGAGAAGACGCTAAGCACTATTTGTTAGCATCCTGTCTGCTTCTCCTTCAATACCATATGTCAAAAGGAAAGACGGACGAGATTCACCCCCTAAATAAACACAAAATCACCCCCTTGTGTATTTTTAACTCTACAGATGCAGCAATTTCCACCCACCCACCAATTCATTCAGGCAATATGGTCTAGCTGAAGGCACTGACAAGCTAAAACACCATCCCTGGTTCTGTTAATAGCAAAAATACCCTGCTAATGGACAGAATGTTTTATTACCCCTTCAATCACTCCTGACATGTGTATAGCTATTCTTTGTATAAGCCCCGCTCCACAGAAGCCATTAAAGTAGCCATCCTCCAGGTTGGGGGTGGGCAGGTAAAACAGTCTACTCTAATGCAGCCCATACATTACCTGTAAGCTGTTAGGGGGTCACCACCCTTAGGCATAGATGAATGATAATGCCTTCTATTGCCTCAGTTAAGTGTTTCTGTCTTATCACTTATCTGGTGTTGTTTTTGATTCTGTGGAAGTGCAATTTAGATGGTTAACGCATCTCTTTTTAGGCCTGTGGGGATCCATACATTCGTGCTCTTCATTCTTGATTGATTATGTGTTTAAAGTAAGACAAAGATCACTGGACGAATGGGAAAACTTGATACATGGTAATATGGAGAATACAGTGGGGTGATTTCTTTTTCTGTCTTTCTCTCT
Organism: Sphaeramia orbicularis; assembly: GCF_902148855.1. Lineage (NCBI taxonomy): Eukaryota > Metazoa > Chordata > Actinopteri > Kurtiformes > Apogonidae > Sphaeramia > Sphaeramia orbicularis. Next base: position 22,587,269 of record NC_043960.1, read on the forward strand.
TTTTCTTTTTTTTTTTTTTTAACTTGAGGTCTTTGGAGGCAAGTGAAGACAAGCCCTGACACTGAGCAGGTACTGTACACAACCTTGCACCTTCACAGTCCACACACTCACAGACAAACAAAGATCGATGTTGTGCCTGTAACAGGAAGCATGACGAGTAGCAGAGACAACGAGCCGATGAGAGATTAAAGATATCATCGGGGAGAGAGAGAGAACAACATGGTGTGTTTTATTTGTGTATGCCCCGGTGGCTCAGACAGTGCGCACACACTCATACGCAAGTGATAAACCACAGACAAGGCTCATCAGCTGACTCACATGATAAAGCCTTGTTATCCTCAACTTTGACCTAGCTGTACTTAATAGCACTGGGTATAAAATATAGTGCCAGCGGAGACTCTTTTGATCATCTCAAAGTTACGTAAGTAGTACAGGAATAGACAGTTATAGACAATAACAGATACAATACCCTCATGCAGTGTAAAATGTGCACAGGTGATACAGTATAAATAATAATTTGATCATTACAACAAAAACACAGTATAAAGCAGCATATGGAGCATGTTGTTTGAGAAGAGGGTATGGTCCATAACTAACCAAACCAGAAAAATAGCTTTCCAGGGAGATCAAGTGTCTAATGAAAGGAATTGCTAGGCATATGAGTCAGGTGTGGCATGCTATTCTCTGTGGGTTCTGTAGAAGAAGAAAAAAAAAAAACACCATAAAGACAGTCATTGTTCAATTACTACAGCACTTCAACAGGTCATTTGAGAAGAAGGGCTAATAACAGTGACATTGAAAAGTAATGAGTGTATATATGCATGGGATTATTATCACTATTATGCTATTATGCTATTTTTGCCAGTTGTTGAACTGGGTAAAATGTGGTCCTGTTCAAACCATGCACATGCATCATAGGATCTGATTAATGTATATACACTGTATGGACTCAAATAGTGGGATACATCGAACTTACAGCTTGTAGGACCTCCCGTTGATATTAAATGATATCATGATAAATTAGAAAAGCACTTGGAGAGCGCAGATCTCCGGCAAGACAGATCCCCCCCCCAAATCACCACCAAAATGTAATCATTTGTTCTTTGTGCCAGTATCAACATTTCCTGAAAATTTCATCAAAATCTGTCCATAACTTTTTGAGTTATCTTGCTAACAGACAAACAGACAAACCCCGATGAAAACATGACCTCAGCTGTTCCTTGGCGGAGGTAAAAATATTCATGTAAGCTACTATGAATAACTAATAAATGATATAAAATGAGTGTTTCTTTCAAGTTTAACCCTCAAACATCTAAACAGCTGAAAGTATGTAGTGATCTAAAATGTTTAATAACCTTTTAATCAATAATCTTAACAATATAATATCTGCATTTCAGTGGCCTTTAAGGAATGAAATTACTCCCATCCTTTTTAAATTAACTTGTGTCAATTATATTTATTCTATTTATTGTCTCTTGGAGGGAAGGGTGCGATATATGAACTAGCTGTAATACATAATTGTGATTATTCTGACTTCAAGATTTTGTAACTGAGTTGTTTTGTGATTGTATGTGTCTGAATGTGAATGCAGCAATGTGTAGCACTGTTGCCCAAAACAAATTTCCCATATGGGACAATAAAGTTTATCCTGATCCTGATCAGATATGACCCATTTGGACGTTGAGAGGTGCCACACTGAACACAGAAACACTGTCATCTTCTGCAACACTGATTCACCAGTAAAACCCATGGAGTTGGATCAATGACAGTGATTGTAGATGGAACTTTTATGTTCAGTAAATGATAAACCTTGCAGAAAATGTGACTTTTTCTTCAGTTTATAATAGAATTATATTTTAATTTAATCAAAGGTTTTATGGGGCGGCTGTGGCTCAGTCAGTAGAGCAGGTTGTCCAATGGCCAAAGGGTTGGCGGTTCGGATCCTGGCTCAGAATGTCCACGTCAAAGTGTCCTTGGGCAAGACAATGAGCCCTAAATTGCTCCCAGTAGGGCCTGGCAGCGCCTTGCATGGTGACAGCCACCTACTGGTGTATGAGTGTGTGTGTGAATGGGTGAATGTGAGGCTTTGTAAAGCACTTTGGGCACCATGAAGGTGTATAAAATGCGCTATATAAGTGCAGTCCATGTACCATGTACATGATCAGTACATTAAGTACAGGCAAACCAGATTTTTACTGCAAAATGCAGAGGATAGCATTATAATAAATGCTGATAAATCGCTTAGGAAAGGTTAAATGCTGAAAAGAATTCCTTTGAAAGTTGCCACAAAAGTAGTTCTAGGGTCTTTAAGGCTTAAAGGGTGATTTGTCATCATTAGGGAAAGTTGAAGAAACCAGACTGTTACTTGTGGTTAAAATGATTATTTATAGTCAGAATATGACAAATGTTACAGAAATCTAGAGATACAACATTTATAATGAACTCTTTGTGAGCATTTTATATGATAATGAAAACAAGAATAACCCTCAAGACTAAATATAATGTATATTCCAATTATATTTATCACTGTATGAAATTATATTATGACATTTACCATTACTGTTTTGTAGCCCAGTTCCCAGTTAGCAATGAAATATCTGAACTGAGCGTGTCCCAATATTTGTGTCCTTTTAATGTAGCTCTTTTGCAATGTACTAAAGTTGGATTTGGAGTCTGGTCTGGATCTCATATGTCAAAATTCATTAAGCAGTGTGGACACAAATGCATCTGGAATGAAGCAGAGATTACTCAGCTCACGTCTTTTATGTAAATGAAACATAACATTCCAAGTTCCTCATAGAACTTGGTGTGTGAATATTTCATAGAAGGTCATAGCGCCGTTATTTCATATAATCGCAGAAAAAATTATTAGACCACCCTTGTCTTTTTTTCAATTTCTTGTTTATTTTAATGCCTGGTACAACTAAAGGTACATTTGTTTGGACAAATACAATGATAACAACAAAAATAGCTCAGAAGAGTTTAATTTCAGAGCTGATATCTAGCCGTACTCCATGGTTTTCTTGATAATAACCAAAATCACTTCAGTTTATACATCAATAGCATTGTACTGCCAAAACAGCACTTTTAGATATTCCATGTTTTCTTTTCTGTCTGTTTTAGTCACATAATACACACACGTGTTAGTACTTGATTGCATAACCATTGTTTTTGATGACTTTTGATGATCTAATAATTTTTTCCACAACTGTATGTTGCTTCATAAGTGATTCCTGAGCAAATCAAAAGGATACTCTACCACTTCTTTTTTGTCCACTAGGAAAAAGAGTATCTCCAGTTTGCATAATCTGGTAAAATTTAACGTATAAAGTGCTTGAAGATTCAATCATCATCAAAATAAAACAATAAAATGAAACAAATGGAAGGTTCAAAGTTGTCATAGAGTGATTCACGATGTATTTATTCATTCAGAATTTCACCTTACGCAGTGACTGACAGGCAAGAAAATGTTCCACCTCACAATATCCTGTTTATTGTAGGTAAAACCAGTGAGATCCTATTGCAAGAAATCTGTCAAGACCCATTTGGGGGCGTACTCTAAATGCCTGTTCTGAATAAATGCACTCACAACTATCTGCTTGTGATCAGATCCCTCAGAACACATGTTAATTCAAGGTCTGAACAAGGCCAGCTTCTCTATTTTAACGCTGTTAAAACCACAGTTGCCACATCCCACTGTCAAGATTATTTTGCAGTACAAAGGGCACAAAACTTTTTACTGCCATGTATACCACAATGACTGGAAACGATTAAAAGACTTATGACTAACTGGACTCGGTTCAGGGGAAAAGTAGAATGTAATTGAGGTAAACGTTTGATCTATCACCTCCCTCAAACGAAATGCATCCTATCCCCCACAGCGTTTCATACACTAACAAAGCTGTTCTAACCTGTCCAGACTTCCCAGCAGCGATAACATGATGGGACAAATATGTGCACACCGTTACAACATTAAGCTCAAATGGTCCTTTTTTTTTAACTTAAGTGGAAGATAATTAAAGTTGTATAACAAATAAACATACATACTATTACAAGTTTTCCTTCTGTACAACAAAACAGCACTCCTTTATTGGCTTTAATGCCATTTATCCATCACTAAAGGGCAGTACAAATGTTACTTGTTAAAAAATACAGTGTTTTTTATGTTTGGGTCAATATATAATAGAGGGACTTTTGAAGTACACGGGATATATCTTGCATACATCTTTATTAAAAGTTAAAAAAAAAAGCCTAATGTATTTTTTTATGTTAATTATAATCATGTCTTTAAAAATTCCATAATTATTTAATTACAAAAACAATTCCTTATTATTAAATGATTAATTCACAATTTCTTTATGTTGTCTTCTGTTATTCACAACTTTGACATGATTTTCAAGCAAATTTTATTTTCCGTACTGCCGAACTTCAGTCTGTCAGTATTCTCTGAAATATCGTGGACCAAATCTGTGGAATAATCTAAGACCTGAATTTCAATCAACATCTACTTTATCATTGTTTAAAAAGCATCTGAAAAGGGTTTTAATTCATGAAAAAATGTAAGGCTGTGTATCACTCGATTTGTATTGGATGATTTGTAATGTGGATTACATTTTTATTGTTTTTACTTTAGTTTATTATTTCAGTTATATTGTATTTTTTAATTATTTTTTTTGTGTATTGTTCATTTCGGGGGAGGTATTCATATAAGCCTTCTTTTTGGCTTCTAACCTCTCCTGCACAATTTTGTTACTTGTTTGAATGTTGTTGTTTTTTTTTTCTATTGCTGTTTTATTTTGTGCAAATAAATTAACAATTAATAAATAATTAATAAATGACTAGATCGACTAAAATATGAACTCAATAAGCGTCCAAATTTAATAATAACCACCTTCTTATTAGCTAAACAATAATAAAATGAGCTTATTCAAAAATTGTTTTCATTGTGTTCTTTTTATTAAGTTGAGATAATCATGACAGATATTTCTTTTTGGTAATATATCAAATTTTATGGGGAAAAGAATAAATTGTATCTGTGTCCGAGAAATCACTTCCATCTAAGTTACCTGTTACAAAACACCTCTCAAGGAAGTGTGTTAATTCCCAATCACATAACCTGCTCCACATGATGTCATTTTCTTCTGAAGAAAACACTGGCAAGACTCCAAGGTATGTTCTGTCTCCTCTTTCTTAGTTATTTAATATAAAGTAGTGTGTGTGTCAAGTGCGTATTTATCGCACTGTTATGTCAACAGCGTTACTATCTTTATAAATAACTTTCAATTTCAGTTTTACTTAATTGTATATATATTTAGACGAATCTTTCTGTAAAAATGCCATGTGGTGTTATGGTTATGGTAATTTTAGGCTTGAAAACAGTAAAAATGTCAACTATATCTGTCCACTATGTTACCCGTAAAAGTAAGTCAAAAACTCCCTCCATTATATATTGACCCATTTCATTAATGCTTTATTAAGCCATAGAAACTTGATTCCAAACTCCCCTATAACTGAAGCAACAGTGAGTGTCCATATAACATTTTACTATTATTTCATCTAACCAAAAGTACCCTACCTGACTGTTAAACTTATTAGACAGCCGCAAAACTGAAAGCATATGATTTCATTTACTTTGGGAAATGAGTAAAGAGCTTTTGTTATAGCAAGAGAGGAAATTAAATGATGCTGAAAATGGAGAGAAAGTGTTATTAATATAGAAATCAGCCTTTTAAATACCAGCCTCTTGACATTTAACAATACATTTCACATCAAATAGGAGGTTTAAACAGTCACTATTTGAAGTTATTTGCATATGGTAGAATAATTTCATAGAATTTTCTTAATGCTTTTATAGAGACCCAACATTCTACTTTCAGTAAAACTGTCAATATAAATATATTTATCTTCCAATATTTCAATCCCACTCACTGTGTTCTGTTTAATTTGTAACATGAACAAAACTGTAGCAATGCGATCTCTAGTTGTGTCACTTTCTTTCATGTCTCGACCTGAACTCTAACACTATGTGTCGAGCTTTTAATTCGCTCTTCTTTGAGAGGTGAGATTGGAGGCCGTTCGCTGGGGGAAATCGATGGGAAAATGGGATGGAATCTGCTGAGTGGATCAGAGCAAATGGAGTCAGCTCTCATGGGCATAAGGGGAACATTGGAATAAGAAAGTCTGGACAATGTTTTTAACTTCTTCCAGGAGGTTGAAGACAGCAATCTGCTCTTTCAAATCCCTCTGTGGAATGTGCTTGCAAGATTAATTTCTTCTTATGTAGAATTGATCGCTTCTTTATGGACTCTTTTGAGCTTCCTTCCATTCAGGTTTGCCTGTTGGGTTTCTGCCAACAGCACCACATATTGTAAACACAGGAGTTAGCTTTCACAAAGGCAGTTTGACTGGTGGTTTCAAGAGGAAGAGGAGTTCCTTCATTGTTGCGGATATGGTTTAATGGTAACACCTTGAAAATACTTTTGTACTTCAGCTGGCAAAGCAGATTTTTTCCCCCCTCTAATCGAATTAAATGGGAAAATGTTCACATTTGATTTAACAACAGCCTTAGTTCAAGTTTTCTGGCATGTAACTGAATTAAAGCTTGTTTGGCTTGTTTGGACAGGCTGGCACCAAGACTGAAACCAAGGAAGGAAATTACTGTACAACAGTTAAGATTTTTTGTTTAATAAAACATTACTGGAGTCAATTCATACGAGGTATGTTAATGAGTGTTTGAGATACACTAAAGAGCACTGGTGCTGCCAAAGCAAAAACAGGTTCGGTTTTGTGTGATGTGTGTGTGAGTGTATTTTGGCTTGTGTGTAAGGGAGGTGGGATGATCAAATAACACTTTAACTGAATTCCAGATACAGTATGGTATGATCTTAAATTTCCGACATATAATGACTTTCAGGTGTTAGACTTTATTGCTTCACTGTTCCCCTTGTCTTCCTATGTCCTTCATCCTTTCATTGCAAATTGCTGTCTTTTTCTAAACTCTTTGCTTTGCACAGTGCTCATGATTATCCCCAATTAGCCAGAGAGATCAGCCAGTAACAAGCTCTCCTTCTCATCACACAGTGTGCCATCATCACTGCCCACCGCTACAGCGCTGTGCACCCTGTGATGTGCTATCGTCTGCTCGGCCTGTCAGTGTCACTGCAACCCGTTGTACGTATAAGCCTCTGCCAACACGCCACACTGTGCTGTCACTGAGTCATTTGTGGCTCTGATTTTTCCTCATAGAATTTCACTCCCTCCTGCATCTGTAGCTCTCTCAGGCTTTAACTTTCTCCTCCTCCTTTTCCCTCACTACATCTCTGTCATACATAGCCTTCCAGTTAGTCATTATTAGCTTACTTCGCTGCAGGATCAGAAAGACTACCACCTCCTTTTTGATTTTAATATCTGCTGTAAACTATATGCCGGCACGCTGTTTATGGCGAAGCAAAGCAGTCGAAAAGCTTTGGAGGTTGACTTGACAACTTGGTCAGTGGGTATGTCAGTTCCACAATTCTGACAGTAATTCTGCATTTTGAGTTTAGACACAATAATAATGGGTACTGCTCAGTCACAGCACAGACTGTGTGGCATGCGGTTAATGAGGCTTTCCTAAAATGAACCAGCACAGCTTAGAGCTTATCCAACAGGGGACATTTCAAGTACCACCGCCGTTCATGTTTATTCCGACTGCGACTCTTACTTAAGAACGCATCACAGCTTAAATGATCAGATTTAGATGTTTATTTGTCTATTAAACTAAGCCGGTCCTGCTTGGTGTTTATGGATCACAGGTAATTTCAAGAGAAGCAAACACATGCATTCCAAAAGTCTGACAGTCTCTCTTTCAGTTTTACTAAAGAAATGAATGACAGACAATATTTTGATCATTATCTGTGACATGCTTGATTTGTACCATTGTTGTCTGTTGCCTTTATCTTGATGTTGAGCCAAGTCGGAATGCAAGAGTGATGTCAGTCTATGTCATTATGCTAACATTTGCATGTGCATCAGACTCTCAAGCAAAATGTAAAAGCAAAAGGTTGGTGCTATTTTGTCGTCTTCCTTTTGTTTCTACATTTGTTTTCCTGGAGTTCTCTCTGAAAGTGCATGCGTTTGTGTAAAGGAATGCTGTAATGTTCAAAATATTCTTGTTCTTCATGTGGTCTTTGTCAAACCAATGTAATGGCAATATACCATGAGTTAGATCGTGATAAAAGTCAAGTAGAGTTGTGATCATGTAACTGAGCCAAGTCACTAATGATCAAAGTAAAACTTTATATAAACACATAAAACCACTCAACACTGCACGTAATTACTAGCTAGGTTTCGTTAGAGGGTTTATAAAAACTTGCTAAGTAGATACCGTCTCCATTTCTCACACAACAACAGGAAGCTAATTATTTCAGCTTTGTGCTATGAAGAAGGGCTGCTGCATGGGTATTCACAGTATGGAAACTGCTTTGATGTCACAAATCTGTCCACTTCAGCCTCAGACTCTAGACTACTAATGATTATTTGGCTCTGGGTGGCTTAGTCATTCTTCAGCACATTCATAAGATAAGGCAACCGCAGGACAAACAGGTTTGGCACACACGCTACACACAGCTTTAGTGGATATGCATACCTCAGTCTGTGCTGTCATCATTTATGCTTATAACTTCACTGAGCAGCTACGCATGTTGTTATGGCACTGTGCAATCTGAAAACTTGGCTCACAAGTACAGAACAGTAGAGAAGCACAGTGTTTATTTTGTTTATTTATTTTAAAAAATTTTAAAGCTTTCATCACAATCAATATATCATCAAAATTATTCATCATTGGGGTCGTCTTTAATACTTAAAAACAACAACAACAACAAAAAAGTACTGGATGTATTTCACAAAGAGAATCTTAAGTTATACAAACAAGCCTTTAATAAAAGTGCAGAGCTAGGTTAAATTAAATATGTCATTGTGTCATATTTCATATCATTTCTTTTTTTTTTTTTTTTTTTCATTTTTTTATCAAAGACGAAAAGAGAAAGGGTGAGAAACATCCATGTTTAAAGACTACCGGTGCCTGGTCTTAAACTGCACAGAAAATGAATAAACATGACAGAAGAAAAGCATCAACAGACTAAGTTAATCTACAGATGCAGAAATACAAAATAAACACTGAAACACACGTCGTTTTTTTAAAGCAAAAACAAGAAGCTTTGGAATTCAATAGTGTAAGGCATAACATTGTTATGGCACTGTACAATCTGAAAATTTAGTTCAGAAGTACAGAACAGTAGAGAAGTACAGTGTTTATTTTGTTTATTTATTTATTTAAAATTTTTTTAAAGCTTTCATCACAATCAATATATCATCAAAATTATTCATCATTGGGGTCGTCTTTAATACTTAAAAAATAACAACAACAAAAAAAAAGTACTGGATGTATTTCACAAAGAGAATCTTAAGTTATACAAACAAGCCTTTAATAAAAGTGCAGAGCTAGGTTAAATTAAATATGTCATTGTGTCATATTTCATATCATTTCTTTTTTTTTTTATCAAAGAGGAAAAGAGAAAGGGTGAGAAACATCTATGTTTAAAGACTACTGGTGCCTGGTCTTAAACTGCACAGAAAATGAATAAACATGACAGAAGAAAAGCATCAACAGACTAAGTTAATCTACAGATGCGGAAATACAAAATAAACACTGAAACACATGTCGTTTTTTTAAAGCAAAAACAAGAAGCTTTGGAATTCGATAGTGTAAGGCGTAATGTTGTTATGGCACTGTACAATCTGAAAACTTAGTTCAGAAGTACAGAACAGTAGAGAAGTACAGTGTTTATTTTGTTTATTTATTTATTTAAAAAAAAAAAAAAAGCTTTCATCACAATCAATATATCATCAAAATTATTCATCATTGAGGTCGTCTTTAATACTTAAAAAAAAAAAAAAAAAGTACTGGATGTATTTCACAAAGAGAATCTTAAGTTATACAAACAAGCCTTTAATAAAAGTGCAGAGCTAGGTTAAATTAAATATGTCATTGTGTCATATTTCATATCATTTCTTTCTTCTTTTTTTTTTTTTTTTTTATCAAAAAGGAAAAGAGAAAGGGTGAGAAACATCTATGTTTAAAGACTACTGGTGCCTGGTCTTAAACTGCACAGAAAATGAATAAACATGACAGAAGAAAAGCATCAACAGACTAAGTTAATCTACAGATGCGGAAATACAAAATAAACACTGAAACACGTTGTTTCTTTAAAGCAAAAACAAGAAGCTTTGGAATTCGATAGTGTAAGGCGTAACGTTGTTATGGCACTGTACAATCTGAAAACTTAGCTCAGAAGTACAGAACAGTAGAGAAGCACAGTGTTTATTTTGTTTATTTATTAAAAAAAAAAATTAAGCTTTCATCACAATCAATATATCATCAAAATTATTCATCATTGGGATGGTCTTTAATACTTAAAAAAAACAAGAAAAAAAAGTACCTGATGTATTTCACAAAGAGAATCTTAAGTTATACAAACAAGCCTTTAATAAAAGTGCAGAGCTAGGTTAAATTAAATATGTCATTGTGTCATATTTCATATCATTTCTTTTTTTCTTTTTTTTTTTTATCACAGAGGAAAAGAAAAAGGGTGAGAAACATCCATGTTTAAAGACTATTGGTGCCTGGTCTTAAACTGCACAGAAAATGAATAAACATGACAGAAGAAAAGCATCAACAGACTAAGTTAATCTGCAGATGTGGAAATACAAAATAAACACTGAAACACATGTCATTTTTTTAAAGCAAAAACAAGAAGCTTTGGAATTCGATAGTGTAAGGCGTAACGTTGTTATGGCACTGTACAATCTGAAACTTAGTTCAGAAGTACAGAACAGTAGAGAAGTACAGTGTTTATTTTGTTTATTTATTTATTTAAATTTTTTTTAAAGCTTTCATCACAATCAATATATCATCAAAATTATTCATCATTGGGATCGTCTTTAATACTTAAAAAAAAACAATAACAAAAAAAGTACTGGATGTATTTCACAAAGAGAATCTTAAGTTATACAAACAAGCCTTTAATAAAAATGCAGAGCTGGGTTAAATTAAATATGTCATTGTGTCATATTTCACCTCATCTCTTTTTTTTCTTTTTTTTATCAAAGAGGAAAAGAGAAAGGGTGAGAAACATCCATCTTTAAAGACTACTGGTGCCTGGTCTTAAACTGCACAGAAAATGAATAAACATGACAGAAGAAAAGCATCAACAGACTAAGTTAATCTACAGATGCAGAAATACAAAATGAACACTGAAACACGTCGTCTTTTTAAAGCAAAAACAAGAAGCTTTGGAATTCGACAGTGTAAGCCGTAACGTTGTTATGGCACTGTACAATCTGAAAACTTAGCTCAGAGGTACAGAACAGTAGAGAAGTACAGTGTTTAAATGGCAAGCAGGGAGTTTTATCTTACAAAGTGTGGGATGTTTGCACATGGAAAACCAGCGGTGACATGAGTTCTCCACTGTGCTGTGCAGTGCAGTGTGCTCTGTAAAGTGACACTTAAAGGATGTCTGTAAGCCTCCATTCCTGTCAGAGCCAGCAGTCCACTTCAAACTCAAGTACCTACACACATTTCACACAACCACCCAAAATAACTTAAACAGGTTGGCGCATGGCACCCCCACAGTGACCCACCAAGGAGCTGTCATTAACTGGAAAATAAAGAAATGAAAACACAAGGTAAACATAGATATTTTGTGGGAGAGTTATTTTTCTATTTGCTCCCAAAGGTAGTGGTATAAAACATTGAAAATATTTTCAATTTTCTGTCAGTGAGAAATGTATGCATATTATTCTAAACCGGCCGTTGAGAGTTGGCCCTGTGGTGAATAGCAGTGTTTTGAAGTGCTACTACAAATGCATAATCAATGGCGTCGTCTTATGAGTGGCCATCACATAAGGCAGCGGTGGTCATTGTTAAAATGAACGGAAAAAAACAGCTTTTTCTAGGGTTATTCTGATGTTTTAGTACTGCACCAGCTGCAGGCAAGTGGACTACCACCTTTGTAGCTTGCTGTCAGCCTCTCAATTGAATTACTCTAATGTTTTATCCCTCACTGTTCCCGTTTGTAATGAAATTAATGCCACTTTAATTTGCATCACCCTCTTGTTAAGTCTCAGGCTGCAGAGTGAATGTGGCATTGTTTGACTGCAGGACACGTTGGAGAAAAACAACACTTTGGCTTGGAGAACTACTTGAGTGTGTGTGTGCGTATGTGTGTGTTAACTGACTAGTAAATTGAGCTTATGGAGTGTCTCATATGCAGTGTTGGGGAGACAATAATCACATGTAAATTTTCGAAATAAATGAAATCATAATTAAATCAATCTCATATTGGCAATTACAAAGGTGTGACTTCCATATGCAATATTTTCTGTTAAAGCCTCATATATATCAAATACTTCTCATTCTTTTTGTTGCATAAGGATACCTTTTTTTATATATATATATTGCCAGACAACTTGGATCAGCACAGCCATGAGAATAGTGCAATAATTTAAAGAGTAGGATGTCATAAAGGAACTGTCTCTATGTCTAGACATGAGCTGTCCATTCCTGTCCTTGTCTTGTCTTGCCTGCCAGTCAAATCAATGCGCATTGCTGAGTTTGCCATATCTGCAACCAACCCACCACACCAAGATAGATGGACATATCTTCTAATAAGAACACCTGTCAGTGATGAAATTTACAGTTCCCAAAATATTATACAGGCTAAAGTTTGTTGTACTGGTGGTGAAAATGCTGTAAGAAAAGTAATGAAATGCATTTTTTTTGTTTTTGTTTTTAAATTACGTATATTTAGCAGTGGGTGGCATGGTGGTTCTGTGGTTAGGATTGTCGCCTCATTGTAAGAAGCTCCTTAAGGTCGATTCGAGTGTCGGCTGGTGTGGGACCGTCTGTGTTCTCACTGTGTCTGCTTGGGTTCTGTTTGTGTTCTTTAGCTTCCACCCAATGGGCACACACATGCATCTTAATAGGTTACTTGGTCAGTCCACCCATAGTTGTAAATAAGAGACATGTCCAGGGTGTATCCCACCTTTGTCCAGTGGGATAGTTTGTAGCATCCTTATTACCCCCTCTAAGACTAAGAATGACTATTTAACAGTCTAACTTATAATCTATGTAAAAAGGTAACCTCATCACTCCTTAAGCAGATGCTGAAATTACTATCAAAATGCGGTCAGCTATTTTATCCTTTCATCTCAGACTAAAAGTTTTATATGCCCCAACTCAGTGTCAGGTGATTACTGAATCATTCAGTGTACGAACCAATGTTACATCCTTGGTGTATATACATCGTCACAAAGGGAGCAGTTCATTGATCACCCTGCTCTTTCTCATCACTGTATCAGTCTCTCAAAGCAAAGGGGGGAAATATGTATTTTCAATGCAAAATGAGCAGAGTTATTACTCCACATGTTGACAAGTAATCAATTCCACTAGAGTGTTTTCTGTCTTCAGCTCAAGGAAAGGCTCGATAAAATGAGCAAGATAAACCGGGCATGTGAATCTGCCTGTCAACCCTCGTCTACGGAGGGGAACTTTAACAAATTGGAGTAAAAGCCAGTATGTGTGACAGCCATGTACCACGTGTACATGACAGTTGTTCTGCTAAAGTGATACAGAACGACGACAAGTCACCAGTTCATCGCAGGGCTGACATATAAGCCAATTTTACACAGTGATCCCGGAAAAAAAGGTGAGATGGTGATCCCACCTTTTTGCCACCATTGACCAATTTCCACAGCCAAGCCAGAGGAGTAACAGAGGTGAGACAGGCTGGACTTTTACACAGAGGACCTGCGTTCTGGAATCAAAGGGGCGGCGACGCAGCACAGCTTATAGTGACATAGAACTTGCACATTGGAAATACCCCAAGCATAGTGGTGTTGCTAACCTCTCCAGAGTCTTTCCACAAATGTTAGCATGGATAGAGTCCTCTGCCCGACGTGACAACAGCTTGCGGATCTCGGCATCTCCCCAGTTCGACATCTTTCTGGTCCTTTTGACATGTTTGTTTACTGTACACGGCCCACACTCATTCTTAAACCCCCCCAGCGTGGGGGTTGCACACGCGATATGTCATCAAAATGACACCTTGGTTGCAGAACAAGAGGTGTTCCTTTTACATAGCGTTCCAGAATCATGATTCCAGCTTTATCGCAGCTCCGTTACTACCTCCACTGGTGTTACAGAGCTGCGATAAAGGTGGGACCAAGTGATCCCACTATTTCTTTTACACAGATGTTGTTCCACAATAAAGGTGAAACATTCTGTAACAGAAATACTGTGTAAAAGGGGATATAGAGACGGACAACCAGTCAGTCTCAGATTCACATCTATGGGCAATTTTAGGTTGACCAATTAACCTATTAGTGCATGTCTCTGGATGGTGGGAGGAACCTGGAGTACCCAGAGAGAGCAGAATAAGTTCTCTCAGATAATAATATGTAAGTCACGTATATAGCTGAAAACCAATCAATGTGCTGCTAACCCTGGAAGTGTTGAAAAATCAATGAAATATGAAACGTCATCTTTTAAGCATATTTCAGTCTATCAGTCAATTAATTTGGTTAAGCTTAGTTCTGTTTAGTTAATATGGTCTCTGCTGAGTCACTGCCCCACAAATATGTTGCTTCTATTACTATTTTTTTTTTAAATAAATTCTTCAGTTTTTTATAGCTTTCTTTTAAAACAACTTGTCTCATTTTCTTCATTTCTATTCAACAATAATTTCAAAGTCTAAAAATAATTTATTTTTAACACAAAGAATTCATGTTACATTGTTTAAAGGCTTTCCATCCTTTTAAACATGGCGAAGAGCTTGATGAATGCTTCATCTATTTTAATGAATGGACACAACTGCGGTTTGAGCCATGCTCTCAAAGGGAAGCTTTCGGTGGCATTTGTTTACTTAATTAAATCATGAGAGCCATCTCGAGTGTGACAGGTGAGCAAAACAGACGGTTCAGAGTATCTTCCCCTAATCCCATAGAGACACTTGCATCCAGAAGCCTGGCACTAATGATTTCATTAACATGGCTAACAGGGCATCAGTACACCTGTTCACAGGCGTTCCAGCAGATACCTCGGTAACCTTGAGACAATGGTGCGAGGCCCCTGCCAACAGTCTTTCTGTTTTATGGCCAGTGTCTCAGTTTTATTAAAAGCTGCACCTTCTAATTTTTTTCCTCTTGCTCAAAGAACTACTCCCACTTGTGCTGTTTCTCAGCCAAAACATATCCTTGGGTTTAAAGCCAAAATGTTCACAGTTGTTTTACTGCTGGCTTTGATTGCTGAAATGCAATACATGCCATTTTGTAGAAAAAAAAAAAAAACTACGAAATGCATGTTTTTTGTGTGTGCACCTCACCTACCAATACTCTAAATGGAAATGTGCCTGTGCAATATAATGCAGTTAAAATAGGGTGTGCGAGTTTCTTCACATGAGTGATAGTTATAAGCTCTACAAAGTTTGGACTGCTACAGTAAGAATGTGTCAAAAAGTCAATATTTTACTTAGTGCACCATGCTTGATCTGGTTTCAGTACACCCATCACACCTTCTACAATGATTGCACCATGAATGATTCCACCCTCCTTTTCCTTTGCACACATCCTAGAACTTGGATCTAAATTTACCAGCTGGAGTGTCTCTGATCCTCCTGCTTTTTGTAGAGTTGCTTCACATCACTCTCCGTGGCTCTGGCTTTGTCTCCCTAGACCCCTTTTCTCACATTATCTGC
The DNA here is from genome assembly GCF_902148855.1 of Sphaeramia orbicularis. Taxonomy (NCBI): domain Eukaryota; kingdom Metazoa; phylum Chordata; class Actinopteri; order Kurtiformes; family Apogonidae; genus Sphaeramia; species Sphaeramia orbicularis. The sequence continues at coordinate 22,603,060 of NC_043960.1, forward strand.
ATGCTTTAATGGCCTGCAAGTTGTCAAGAAGGCCTATCTGTCTCCTCGCCCACTCATTTGACAGCCTTGCTGGACTTTCCTCTCTTCCTGCCTCAGTATGTGATCGATAGCCCCGAGACCCCCACCCCACTGTCTTCACAGGTGGATATCATTAGTGGATGATAAATGCATCAAACCAAGAAATCCAAAGACCATTGTATAAATGGAATAATTACAAAGTTGATGACTACACACATATGTGAATTTAAAAAATTTCCATCATACATTATGTATTTTTTTAAATATGAAGTATTTTCATAGAGACACGCCATGATAACACTTTCTGCTGCTATGAAATATTAAATATTGTAGTTATGCCATGTTACTTCTCTCATACATTTTGAGGCAAGAGACTGTGCAGCAAAGATGAAATAGTGATGTCCATTGTCTGGCAGGATGCCTGGTTTGTTTCATTCTGTGTCTGATGAGGTCTTGACAGTGAGTAATAATTACAGCTGTCAATTGTCCATTTTTATATAATAAAAAGAAACTGATCCGGAAGATGACAACATGACCACAAATCACCCTCATGAATTCTATCCAAAAAGACAGAAATCACTTTTCCCAAATATAAAATATACAAGTTTTTCCATATATATATGTATATACATATATATATATATATATATATATATATATATGTATATATATAAAAGACATGTACTGTTATCAGTGATATCAGTGATTCTTATGACCATTATTGTACCCAGCTGCTGCCAGTAAAATGAGACATTATTCTAGATCTCTATTTGGCTGGTAATATTTAAGCTACAAATATTACATCCACCTCCCACTTAATTAGTTTATGCACATATTTTGATTCAACTTCAGAATGTGGACATGAATAATAAGAAAGAGGTCTCAGATTTTCAAAAAAAGTATGAGAAGAGAGTTATGGATATTAGTGAAACAGGTGCTAGCAAAGAGAGAAGATCAAAGTTTTGTTCATATTTGCACCCATAATAGCAAACCTAGACCTTTTTGCATTGCTGGACAGAATTCGATTTGAAAACATGGTATCAGTTCAGTAAACAGGATCAGTGATAAAGCAACAGAGGGAAAAGCAATTGCCGCTTTTATCCACAAACTCCAACCAACCCTGTATCTGAAAGGCTGATAGTCAGTTTTCCATTGAACTACTTTTTTATTCAACCAAGACAACTTTTTCTGCTCTCAGTATAACTCTGACTCCAGAAATGTTTGTTTAACTAAAATCCAATCTCCAAGCAGGTCCTCCTCAATCCCTTAGTGGCGTGCTGCCAAGGATGGTCTTGTGATCTTTAGACTGGATGCAAATAACCCAGACACTGTGCCCCACTTTGTCCTGGTCTGAGCTTCTTTTTACAACCTGTAAAAAAGAAACTGTGAGAACCAGAAAGTTTTGTCCAAGCAAACTCTGTCGCACTGTAATGTTATGGATTTATAAGCGTGCATATATATATGTCATGCAGTATAGTATACACACACACACATACACACACACACACACACACACACACACATATATATATATATATATATATATATATATATATATATATATATATATATAATCAGTTCCATTTAAATAAAATATTTTTACTTGCTAAAGTACTGTGAAATTTCCACAGGTCTAAAGCTTACCGAACATCCTGAAGGAATAACAGAACTTCCCAGCTGATATTATCAACCCCAGGTATAAACCATGGTATGGTATGACTATCATGGTTTTCACAGCAGGCTCACAAAAAGACCAAACTAAGCCTGGAGAGTGGATCACATCCACATCACTGTGTTTTGTGAATCCAGCTGTGGCTATGGAGAAAGCTAAGAAAACTCATTTGAACAAACGCCACATTCAAGAATAGCATGGTTCTTGTGCTAGATCTGGCCTGATATGCAGCGATAACATGCTCTTTTTATCACATGTACGCTTGCACAGACACACACACATACTGTCCGGGTGCCCATGTGCACACACAAGCTGTCTGTGTGTCAGTCATACAGAAATGCCTACGTGCACACACATGGACGACGATCCTGTAACAGAACAAACACTGTCTGCCAGGTTACCTTACAGGACGTAGAAGGTATGTGCAGCTGCACCTAGCGAAAGGTTATTATTTTAATAGGTCTTTTGTTTTCTCAAATGCTAAAGTTGCATAAGAATAACAAAGGCCTCAGCTCCTCTGATAAGACAGAGAAAATGAATTAAAAGGAAAGCTAAGTGAACATTTGTATAACCTGTGTACGGACAACTATCGCTGATGTCAGTGAGATTAAACTGTTTAGATATTGTGGTTAGGTTTTGGAATGACTGTGTTACGCTTTGCTACTTCATTATACTGGAAAACAAAGTAGCTTCCAAAGAAATGCTGCATAATGCATAACTCTATTACTCTAGGGCTGTAGCAAGTTTGTTTCTTTGCTCAGAGTCTAAAACGCCAATGTGTATCTAAGTAGTTTTCCTTTGATCTCAATTAATTGATCCTTGTTTAAACATGGAAAAGTCACAGTGCACTGTCGCCCATCCCTGCTTTTCCACTCCTGAGTGGAAACACAAATTTAGAGCACTGAATCAGCCAGAGATATGGCTTTGACTCCTTGACACAAGGGGAGGTGTGGATGTCAGTGTTGTCTAGAGTTATCTGGAGCTGCAGGACCCTCCCAGGGCTCTCTAAACCCAACGGCAAAGTGATATATCAAGCAAGAGGGGAAGGGAGTAACAGTGAAGGGAGGCCTGCACTGAGTGGGAGGGGTGTCTACCAAGGTCCAGGTTCAGTACCTCTACTGTTTAACTTGGCTCGCAGACGAGAACATCATCATCATGAAACCTGCAGAATGTTATATTACTGGCTATTATCTCTATCCCTCCAACTCCTCAGTGCAGAGTTGTCAAAGCATCATCTCGAAAATATGTTGTTTTGAGTTCATCTTACCGCACATATTGCCATAAGCATCCTCCAGTTAGAATGCAAGAAAACTAGCAACATGCAATCGATAAGATACTATACTGAAACTTTTTGCCAGGGGATGTGGTGTAGCACATTCAATAAAGGTTCAAGGTTAACCCACTTTATTGTTCCCAAAGGTAGACTTGGCCTCTGTATTTTACCCACACTGTTACACACAGCACCTAGCATTAGCATTAGCATTTGAGTGAGCTGCCACTGAAGGCGCTTGGGGACCAACTCCAGATCTCTATCAGTACCGTGGTCAAGGCACTGACAGGAGAGTTAGCCTGTATGTACCTGTTTTTAATGGCAAAGGACCCAGAGGAAACCAAGGCATGGAAAGAACACGCAAACTCAACAAAGAAAGGCTCGAGACTGACAGGGAATCGAATGTTGAACCCTCTAGCTTTAAGGTGGAAGTGCTAACCATTATGCCTTTAATAAAAAGGACCCCTTGCTTAATATTATGTTACAAACTTTGTATGACATACATTGCAAACAACTTGTGTTTACTCATTGCATAAGCCTGTGGTTGCAAAATATTGGGTCATAATGTTTTTGGTGTGAAAACTTTTACCTTTCCATTAGTGTCTCCAAAACCAAGGATTTGACTAATTTCCATAGGACATCGCACAGTGTTTTACAAACTGTTATTCAAAACCAGGTTGTTGAAAATGTTGATGTTTTTACTTAGGGACCATCATTAATAATAATAACAGAGTAGATTTCTAAAGCGCTTTTCAAGGCACCCAAAGCACTTTCACATTATTGATCCATTATTCATTCGCTCATTGACAGGAAATTATCCTTTGAGAGTAACATAGAGGCTGTCTGTAAAAAAAAGTCCAACAGAGACTTTTCTTTTGAAGGAGAATGAAGTCTTTTAATGTGTGCAGGACTCTGATGACTTTGTTTCATCAGTATTTTATTGAATCTGTTTTGACATTTTGTATTGTGGTGTAGTATAGTGGTCTTCTGATGATCAGCAAGTGTAAGCTAACTAGGATGGCAAATGTAGCAATAAAGGTGGTTGGGGTACAGCCAACCCAGCTGCAAGACATACATGTTAGATGGGTCAAGGGTAAGGCCAAACACATTTTCAATTGCCCTGATCATCCACCCTTTTGGGGAGTTTAATTTGTTCCCTCTGGTCGCCGTTTTAGGCTTCCTGAATTGAAAACTAGATGTGCTAGGGATTCTTTTATTCCTGTGGCTATTAGGAACCTGAATTCCCTTGGCTGATATCTACAAATTTTTATTATGTGATTATTTATTTATCTTTTAATGCCCATGGCCATTATAGCAGTTAACTTGTGTACTGCCCCACTGGACCTTTGTCATTTGTTTTGGGGAGGGAGTGGCTTCACTGTCTGTTGTCCTGTGTTGTGTAATTAACCATGTTGGCATCTGGTGGTGCTGTTTCTGTGGATGTGTATCTATGAATGTGTTTATGACCCCTACTGTACACTAAATTTCCTTTCTAAGCATAAATAAAGTTGAAGTTAATCACAATAGCCTTTTGTCCCTTCCATGTTCTGACTTTGACTGCTGTCCCTTTGTCCAACTAAGCACTTCAATCATCCAACCCCAAAGGAACTCAGTGGAAAATCCAAATACATTTGGGTGGATCTGCTGCGTAAGAGAAAGGGCATCAAATACTATTGATCGACAGTGAACTTGAGACCTATGGTACGAGACTATTTTGTGGATGGTTGCATTAAAATCAAGCAATTATGTCTTACGTAGAAACCTGTCCCCATGGTGGTGATGACACATGTGTGAAAGATGGGGTCTGTATTTAACGTTGCTCATTAAGAGAACAGTGACCCCTGTCGAGTTTTACTCTCCCGGTTGGAAAGTAAATCTAAGCGGTGTCTTTCAAGATGCTAATTTATGTGTCCCCATTGGCAGTTTAAGCCCTGCTCCCTTTTGAATTGGCAACACCACCAGCTGGTGTGTCCTCACTCTTTGTGAATGCAACATTGTCTGTGGAGCATTGAAGTGTTTTGCGTTTAAAAAACCTGTCCCTCATCCTGACAGAAGAGCAGGCCACTGGGTCCAGCTTAAGCATTTTCCTTACATAAAGACAGTATCTGTCACATGCAATGTTACACCAGTGATCTTACTGAACCAGGCCTTTATGTCAGACCTTTTTATTGGATTAAAACACATTTTACAGTACATAAAGTATTTTCTTTGAGAGATTTTAGCATTATGGTCATCCTTTCCTCACAATAAAATGTATTTTTGATAAATTTACCCACATCATGCTTGGTTTCTTATGCCTTTGATTGAGCAGTCACACCACCATCTAATGTATCTACGCATTTATTTAAGCGGAATTGTCTGCAAAGCATTACAGTTTTGCTGATGTTACATTAAACAGCAGCAATTTAGGGACCTCAGAGTTATGTATTAATATATGATGCAGAGTAAAACTGGGGCAAACATTGTGTCCATATTCTACAGTCATTAATTGTGAGAGCACAGTCAGAGCTTCCAGTTATCAGATGTCTTTAGTCACACAGTGTGTAATGATGCATTCTCTTTTGATGACATAAGCACACTGGTAGGGAAAGCCTCTTGTAAATTGTATGTCCATGCTAGCGTTTACATCATGCTCTGTAAGTATAGGACTGCTGAACAAGTGAAAAATGCCTGTACAATTTAGTGGCCACACAACACAGCCTGACACAGATAGATCACAAGTATAGGAGCTATTTTTTTCTGCATGTTTGGCGGTATCTTTTATATGTATTATTTTGTCTGTGAGAATGTGTAATTTTTTTCCTGATCAAAATATATGTAGATGTTTTTTTCTTTTTTCCTCATAAATCAAAATTTTTGTTCTATTACAATAATGAGAAGAAGAGGGAGGAACATTATAATATATATATTAGCATTCTTCATAGTGTAGATCTGATTAATTAACCTGTAAAGACCTAGAGCTATTTTTGTGCTAACCTCCAAACAACATTTTTTTCTAGAACTAAATTCTCAAATGATTTTCTAGCAATTATTACGATATTGCCCTTGACATTTGGAATTTTTTTTTGTGAAAATCAGGTATTTTCCTATGTATAATTTACTTATTATATTATGAGTACATTCACAGGCTATTATATCACAATGGAGAAAGTAGTAGCAAAAATGGCTTTTTTTCCAACAAATATATAATTAACAATTATATCATTATAATTATACCTTTGTCAAACTACAGAGGTTTTAATGGTGATTCAGTGTTGCAGAAGATGATGGGGTTTCTACATTCACTTCGAAGCCTCTGAACATCTAAATGGATCACATCTGAGGCTGTTGAAAAGTTGAGAAAATAATTTTTCCTGAATTATTTACATGTGCTGATAGGATTAATGACTCAAACGTTATTAAACATTTTATGTCATTAGGTGGTCACCGGTGACTGTTTAGATCTTTGAAGTTTAGTGGTATAAGCAAAATATATTAATTTGTTATTGCTGTACTTAAAATATTTCAATCAATAATAGTTTTAGAAGCCTGTTCCATGATTCCTGCTGAGGTATTCCAGTAGACATCGTACACATCCACCTTTAGGTATAGATAAAAATAACAGGTTCTTGTAGGATCAAGTTTGTAAGGGAGGATGGTTTTGAAGATTATTCAGTCAAGCTACCCGTATGTGATTTTCTGATTTGTTGCCTGCAGTGAGCTGAGTGGACAACTTTCAACCGACTCCCTCCTTTGTCAAGATAGTGATCTAGCACTGCATTTCTTGGATTAAGCGTTACTTACAGGAACAATTTGCTTGTTTTGTTTGGCGACAGTCATTTTGGACCTCTGCCACAGGGCCAATTTAAATACTAGGCAGATTCATGGGTTATATAAGACCAAAATAATTACATGGTCAGGTACAGGAGCCCTTGAATATGCCCCAAACCTCCCTCGAGCAAAGTTTTTAAAATAGAAACATCTATGAACAGAAAGAGAAGAAAATCCAGCCTGAACAGTTGGCTCTCAAGCTCAAATTCGAAGGCGTATATTAAGCTGAGTAAAGAACAAGTAAAGGAGTTTCAGATTTCTCAGGTATGTGCCTCCTGGAGTCCCGTGGGTATTTACACCATAAATGCAACAATTACTCTCCATTTTAAGAGCAATTATGCACACTAACTCATGATCTCGTTCAAGAAAATACTCCAGCATGTGAGGGCAGGATTTTTTCCACTGCGAATCATGGTTGTGAGAAGTACCTTTTAAAGTTGCTGGGAAAAAGAATGAGGGAAAACACATGTAGATTTCCAAGGAAGAACAGTTTAGAAGCAAAGACGATCTGTTACATGACAAAATTAACAACTGCTGAACTTTTTCATTAAACTCTTTAGAAGAGTGAAGCAACAAAAACAAATAATAAAATACCTTTTGCACGGATTTATGCTTTGGGAAGAGTAAGTAAAGAAAACAGGCAGATACATTTTTATGATGCTTCATTTTATATCTCCCTACTATCAAATTCCCTTCTTACTTACACAGGCTGAAAATAGCACGGAGGAGAATAGGCCAATGATCACAAGACACAATTAAAGGGCAAAAACAGAGGTTGATCCAGTAGGATGTGATCAGACTGACATTTGAAGATAAGAACAATGAGGGGGAGACAGAAAGCATCAAACACTGAGGCATTGTTTGGACGCTTTTGCTCCGAGGTAATGCACAAGTAGGGGACCATTTAAGCACACAGACATTTACATTTCTAAACAAGATAGATTCTATCTAATGTTAGGCATTGTGTCCTGTGTCTGTTCACAAACTGATGGGATAAGAGGAGTCAAAGCAGTGTGAATGGAGTGTCTTTTGAAAGAATTTTAACATAAAGTGCTTCAGTTTAGTTCATAACAATGATCAGGATACAGACAGACAGACAATTTTAGGTACATTCATTCATTTATTTCGAACATTCAAAGAAACAAAACAATGCAGATGAAGACAAAAACAAAACATTTAAATGAACAGAATCTATCTTTAAGTACGTATATCACATTTTAGTATAAGAGTTATTAAACCTTTCACAAACACATATTTCATGTGGTCCTTGTAGTCACTGGTATATATACTTAAAGCCATTAAAAACACACAGTCCAAACATGTGGTGTAATTTCCAGAAAATGATTTGCTCAGTTGCCTGTTTTGTATATGTTGCTCACGAGTTGAGTAACACAGTTAACAGCTGTATTTTTTTCATTCCCGACGCACATGACGTCAGTGTTTGGACTAATCCCTTAATGTCGGATATTGAGTTGAATCTTGTACAGAGTCACACTTGACTTGTAACTTTAGGTGTGGTCAATAGTCTATATAAAGGAAGCAAAGAAAACACAGAAATATTTTTGCCAGCTCAAAATACCACGACTTAGTATACAACAGAGAGAGCGTGCCACTAGCATGTTAAGAGGTCTGAGCCGTGGTGAAGTTACTCACCGTCTGCACTGTCATCGCAGTACAATCAGTCGTCTGAGTGCCAGATCGGATCAGATCAGATCCCTCAGGACAGGTTTTGTCAGTTTCTTGTGTCGTTACTGCACTGCTTGTTTGGAACCCAGAGGTGGGCACACCTGATATTGAACGATGACACTTTCAATTTCTGAGTACCTGTATTCAATGACTGAATAAACGTGTTAATCTGATCAAAATTTGTCCATAATTCATTCTCTAATTACTAATGCTTCCCTTTTTAATATGAAGGTAACTCTAAACCAATTAATTTAATACATCTGCAAATATACGTATTATTCTGACCAGTGCGTTTTTAATGGTGCTAATATATTTGTATTTGTAAACTGTTCATAATATGCACTGCAGGCTGCAGAGATAGAACCCGTATCTTACCTTGAACTTTGAGGCCCCTGATATTAATGGATATGTGCCATGAGAGGACATTAGAGCACAAGCAGTAAGTTCAGCTTCAGCATTATCAAATAAAACACAAACACAGCACTTTGTGAACATGCCAGGGGGCTGGAACAGCAAAGACAACAACAGAGAGCAGGTAAACATAACAACGAAGGACATCGCCACAAAAACTCACTGCGACTCAATATGTGGCCAAGACAAAGAAACTACAGTGGGCCTTTATCAGCTGGTGTGTGAACACAGGGTCTTCCAACTGGCAGGTGAACGCTGTCCAAAACAGGTACGATAACTCCAAAATCCATAAACATATGCAAAGAATATTGCTGTTATACCTGAACCACTTATGAAATGCATTGTAACTAGAGTCATTATGTTAAATATAAATCTTAAATAAAAGTATGATGTATATTATTTACAAAAGTAGTCATTCATTTATGTTGAAGTTATGCTGATACTGAGTGTTGCGTTAAAGTAGAACTGCAATATACAGTGATGTTGATATTCTCTCAACAACATGTGAAAGTCATGTACCTGACCACAGTTACAGATACTAAAACCACCAAAGAATCAATGTATCACTCATTGAATAAAGGATAAAGTTTATAGTTTACATACAGTATTATGGTATCATCACATTTTCTTCTTTAAATAAAAACTCAGTTGATAATTTTGACAGTTGGTTGAAATAACCGTGTTAAAATCATCATGTGCTACATCAGCTGATAGTTTACATTAAAGCTCTGTTAGCTTAGCTCTGTTTTTAGACAGAAAATAGCTACAACTAGAAAAGCGCAGACCTCCGCTGAGGCAGATCAGTGTCATCGCCCCCCATCACCACCAAAATTTAGTCATTTGTTCCTTGTGCCAGAATCAAAGTTTCCTGAATTTTTTTTTTTTTTTTCATTTATTTCATTTATGGTCGTGCATTTCATCAGTAAACATTCAATAATCATCAAGTAAACAAACATGTACACACCCATGCTCAAAAAGGAGCTGGATGAAGAAAATCTTATATTTCCTGCCCCCTTCTAAATAATAACCTTAATGGTTAGCCATACACAACTAGCTATAAAATCATACTGTATAAAGTCAGACAAACCAACTAAATACATCCAAAGATAGTACAAAATGAATACAAAACCAAGTGCAAAACTACATGTCCAGAAAGTACAAAACATAAGTAAATATAAACCTGATGAAATGATGCAAAAACATTTTACCAGTCCAAAATAAGTAAATAAATATGTCACAAAATACAAAACAAATACGAAGCCAAGTGTAAAACTTATAACTGTTCATATAATCTCATTGTTCTTTCTTTATACACTCTTTTCAGCTGGAATATGTTTTTACAGTTCTTCAGCTCATTATAAAGAGAATTCCAGAGTTCATCCAAATCTGTCCAGAATTTTTTGAGTTATCTTGCTAACAGACAAACAAACAAATAAACAGACAGACAGACACACAAACCCCGATGAAAATATAACCTCCGCCGTTTCACTTTGCGGAGGTAATAAAACCACAAATCCCCCCAGTTTTCTGTATGGTTTTGATGACATTAGCTTTGAATCATCTAAAGCAGATCAGAACTGTAACAGTTTAGTCTAAAACAGTTATCACCAAAAGGAAAAGCTGCAATTTCATCATCATACTCCATTGTTTTCATTTAGAGCTGTGTCCAGTGGTGAAGACAACAACAGCGCTTTGAGTTTTTATCACTTTGCATTTTATTTGACTCTTAAAGTTGTTTCTTTGCAGTTCTCATCCCAAGTGTCACAAGTGATGCCTATTTTGTGTCTGTTGTTACTATATATATTGAAATCCATTAAGAGGACGTATGTTGAAATGATACGACTACTTGGTATTCATGGTCTTTTCCAGGTATTTTTCCAACGAACACAAAAAACAAAACAAAACAAAACAAAAAAAAATCCAGTACCTCGTGTACAAAATACCAACCTTGTTTTTGATATTTATCTTTTTTTTTGTTTTTTTTTTTCATCCGATTGAAAATTATCTTACATTTTGAAACTTTCCTGTAGTCATATCATTCATACCTGCATGTCCTCTTGTTTCAGATCTCTATCAGCCAATAGTTTTATCATGTCTCATGCTCTTCTTTCCCGGATGCATTTCACTGGCTCATTCAACCCGCATTGCTTTGTAAATCTCTTATCGCCTCGCAGTACAGTAGCCATTTGAAAGAACAATAGAGCGCGGGGGTGGAAGGATGGATGGAGTCAGGGCTCAGAGGGCCACCGGAGTGATGACGGCTGTCCACACCTGTCTGAGAACACAGCTGTCGTGTTTACAGGGAACCAGTTTGACTTGCTATTCTAACGCGTAGTTCACAAACACTCCCGGTTAACCGTGTGAAAAGACTTGATTTCTCATTGTGACTTCCTTTTTTCACAGGTTTTCGCATCCTGGGTTTTTTTTGTCCATCCATCATCTATGAGGATTAAGCAAACGAAACAAAGAAATGTCAACAGTATCAGCCCGACCCTCACTGTCTTCACTAGCAATGCAGTCCTATGTCCTCGCAACACAAGTACATTATTGTTGTTTGTTAAACCAAAAACGACAACCAAATTTTAGTAATCTAATTCTTGTTAAATTAGATTCACTTATATTTCGTTATAACATTATTCCAAATACAATGGGTCTGCCAATGGTAAAGGCCAGCATGTTCTCAATGTTCATACCATGTAACAGGAGCTGGGGAAGATTTTCACAACTTGGCAAAAAACACAGCATTTTAACCCTTTATCGGGCAAGTGACTTTTTTTTTTTTTTTAATATAAATTTCCACACACATTACACAGACAGTGACAGCAACAGTTACAGTGAAGACAGTGAAGGAACAATCTGTGGTCCAATGTGGTCTACAGGGTTTGTAAGGTCCACCTCTGCATGAACAGTGAGTGTACCTGCTTTGTTAGGTACCATGAAGTAATGGTACTAATGCAGGGGTGCCCAACCCTGGTCCTGGAGAGCCACAATCCTGCATGTTTTAGATGTTTCTCTCTTCCAGCCCACCTGACAGTTGTTATCAGGCTTCTGCAGAGCTTGATGATAGGCTGATCATTTGAATCAGGTGTGTTGGAAGAGAGATACATCTAAAACATGCAGGATTGAGGCTCTCCAGGACCAGGGTTGGCCACCCCTGTACTAATGTAAGGAATGATGTTCAAAGGGATAATGTAGATGTGGACAGGTGTCTGGATCAGCACTTATGTTGGTCTAATGTTCCAAAAGTGATGTTCTAATGTTCTAAAATACATGTTCCTTTCACCTTCTTTGATGATAATGATGATGAAATTCTTTTTTCAGTCATCATATAATAACCAGTGTCAACAAAAACACTTCAGACATTACAAACATTACCAACAGGTTAATGACTGAAAAGGCACAGGCAGAGGCAAAATGCTTATATAAATGCCTGCCCTACATAACTAATTCAGCTACCCAGCATCCAATATAGGAAAAAGAAAAAAACAAAAAAAACAAAAAACAATGTATCCAAGCAAACAAACAAGCGAAACATAAAAAGGTGAAAATAAACCAGAGAAATAGAAAACTTAACCACCAAATTAATGGTAATTTAATGTAGACTCAAAATAAATTATTTACCTATTACTTGTTAGAGCTTAACTGTATCCTTGAAAAATTGCCTTACATACCATTTTTTAAAATATCAAAAATGGGCTACACATTCTTAAATCCATGCTGGCCTCATTCCATAGTTTAACTCCAACAACAGATATACATCTTCTTTTTGTCTCTTTTTTAGCTTTTTGTACAACAAATTTACAAACATCTCGCAAATCACCTTGCATGTGTTTTTCTTGTATTTTTATTTATACTTCTTGTATTTATTTATTTATTGCCAATATATATATATATATATATATATATATATATATATATATATATATATATATATATATATATAAAATATATATATATATATATATATATATATATATATATATTTTTTTTTTTTTTTTTTTTTTTTTTTTTTTTTTTTAAATTTTATTTCACAGAAGTAATAAAGTCTTGTTATGTGGGCCCCATGAAAGCTAAATGTTGTGGGCCCTTTCATAAAATTCAGTATCTTGTCGATCTGTCAGAGCGGTGGGTGGGTGGGGGGGTGAATGTGGGTATGCAGTACATACATAACGTCACTTACGCTAGCGTGAAAACTAAAATGAAACTTAACATACTTTCAGTGTCCAATTCACAACATCTATGCCTCTCTTATACAATGGATCTTACATAAAATGTTCACAACTTCGAGCCTGTATCCACTGGACCCCTTCCTCTGCTCTATGGGCCTCCCACAAATGCTGGGCCCCATGAATTTGTCATGTTTACCCCCCCCCCACCCCCCACCCCCATCGGTGCCCCAGGAGCCCTGTAAAGGGTTAAGAAAGAGAAAGAATCTAAAAAGGGCACAAAAAAATCAGTAAATAAGAAATTTAGGCTATGTTAAATCCAGATGTAGTTGATTTGTGGTTGTACCACATTGAACTCAACATATCCTCTAACACCTAAAACAGCTCTGACTGCATAGACACATTGTTATGAATAAACTGTTAATCCAAATATAGAACACCATGCAACCTAAACATGTCAGACATTACACTGAATGTTGTGTCTTTTAACCACATCTCTATTCATTATAGTCATAGGCATCAATATAATCCAAATACAGATTCACCACATCAGAAATAACCTCTGAGAAAAACAATGAGATCATCTTAATCCCTTTTCCCCCAGACAGTTTTTTTTTTTCACATTTCACTGCTTCTCAGCTGCTTGTCTGGATGAAAGTATGATGTAGATAACAAAAATGCAGAATGGAATGGTTTTCTGATGCGACTACAAGCAGTACAATGACTAGTAGGTAAAATCCTCTTTTATCTGCAAGGACTCAACTATTGATTGATGTTTTAGGATGAGAGATGCTCTCTACTTTACAGTTCAGAGACTTAAATGGAGCTCAATCAACTGTTATTGATGGGTTGCATTCCAGTATGTGCGTCATAATGGTTATTTTTTATTATCAGCTCTGTTGACTCGCAGGCAGAGGGGCACTGTTTATGTAAAATCTGTCATCGTGTTGCAAGCTGGCGGTAGCCCCCAAAGTTTCATGTGTGTGCAGGCATGTTGACAGAGGATCCTAAAGGTCGGTCAAAAGCAGGTGTCATGTGTGGAATTCATAACACATGGAAACATAACAATATTGGAAACAATAATACTGCACTGGAAAAGCAAAAAATACCAGTCAGTTTTAAGCACACTCTTTAGTGAGCTGTGCTAATAACTACTTTTGCACATTTTTATACTACTTTTATATTTTTAGATTTTACCTTTCATACATCTCTGTTTTGCACATATTTTCAATCGCACACTATTTTGTATTTAATATTTTTTAATACATGTCTGTAACTTTTGTGTTGTTACTCAGATGTAAGGGCATTGTCGGTGGCAGAGACCACCTGCAATTTCATTGGACAACTGGTGTAATTACAATAAAGTGTATTCTATTCTATTCTATTCTATTCTATTCTATTCTATTCTATGTATATCGGTCAAAGTAACAAGGCAAACTCAAACTCAACTTTATTGGCCAAGTTTGTACACCCAGACAAAAAATTTGAGTCCGGTTTATCCTGGGCTCTCACATACTATAGAATAAATATATGTATAGAAATACATATATGTATAATGAATGAATGAATGAATGATTTTATTATTGTGTCTTGCATGCAGACATGCCCAGCCCTTACATGGGCTCATAAGACACCATAAATATAAACCAAAAATCAAATACCAGACAATAGGCACAGTATATAAACAAAACAAAATACTGACCTATTTAAACAAACATATCTGCCGCTTTTTCCAGGCTTTACAAACAAATAATGCTAATTTAAATACATTTGAACAAAACAACCATTTCATCTTGTCAACATCACTGCTCCAGAACATATCAGGATTTTGGATAAACATATCATCAAACAAAGAGGCTCTCAGTTCATCATATAGAGGACAATACAAAAGAAAATGTGATTCATTTTCCACTTCCCCCAATTCACACAGTGTATAATAATATAGAAAGGGTGTGTTCATACCAGCCCTATTTCATCAAACTCTAGTTCATTTGCTTAGAAAGTATAGTTTACTGGGGGAGGTGTGAAAGTGCAATTGAATTTTTATGTGGATGAAAGAAGTGAACTCTGGTCCGCCTTAACACGTAGGTCTCAGTCCGCTCCATGTTTTGTTTTTATGTAGCAGAAACAGAAATGACCCTGAATTAGCCAATAGATGAGCAAGGTTTTGTGTTCACTGTTTGTCTTGTCCTCTCCTGTAGTAAATATTGATGCAGCGCCACCACAGGTGAAGAAGGGAATACGTTATACAAAAAAGTTTGGTTCGTTTGACAAATTGCAGTGTGAAAAAGCAAACTTGAATGAGATGAATACTGCAACCCAATCCAGCAAGTCCCCAAACATATGGAGTCTACTGGACTATTAGGGATAAAAATATCTTAAAAGTAGTGCGGTCAAATGATTAAACATTTTTATCACAATAATCACAGGGTTGCTGTGGATTAATTTAGATTAATCGTGATTAATATCATTCATTTTTAATCTATATTAATTGCATTTCATTTTGCATGAGCAAACAGACTCAAGAAAGAAGGGAATATGCACTTAACATGTTTATTAAACACCTTCAGCAGTTTCAACAAAACAACTTGAAACAACTGTTTAGTCTTAGGGTTTTTTTGTCCTCATATTTTCATCCAGAGGGCCAATGAGCTGTTTAGCATCGTCCATCTTTATAGGTTGGTTCTGGTGCTTGTCACTACCGAATCAACTGTCCATTTGTCCATGCGTGACGGTAACTCTACTTGGACAAACTACCCGAAATGCATTGGCAGAGACGTTCAGAGTCATTCTGCAGATGGGTTAATTGTGTTAAAATTTTTTATAAGATTAATTATGATGATGGATTAATCCGCGTTAACGCATTGATTTTGAAAGCCCAACTTAAAAGTAAAAAGCTTATGGACAAAAAAAAAAAAGAATAGTACAGAAACATTAGTGTCAGTACATATATATATATATATATATATATATATATATATATATATATATATATGTATATATATATATATATATATATATATATATATATATATATATATATATATATAAACAATAGTGCAAATGTAGGATGGGTGCTAATATGCAGTTGCGGAAAAAAATATTACACTTCCCCTAGTTTTCTTCAATTTCTTGTTCATTTTAATGCCTGGTACAACTAAAGACATATTTGTTTGGACAAATATAATGATAACAACAAAAATATCTCATAAGAGTTTAATTTCAGAGCTGATACCGTGCCATTTTCCATGTTTTCTTGATAATAACCAAAATCACTGAAGTTCTTACATCAATAGCTATGGCATTGTACTGACAAAAAATGTGTTTTTAGGCATTCCATGTTTTCTTTTCTGTCTGTTTTAGTCACATGATACACACAGCAGTTAGTACTTAATTGCATAACTATTGTTTTTGATGACTTTTGATGGTCTAATAATTTTTTCCGCGACTCTACATGAGAATATACTGTCTGTTACATCAGAGCAAAACTTAAATACACTGCTTTTCTAGGAACATTGAAATTGCAGCCACTTTCAGTTTCACTTTTTGTTCACCATGAGCCACATCCAAAGTTTTATTTTTCAGTTGGATACTGTCTTGCGTTGCTATCATAACAATTAAGTACAGTGTTCCCTTTACTGACAGGATAAAACAGAAGCATCCCTTAAGGTTCAGTGTCCATCTGGTATCAACCGATCCTGTCAAGTAAAAAGTGACAGGCGCATGGCAGGAGAAATAGGAGGAGGTAGTGTAAGAAAAAGATAGAGACTATAATACATAGTCTCTTGTACCGCCTAAAGCAATACATCTCCCTGGAGAGGTTAGCGCTGACAACAAGACATAAAGATAGAGAGAAAGACAGAACAAGAGATGGAAGGAAGGAAGGAAGAGTAAGAAAGGTAATCACCTGCTACAGGCATGAAAGGTATGGAGATGAGAGCATGCAAAGCTTAGACATTTCACATCACTCACAGTCATCTTCACATAAGCGCTCAATCGCTAACACCATCTGCATGCAGAATGGCTGTAGTAATATCTTCTATGAGGTGGTTTTCGTGGTCATTCACAGGAGGAGGAAAAAAATCATGCAAACCTTGAGCATTCTACAGTAGGGAAAATATTCCATTCACATCTGTTTGAACCAGATGGCCTTAAATTTGAAATTCATGAAATATAAATTTAAAGGTATGATTGGTTATGATGAAAGGTATGATTTGGTTTTAGTGGTGAACTAGTGTTGTAACATTCGCTTTGCAACATAGTTGGGTGAGTGAAATAAATCACTTCCTGTTGAGTTCATCGAGGTTTTAAGAGTGAGTGAGTGAGTGAGTGAGTGAAACTGGTACACAAATGGACATACAGTTGCAGAAAAAAATTATTAGACCATCAAAAGTCATCAAAAACAATGGTTATGCAGTCAAGTACTAACTCAGTGGTTCCCAACCTTTTTTGGCTCGTGACCCCATTTCAACATCACAAATTTCTGGCGACCCCAGACACTCGAAATGGAGCCTTTTTTTTGGCTAAAATTATTATTTTTTTGATCATGTAATAGTTTGCTATACTATGTTGCAAATAAATGTTAATTTTAGACGACATTTAAGCTAATATAATGTATATTATTATGGACGAAGGCAGAAAACCAGGTGTAGATTACTGCACAAAGTGAGAATTTTATTTTCCTTGGTCAGGATATGTACAGTCAGTCCAGCTTGGATTTACAAGGCTGACAATTAATACTGAACAAACAAGAACTCAAACTATGAATTATGAAAGAACTGTAGCATCTGAAACCAACCACAATGAACATTTGAAAGATAAACAGTACTACAGTGCTTCAGTTTCAGCTTCAGAGTTTGTCATGTCTTTTATGAATTGGGATTGTCTCTCTCAACTCACCCTATATTTTTTAGTAGTGATTTTTTTTTTTTTTTTTTTTTTATCAATTATTAGAAATTTCAGGCGACCCCATTTGAATTCCAGGTGACCCCATGTGTGAAAAACACTGTACTAACTCCTTTGTGTCATGTGACTAAAACAGACATAAGAAAACATGGAATGCCTAAAAGCACTGTTTTTGGCAGTACTTAAGTGTAAGAACTTAAGTGATTTTGCTTACCTTCAAGAAAACATGGAAAATGGCCAGATATCAGCTCTGAAATTAAACTCTTATGAGATATTTTTGTTGTTATCATTATATTTGTCCAAACAAATGTACCTTTAATTGTACCAGGCATGAAAATAAACAAGAAATTGAAGAAAACAAGGGGTGGTCTAATAATTTTTTCCACAACTGTACTGATTCACTCAATCGCTAACAGACACTGAGACTGTTTGCACCTGGCATTAACCGCCCTTCTGACAAATCCTATCACAAATGGACAAATACAAATTAAGAACTCATTCAGGATGCAGTGAGGACAGATCTGATCACTTAGGATTCATAAAGAGGAAGTCTGGGATACAGGAATATGTCCCTAGATGGATTTCAGGAATTCTTACACAGCTGATGTTGTCTTTGTGTGTAATTCCACAAGCAGCAGTCTCACATTAAGTGTTTTAAAGGCATCTGAGATGGTCAAAAGCCCTCAAAGATGCATTACGAGTGCTTCATATGTGTGTAATGCCACCTAAGTATACCTGAATAACACTTTGCCATTAGCTTTTTTTTTTTTTCTCAGCGAAGAAACAGAATACCCTATTGTATAACCTATGGAAATTCATATATATGTTGAAGTGGCTGAAGCTTTATCCACTCATTTTCTGAACTACTTAGTCCTTGTGAGGGTTACAGGGGTGTACAAATCTATCTCATCCACCAGTGGGTGAATGGCATATAGACATATAGAGACAAACAACCATCCGCTCTCTTCACATTGGTTGAGGATTTAATCTTCACTTAAGTGTATGTCACTCAAGAAAGCAGCTAAAAACACATGGAATGATCAAAGTTTTCATAGTTATATTTAAGGTGTATTGATTGCCCTCATGCAGGTAGAAAAAAATAATTAAAAACAAAAAGGCTGTCAACACCTTCAAGCAGTACAGTGAATTAAGTTCATAAAGATGTTGTAAACACAGTCAGCTTGCCTATGGATGGATGGATGGATGGATGGATGGATGGATGGATGGATGGATGGATAGATAGATAGATAGATAGATAGATAGATAGATAGATAGATAGATAGATAGATAGATAGATAGCTAGATAGCTAGATAGCTAGATAGATAGATAGATAGATAGGGTGGATGGATGGATGGATAGATAGATAGATAGATAGATAGATAGATAGATAGATAGATAGATAGATAGATAGATAGATAGATAGACAGACAGACAGACAGACAGACAGACAGACAGACAGACAGACAGACAGATAGCAGTGTATCAGCAGCATGGCACACATTCAATAAAAATATAATATCACAGCAAACATGAGTAAAGACAAATAAAAAAACAACACATGTGGTGGTGTGTTTTAAACTACATTTAAACATGTTTATTGCCTTATAGAGTAGGGAAGTCAGAGCTGATCAGAAGTGCATTCTAACCCCCGGTCTGAACAGACATTATTTACAGATGTCAGCTTGGGTTTGGATTTTTAAAGGTGCATGTGTCCTGTCCTTGTAAATGTGATTCATTTGTGACAGTATGAAAAAAAAAAAAAAAAACAAAAAAAAAAAAACAAACAGGTGATCCTTTAACTGCCAGCGGTCCATATTTAGTGATTTCTTAACTGTACAACACAGCAAATGTAATTCATAGTCTGTATTTCAATGCGTTTCGAGTTCAAGAGTAATGCTGAATTATAGATCAGGTAAAAAGACTTCAGAAGTCAATAAAAACCAGCACTGATTTTTTTCTTAAAGAATTATGAACAGTGTTTGATGTGTTTGTCAAAGAAACAGCAATTTGAGTTATGAAATTTCTAATAGTGGATATATTTGAAAAAGCTGGCCAGAGAAATGTTCAGAAGTCACGTCCATTTCTTTGATATTTCTATTTTGCTGATGTGAGATATATGCTGTGATAAACACTGCCTATCTTTTTAACATAGTAAATATCCATTATTCAGAATATTGCAGCTGATGTGTGAAGTCAGATTTGTCCTCTAAATGTATATCAGTGCGGCCCCCACAGGATGGCTCTGCTGTAATACTGTATGTATCACTGCACGGGAATAAAAGCAGATGATTTGGTTTTCTTGGCACGTTATGGGTGACACTTCCTGACTGACACTGACTGACTGCATGTACCTCTGATAGACTTGCAAAGGATGGGAACAGTGAGTGTCGGTGTGGGTGACTGTATCAGTCTGAGCATGAATGTATGCGGTGACAAAAGCACAGACGTGTGTCAGATTGACTGAGCATTCTGGTCCATCAAGGCAGTGGGTTATTTATCTTTAAATGCCTGTCAGGGTGGTTGAGTTTGAATCTACCGGTATCTATCCACTATCTATATATCAGTATTTTAACATATAAGCAGCTGCAATAATGTAACCACAGATTCCTCATTACTCCATCTCTTTTCCCATATAATCTGTAACCCCTACAGCAGTGTTTTTCAAACTTGGGGTCGAAACCCCACGTGGGGTCGCCAGGAATTCAAATGGGGTCACGTGAAATTTCTAATAATTGATTAAAGAAAAACAAACAAACAAAAAAAACATTCAAATAAAAAATATATGGTGAGTTGATAGCGACAATCCCAATCCATAAAAGACATGACAAACTCTGAAGCACTGTGGTACTGTTAATCTTTCAAATGTTCATTGTGGTCAGTTTCAGATGCTGCAGCTCTTTCATAATTCATAGTTTGAGTTCTTGTTTGTTCAGTATTAATTGTCAGCCTTGTAAATCCAAGCTGGACTGACTGTACATATCCTGACAAAGGAAAATAAAAATTCTCACTTTGTGCAGTAATCTACACCTGGTTTTTCTGCCTCCGTCCATAAAAATATACATTATATAGACTAAATGTCATCTAAAATTAATATTTATTTGCAACATATTGTAGCAAACTATTACATGATCTAAAACAAATAAATTCTAGTAGAAAAAATGTCTCTGTTTTGAATGTCTGGGGTCGCCAGAAATTTGTGATGTTAAAATGGGGTCACAAGAAAAAAAAGGTTGGGAACCACTGCCCTACAGGATAATGTTTTGACATAAATTTAGCTGTTAATTGAGATACATATAAAAAAAAAATCACAAGATCTCAAATATACTACATAGAAGCTTATTGCACCAGTTGACGACTTCCTTTACTGCTAGCATACTGAGTGCTTTGGTTCATAACAACTATGTACTTAACATGCAACATTAAATCACTTTATAAAGCTTTCTCTGCCCGTTTCTGCAAATGACACTCTGTCACAACATTGGTGGCAGAGTTATGACTTGCGTTTTGCATTTATAGTGCAGTACAGCTCAGTGTTGTATTTCTGGTTTTCTGTTGTTGAGCTGTGCAGAGGTCTGTGCCAGGATTTAACACGGTCGCTTCAAGAGTTTCAACAGACAAGCCAATACATTCGAGGCTGCTGAAAAAAACACCTCTGTCTTTAATGTGGCTGTAGATGTTATTAAAGAAATACTAGTACCTTGACATGTTTGTCACCACCTCAAAGAATTTCTGCTTTGTTCTGATGCCAAATCATTCATGGAAGTATGCAGTCACACACAGACATAAACAAATGTTAAATGATGTAGACTTGGATACAAATACAAACACAGGACAATACGTGCAGATCAGAGAGGGAGCTGGAAAACGATCATCAGTTAAGAGAACAAGGGAATGTTTTTTTTAACTCAAAGAGCAAACTATAATTACAAATGGTTTCATAAATTAAAGAAATATCTGTCAAAGACGCACCAAGAAAATGACCATTTATAGCGAGCGATTAAACAGTGAGTACTTGGAAAATAAACTTCTCCTAGTGGGGTGGTAAAATAATCTTCACAGCATTGATTCTGCAGGGAGAAATAATCTCCTTCAATAAATACAAACATGAAAATAAGATTTACAGTGTTTTAATATCTCCTGCAATGGCTTGAGACTTCACAGGGTTTTCTGGAAATATCTCTTAAAGGCTCACACACTCGCACACATGCAGTCATGTGTGGATGCATGCACCTTGCCCAGAGCCAGCAAGGCCCAATTACAGGGAGAGCCGAAAGTCCTGCTACATCCGAATGAGGAGGAGAGGATTAAGACTTGGGAAGGAGGGATGGCAGCAGTGAACTGGCAAGAAAGTGGCTGACAGGCTCTTCAAGCCTCAGCCTGCACTGTCTCTGCCCAGGCATGTACTGACACAACCTGTGTCTGAGTGTGTGTATGTGTGTTTCCACATGTTGCCGTCTGCAGGTGCCTCATCATACACTCCAGCTGTCATAATCTACTTCCTGTATTCTTTCCTGCCAGACTCAGATTTATTTGGGGTTTCTGGGTCGCAAAGGTTTCTGTAAAGTGCAGATCGGTGGAACTTGTCCCCATGTCTGCCACTGTGAACCTGTCAAACACTGAGCCATCCAAGTAAATGATGGCAAAAAACGGATTAAACTGGATTGAGATTTGCTGTTTTGTAACTATTAATATTATCCCAGTTCATACAATGTGCATTTATTTGACAGGGGTTTATTTTGACAGGTTTCATACATGCGAATTGATTGATAGTGTCTGAAGTTGTAGACTTCTAATCTTGATTGAAAATAGGTCCACGCCCTGCCGTCTGGGTTCAACCAAACCAATTTCTTAGAGAGCAAACCACATTACGTTTGCTGCATTTTAAACATGCTCACATGTATGCATGAGGTGAAAAGGCTATCACGCTTTTTTTTTTTCCTTCTCAGTCACACATACACTCAACAACTCAAACACACACATGCACACGCAGTTAAATTATTTATTTTTCTCACAAGCTATGCCTGGAACAGATGGCCAGTTTCACGGGCATGTTTGTGAACTCCTGGGTTGGGTCAATCAAACCATTTTATGGGGCAAAGAAAAACAGGAGAGAGATGGAAGCGTCTAGCAGGAGGAAAGGAGTTAATATTAAAAAGGAGAACATGACACCTGAAAACTAGATTACCCTGCTGTGGTCTGCTTAGCACTAATTCTCTAAATTAACTCTATATTGCTATAATCAAAAATCTAGCTAAAGCACTTTCTCGTCATGGTGAGGGTTTTCTTGCGTTTACTGTCAGGTTTTCAGCTCGATTTCATATTTATGTAATTCCCCGGAGTAGAGCTTCAGCTGCTGCCTTGTGAGAATGATCAGTTGAAAAACATCAGATATCTGAATCTTAAACTAGCCATCAGAACATGTCATATCTCCCACAAAATAAAAGTGCTCCTTAGTTAGTGATGCTAGCTTATTTTCTGTGAATTTGCCAGTTCAAAGTAGATAAGATGAGTGCTTTATGGGTATAGTAGTGGAAAAAAAACATCAAATGGTTTTCTAGTTCTGCATCAGGAAGGAAAAGATGAAAAAATAGCAGATGGATGATGGATGACAGACAACAGAGCAAAGATGCCACTTCAACACCTAGCTGATTAATTGTGGTAAGTTTGGTGGAAAAAAGATGGTTTTCCAGTTCTGTCCCAGAAACTAAAACCCCATTTCTAGCCACTTTTACACAGAGATCCCAGAAAAAAGGTGAGATGGTGATCCCACCTTTTTTCCACCATTGACCAATTTCTACAGCCAAGCCAAAGGTGTAATGAAGATGAGACAGGCTGGACTTTTTACACAGCGGACCTACGTTCTGGAATCAAAGGGGCGGTGAAGCAGTGCAGCATATAGTGATTTTGATTGGTGTAGTGATTTATTCCGAACATACAATGAAATGTAACATATATGCGAACAAGCAAAACTTGCGTAATAATACAAATATCAACAATCATAACAATCTTAGATAGAAGAACAGCACAATAGTTCCATTTACATGCCCAAAAAGAGGTGGGAAGAAGTACAACTTCTGCAACTAGTGTGACTTAAACTCGCAGAAAAAATTACTAGACCACCCTTGTTTTCTTCAATTTCTTGTTCATTTTAATGCCTGGTACAACTAAAGATACATTTGTTTGGACAAATATAATGATAACAATAAAAATAGCTCATAACAGTTTAATTTCAGAGCTGATATCTAGCCATTTTCCATGTTTTCTTGATAATAACGAAAATCACTTCAGTTCTTATATGAATACCTATGGCATTGTACTGCCAAAAACTGTGCTTTTAGGCATTCCATGTTTTCTTTTCTGTCTGTTTTAGTCACATGATACACACAGGAGTTAGTACTTGATTGCATAACCATTGTTTCTGATGACTTTTGATGGTCTAATAATTTTTTCAGCAACTGTATAACTTGCGCGTCGGAAATACCCCGAGCATAGCGTTGTTGCTAACCTCTCTGTACTGCATCCCAAATGTTAGCATGGATAGAGTCCTCCACCAGTGACAACAGCTCACAGATCTCGGTGTCTCCCCAATCCCACATCTTTCTGGTCGAGTTGATGTGTTTGTTTACTGTACATGGCTCATGCTCATTTTTAAATCCCTCCAGTGCGGGGGTTGCACACGCAATACGGCATCAAAACATCACACCTTGGTTGTGGAACAAGAGGTGTTCCTTTTACATAGCGTTCTGGAATCATGATTCCACCTTTATCACGGCTCTTTTAGTCCTTCCAGAGGTGTTACAGAGCCGTGACAGAAGTGGGACCACCATTTCGTTTACACAGATGTTGTTCAGGAAGAAAGGTGAAATATTTACAGAACAGAAGTGCTGTGGAAAAGGGACTTCTGTTTATTGTAGTGCGCCATGTAGCTCATAAGTAGCTAAATGGCAAAAGGTGCCATTTCAACAACTCTTCCACTGGATAATTACTGCAGTGAATAATATGGTTCAAGTGGCAATTTCTTTAACCATAACTGATGCAGTAAGCAGCTTTTCATTCCTTAAACAGCCAGCGTTTACTAGAATGTAAAGATTGGACTGTGTTTCAATGGAAAAAGGTCACATGGTCTGATGAGTCTAGGTTGACCCTGTTCCAGAGAAATGGGTGCATCATGGTTAGAAGACAGGTAGATGAAGTAATTACCCATCATGCCTAGTGCCTACAGTACAGGCCTGTGGGGGCAGTGTTATGATCTGGGGTTGGTTTAGTTGGTCAGGTCTAAGTTCAGCAACATTATGTGTTCATAAACTGAGTTCTGCTGAACCTGAATATACTGAATGACCAGGTCTGAACATCAGTCTGTTGCTTCTTCCCTGATGAGGCAGACATGTTCCAAGATTACAATGCTGGGATTCATCAAGCTCAAGTTGTTAAAGACTGGGTTCAGGGAGCATGAAACGTCATTTTCACACATGGATTGGCCACCACAGAGTCCAGACCTGAACCCCATTGTGAATCTTTGGGATGTGTTGAGGAATAGTACACACTGGTCTGATTCTGTCACCATCAATATAAGATTTTTGTAAAACACTAATGCAAGGAAAATGTATTTTTGACATTTACTGTGACGTTGCCTAAGCAAAATAATAAATTCATTCTGTAATCCAAGTTGAAGGTAGTTGGATGAAATATGGTGTGTGATTTTATTTTTGCTAGGTAGGATACTGAAGAATTTATAGTATATAGTTCCAATTATACAGTGGTTTTCCAGTGGTCAATGGTCCGAATGAGAGAGAGAAAGATTGATGTTACTGATCATTACATGCCAGAGCAATAATAGGGTTAATGTGATGCATCAAATCGTTTTTAGTTTTTGTTTTCATGTTCTATTGCACCTCGGTTGTCACTTTTAGCATCTCTAGTATCAGGAGAGATGTAGGGTATTAATTTACTCCAAAATTTAATTTAATAGAATTGTCAGATCTGAAGTGAAAAGAACTCAAAGGTGAACAGTCAGGTGGAAAAACGTTGAGATATAGTTTATACATTTTCGTCTGACAGTCAAAAATGACAATTTAAACTCGAGTCAAACCTCAGGCGAGGCTCCGACAACGTATTCCTGCATGAGAGTAGACTTGATCTTTTGCACATAATGACAGCCCAGCATAGTTCTCCTTCTCCCTAATGAGAGCTCACCTTAAATTTGGTCTCTCTGATCTGGGAGACAATAGCTTGTTAAAGCTCAACCCGAACACTTCACCCTGCATGAGTTTTCCCTATACGTTTAAAGTATTTTAAACTACCTAGAAACAGCAGGCATAATAACCAGGGGCATAGGTCTTGTTAGACTTTCTAGGTGGGATAGGTGGTTGAGAGAGGACAAGGTTATTCCTATCTCTGCTTTCATCTATTTCTACATTCAACATAAGTATAGTGCAGTATAACTTGTCTATATGAGTCAGTGAATAACAAACCACATTGGGCTGGACATGCATTTAATGTATGTATTTAATATGAGGGTGATAGGAATTACAACTTCCCTGTCTGAATAAGAGCATACACAACATTTGGGACTTCTGTGCAGAAGCTATTCTCATTCTTAACACTGACAAGCACAAGCAGGAAATAATTCTTTTTAGCTTCCTAATTGAAACACTCTGTATTTGGATGCAAATCTAAAATATGACAGTCACACAAGAGGAAACAATAGCTGATTACCTAGAAGTCAGTGAGAGATATGTGCTTCCTTTCTGTTGCCAAATTAGTGAAACAACTTCTTTTCTCTCTCTTTGCATTTTTTTCTTCTTCACAATATAAAATGTGGCGGATGTAATGGTACAATAGATTATACAAGCACATTTCAGTACCTTTATTAATGCAGTTCAGACCAGATCAAATTAGTAAAACTTGAAAAAGACAGTTTCATTCTTCACGGTAAAGGACAAATAAATAAAGACTTCATTTATACAGCTGCGGAAAAAATTATTAGACCATCAAAAGTCATCAGAAACAATGGTTATACAATCAAGTACTAACTCCTGTGTCAATCATGTTACTAAAACAGACAGAAAAGAAAACATGGAATGCCTAAAAGCACATTTTTTGGCAGTACAATGCCATAGCTATTGATGTAAGAACTTAAATGATTTTGGTTATTATCAAGAAAACATGGAAAAATTAAAAATAAATGAAACTGTGATGAGCTATTTTTATTGTTATCATTATATTTGTCCAAACAAATGTACCTTTAGTTGTACCAGGCATCAAAATGAACAAGAAATTGAAAAAAACAAGGGTGGTCTAATGTTTGTTTTTTTTCTGTGACTGTAGAGAACCATAAAAACAAATGTTTACAAATTGCTTTGGCAGAAAAAGCAAGGACAGGAAACACAAAAGGCAAAGCAACAGAAAGTACACAACAATGAGATCAAAAAAATGCAAGACAGAGATGATAAAGTTTAGAACAACAGGACAAAAACTTGCACTGTGCTAGATACAGATGTAAGACAGTCTAAATGGCATTTCTGTAAATACAGCAACACTGATGATAGTAAGCGCAATAAAAAAAAAAGACAATGTCACATCACTGAAAAGCGACTAATGACAGAAAAATAAAAACTGATAAGTGAAAACAATAAAACAAAAGAATAAAAATCACTAAAAGATGATATTAGTCAGCGCAGAAAAACCACAGAATAAAACAGTAAAATACAGATGAGTCATATCAAATTATTTTCAGTAGAGACTAGGGCACAGTTTCTATACTTTAGTTTTATCTTTCATAGCTGCAGTTTTAGCATAGACTCTGGTGGCTTGATTTGTCCTGACAGAGTTTTTAATGAACCAAAGTGGTTTTACACTCTAATATTGTCTTCTGCAGTGATGTTTTGGTAAAGCACCTGTGTAAACTAAACTAACTGCACGTCAGAGTTCAGAAGTCAACAACAGCTCACTGAGTTTTTGTATTTCTACCTGAAATCCCTGCAAAAACTCTATGGGTTTAAGTGAACTAGGCAAACTTTTAGTGCTTATAGACATCAAAGGTATTTGATGGATATTTTGCTTGGGACTCATCCACACGTAAACAGCATTTTAAGAGGCAAAAACATTTTTATCCAGACATGTTCCAAAGTATTGATTTTTAAAAACTCCAGTTTGTGTGCATCCATGTGAACAGAGAAAGCAGACAGATCACTAAACGATGGCATCACCCTCCAATTTGTGCATGCATGCTGCTGTTTTGTGAAATGAATCTGCTCCTGAAACATCAACTAAAGGGTGTATAAGAAAAAAGTAGACTCTCAGAAAAAAACAACATAAAACCAAAATGCGAAGATATTTTCAAAATCTGGTCATATGTGTTTATTGACCATGTAATTCTCTCTTGATTGACACCAGTGTAATGGGTCAGTTTTCATGCTTCATTGAACAATGGTGATTTGAATTGTGCAAAATAAAAGTCTTTTGCGCATGGAAGTATAAGGGTTAATATGAGATCTGTTGCCATGGGTGACAAGTTTTGGTTTTATATTGTTTTTTCTGAGAGTTTACGTTTTTCTGATACACCCTATATAGGTCATACACTGTAGGTGTCAGTGTATCATCTGCAGGGCAAGGTTATAATAGTTTTGGATTTTTCATTATAGTTCAGTTTTATTCATTTTTGACTTTTTTTTTCTGTAATTCAGTTAGTTTTAATTCGCTTTTAGATCAGGTTTGCTAGTTTTTATCAGTTTTCATTTTTTTTCTTAAATGCTTATTTTTAGTTTAGTTTTAGTATTAGTTTTAGTTTTTTCACATCTTTTGTCTTCCTCGCCCTCATATTCAAATAAATCCCATAAAGGACTCTGCTGCTTTCTCCGAACTTTAGTCTCCATGTTTCCAGGTAGTGTAGGGACGAGAAGCCGACTCTAAACGATGAGTGACGAGAAGTGACGGACCATGAAGTGCTGTATGGTGCAGCCAGCTAAAATTGCTTGAGCGAAATATGTCGATTTCATATCAATCCAACATTGACAAAGACGAAAGCGAAGGGAATTTTATCCATAATTTTTATACGTTTTAGCTACTTTTGTAAGCACACAATACAGTTTCAGTTAATTATCATTGTTTTCTTTTAATTACACTGGGTTACAAAAAAATGTTTTTTGCAAGTTGTCTAGGTTTTTTCAACTGAATTAGGACCATTTTGCACCGCTAAATCCAAAAATGACATCTTTTTTTCTCAATCAGGTCAGGTTTTTTTGCTAATTTGATTTTGAAAAATTTGATCTTCTCACAAAATTGATTACATTTTTGTGACTTTATCAGTTGTTTTTTATATAATTCTCACCCAAAATAGGTTTTAAGAGAAAAAAAAAATCCTTTTCTAACAGGATTCCTGTTAGGTACAATGGTGTATTCACCGCAGATGTCACAGAATATGTCAGGCTTATTTTTGCAAGATCTTCTAGTCGAATCCATTTCATTCACCTGTAATATTAAAAAAACCATTAATTATAAATTGGCAAAAGTAAAATCTTTAGAACTCGTTTAGTGCAAGAAATATGAAAGAATTTTGTATCATATAATGTGAAAATGCCCATAAATGTAAGCAAAAATGTTAAAAAGCCAATATGTAGCATAGTTCAGAAAGTTGACCTGATTGAGCAAAATTAATGTGATTTTTGGATTCAGCACACCAAAATTATCCTAAATCAGCTCAAAAAACTTAAACAATAAATTTGTTGTTGACCAGTGTTATAGGTTTTATTTTTTTCAGTTAACAAAAATGTTTTTTCAAGTCTAGTTTTCGTCATTTTGTTAGTTTTCGTTAATGATAATAACCTTGCTGCAGGAGATCTAAGTCTGTATGAGCACTTTTGGGAGATGAACCAGTCATATACTAGTGTTGTGGCAAAATCTTTGCAATGTAAGGAATATATTTCAAAAATCAGAACCAACACTAACACCTGCTGTTGCTGTTCCATTTGATGACTTCTGTGTCTTTTACGCGCAATATTATCTGTGTCATCTGTACTTTAAAGTCCGTCAAAAAACAGGTTTATTCAAGTATGTCCATTTGTAGATCATGTGGGCTGAATTTTTTGGAAAATAAAGGAAGAAGATATGTAGAAAACGATCCATATTAGTGTGGACATGGCATTAATGAACTCACTAGACTAACAAAATGAATGCTGCAGGCAACCCATCATGCAATGCTCACTGTTACTGAGGCCAATTAAAATTATTAGCTGTGTCTGAAAGTTTTGGCAGCGCTATTAATTATGTATTTAATGACATGATGTGAACGATCCCTCTGAAAAGAAACTAATGGCAAGAGAAATAGGCAATGTGACTTAAACTTTATGGATATTAGGCTGTGAAAA
The DNA here is from genome assembly GCF_902148855.1 of Sphaeramia orbicularis. NCBI lineage: Eukaryota > Metazoa > Chordata > Actinopteri > Kurtiformes > Apogonidae > Sphaeramia > Sphaeramia orbicularis. The sequence goes on from NC_043960.1 coordinate 22,633,364, forward strand.
ATCCATTTCCTTCGACCATAACAACTGAAGGCCAAACTGAAAAAAGGCAAAAGAAAACTACTTATTATTCTATTTATTTGCATTATTATATTTCATTGTACTAGGTATGAATGAGGAAAATGATTTTCATTAGCCATGGTGTAAACTGATCTTAAGTCCTACGTATATGCTTTTTATTTATCTATGAGACAACCTTCGTGAGAGTCTTCAAGTGACAACCTTTACTGTTATGCTCTTGAAAAATCGACTCTATAGAGAAATACAAACGATGAAGGACCTGCAAATAAAGTACCTGACAGAGGCTAAGTGGTTCACACATTTTTAATATAAGATAAGAAAGAACAATCCTAACAAGGACATGCGACAACAGATCAAAATACAAGAAAAAGGAAAAAAAAAAAAAAGCAGCAGTATCGTAGATGGCCCTGAGTGGTTCTGATCCCAGAGGACCAAATTTGCTAAATGAAAGTTCTCACAGCAGTACACGGTGTCTATAAAATTGCTTCCCTTGAGACGTGATGCCTGCAAATGTCACTGTCCTCACGAGGCTCACATATCCACCCAGCAAGAAGAACTCGCTGTTTGCCCGGGGTCAGACCTCAGAGGAGATGACCTGTCTGTGTCCTGCTACCGCTTCCTCTCTTTCACCATTCCACACTCCTACTATCTGCAACACCCTGCCTCTACCTCGACATCTTCCTTCTGTCTCTCGTTTTCACACTCTGCTCTTTTATACGTACGTCCCGCTTTGTCCTTCTTTGTCCTTGTTACCATGGCTACTGCCGACTTGGAATGAGGTAGGGAGGCAGGAGTACTGATAGAAGATACCGGGGCATATGATAGTCTTGCCATTCATCATTGTCCTTCTCTTTACCCTCTTAAATCTTAATGTCTTTCAAGTCTTCAATTACCCGCTGTCAGATGAAAGTCATTCCGAATAACTACGGATTCATCCCTTCCTGACATTCAGGTTGTCTAGAAACTGTTTACCTTAGATTAAAGACTCCGAAGAAAGTCATTGTTGCTGCTGGTGTTAAACGTCATGGTTCATTTTTGGCTAGTTTCACACTGTAATTTCATTTCAAACATTAGTCGTTAGGTATAATGAGCGAGCTCAGACCTTGGTATTCTTTGTTGACTTGAGCCATGATGTGAGGATGTACTGGTATGAACTAGCATGAGGTAGTAAGTAGTGGAAGAAGCCCAGAGAAACAAAGGTAAAGGCTCATAAGATCCATGGCAGACGGAGACAGATGAACAGCAAAGCAGTAACAAGAAAGGGGAAGGGGATGTGCAAGTCTGTGGTGCAGATCAAAGTCTAGGTGATACCCAGGGAGGGAAGGAAAGAAAGAAAGGAGGAGAAACACACAGAGAGATGGTGTTTGTGTGGATGGAGCCACAGAAGTAGTGAGGCCTGTGAAAAGAAAAGGGCACGATCAAAGAAGAGATGTGGTGATGGAGGAGGCAAGGGGGAGACACAGGGAAGTGTGGGAGGTACAGTCAGAGCCACGAGGCCTGTGTGCACAAAGCAACTTTATTGTTTTCTGCACTATCTTTATGGGAATGTTTTTCTTTTATGAGCTCTTTCCCCTTTTTTTTTTCGCCTGGCAGATGCATGCACACACCCACACACAAACAAACTGTCACCACCTTTCATACCAGCTTTGCATCTGCCAGGCAGGGAAGCTCCACAGCCATAAAAGATGTGGTCACGCTGCGCCTCACAGCTTCTTCTTGTTACCCTGACCATAGAATTGTTACTCGCCAAACCATCATCTGATCTTGCTGATGCCATACTGCCTTTCTGTATTACCTCATGTGCCAGACCTGCCTTACTAATGAACAGGCGCTGGTGGAAGCCGAAACGAAGGAACAGCAGGAAAGTTAAATACATGTAGCTCCCGCACAGCAGCAGAGGAAGTTATTTACATAATGCCTCCCTGATTATCTGTCTCCCTGCCTGCGTGCACTTTTATGTACTGGTCTTATGTATGAGGTGAGGGAAAAAAAAAAAAAAAAAAAAAAAGAGACACGGACAAGATTATGATATATGATGTTGTTTGCTGATGGCTAATGAGATGGATTTGCTAGCCTGACTTTGATGGCCTTAGGATGCAGAGATGAAAGAAAACTGATTTGGTGTCTTGATTCAAGAGCGCGGAATGATTTTTACACTCTTTCATTTTGGATTATAATTTGTTTTTGTAAATTAAGTGGTTTGACTAAGTGGTAAATGAGTCATAGCAACCCTGCTGCATTAAACAGCCCGAACAGGAGATAGGTTTGTCCGTAAAGCTAGTTTTAAAGGGGTCATATTTTGCTAAACCCACTTTTATTAGTCTTTGGTACATTTATTTGTGTATTTGGACCCTAATAGTTCAAAAACTTAGAATTTGAACCCTCCAGGTGCTGCAAAGGTATCTTAATATTCATTTTTTCTACAACCTGTTTTAATTCCTGCTTGATTTGTTACGTCTATAGCCTAACTAGTTACGTCTCGACATTTACACATACAGGGTGGGGAAGCAAAATTTACAATATTTTGAGGCAGGGATTGAAAGACAGTGTATGACCAATCAGTTTATTGGAAGTCATGAGAATTTATTTGCCTCAAGAAAATTTACATAATGGAAAATGTTTTTATTCTATGTGTCCTCCTTCTTTCTCAATAACTGCCTTCACACGCTTCCTGAAACTTGCGCAAGTGTTCCTCAAATATTCGGGTGACAACTTCTCCCATTCTTCTTTAATAGTATCTTCCAGACTTTCTCGTAATAGTTTTGCTCATAGTCATTCTCTTCTTTACATTATAAACAGTCTTTATGGACACTCCAACTATTTTTGAAATCTCCTTTGGTGTGACGAGTGCATTCAGCAAATCACACACTCTTTGACGTTTGCTTTCCTGATTACTCATATGGGCAAAAGTTTCTGAAAAGGTATGGATAATAGTGTTAGGTATGATTATGACATCAATATATGTTTGGTTTCAAAACAATTGGCGTAGTGCCTGCTGAGAAAAAACAACTAAATGTTCATTGTAAATTTTGCTTCCCCACCCTGTATAAAGTCAAGACTTAAAATGAACATTTCTTCGAGTACGACATAATTGTTTGTCAGCAGCAGCGGTCGTAGTCCATACTGAAAATATGTCCAAACTTTGAGCCGATTACCTAAAATATGTAGTTGTTGGTTGTATTAATGAACATAAGTGGCTGAACGGGACAGAGCAGTACAGCCAACAACCTGGAGGGGGCGGGGCATGAAGTGGCTCATTTACATTTAAAGGGCCAGAGCTCAAAACGACCTTTCTGGTGTCATTACTCAGAAATAGGGTTTAAGATCTGCCTGTGGAGTTGAATTAATGAAGAATGCAGACCCAAGCATAGCATTTACAGTTTATGTAGACCACAGGGAAATGTTTTAAAATGTATAATTCCATTAAAAAAAAAAAAAAAAAAGCAAAATATCACTCCTTTAAGATTGACCAGCAGGCGATAAGATCTCATGTCCTTTGTTTACAGACTGTAGTACGTGACACCATAGCACTTAGTGAAAATAGCATCTTTTTAATTAGTCTGGTAATGTAACACCAAATAAGAAAAAAGTTGGTTGAATATGAAAAATGCTAATTAAGAAGAAAGCAGTGACATTAAAATGTACTTTAACGAAACATATTTCATGTTTTGGATAACTTCATTTAATTTATAAATAGACACCCAGAAATGATTTATTTCAACTGTGCTCAAATGTCAAGGTATCTGGGATGAAGTGCCACTAAGAAACATGTATTACAATGCTGGTCTTTTTTTTTTTTTTCTTCAAAATATTATTATTTTGGAAGGAATGGACAGTGTATGCTCATGACCAATGATTAAAAGTATTATCCAAACTGTTTCCATTAGCCTGGATCTGTCGCGGTCTGTGATTGTCTTAGTAAAGATCATTTGACTCCTATGATGGTGCTATTATTGCTGAAAAATACAGTATATAGACAATACAAAGCCACACTCTACTCTCATCACAAAGACAAAGAGGATGCAGATGCTGGACTGGACAGTAGTTCTGACTTTTCACCAGCTGACAATGTGTAGAATGTCTTGTATAGCAAAATTTCACCTTAAACCCTTAATCAGTTGGTGTCATCAGTCACTAAATGTCTGCTACGTATAATTTATGAAAAGAAATTGCAAACACTACAAATAAGTAAACACTTTACTGTTTAAAATTTAAATAGAAAAACATGTATCACTATTTTTGATTTGAAACAGCTAATTACCTCCGCCAAGGAGGTTATGTTTTTGCCAGGGTTTGTTTGTTTGTTTGTCTGTCTGTTAGTGTGCAACATAACTCAAAAAGTTATGGACAGATTTTGATGAAATTTTCAGGGTTTGTTGGAAATGGGATAAGGAAGAAATGATTAAATTTTGGTGGTGATCGGGGGTGGGGGGGCCCACGGGGGGGCCCATTTCCAACAAACCCTGAAAATTTCATCAAAATCTGTCCATAACTTTTTGAGTTATGTTGCACACTAACGGACAGACAAACAGACAGACAGACAAACAAACAAACCCTGGCAAAAACATAACCTCCTTGGCGTGGGGGGGCCCACGGGGGGGGGCCACTGATCAGCCTTGGCGGAGGTCTGCGCTCTCCGAGTGCTTCTAGTTTGTTAATATGATTATCCCTAGTGCTCAAAAGTGATTCTTCATAACTTTTGTCAAAGGCAAAAAACAGCCTTTCACCTTATATCTCCTCCACCGCTAAGATCGAAAGAAAGAACTCAAGAAATGTTAAGTACTTGTTCAACGTGGGAACAGAAGTGCTTATCCAAACAGAAACTCTCCACGTTCATTTTTTTTTTCCATTAAATTATAGAGTATTGCCCCATGTGAGACATGACAATCAAAGACTTGTTTTAAATAAAATAAAATAAAGAGATTTTTTTTTCTACTTAGGCTTCAAATATTCCTAAAAACTATCAGATATGCATCGGATTTAGGACCACGTATGAAGTGGCTTAGGTCGGATTTGTGCTGTTCAAACTGTCTTTAAGAGATCGGATACAGGTCGCATATGGGCAAAAAAATCAAATTTGGGCCACATTTGCCTGCAGTCTGAACGTAGCCTATGTCTTTCCAGAAATGTTTTTCTTATGATGTCTTCAGTGCTGATAACTGCATCCATGTGTTTCTTATGTAGCACACTACCGTCTACATAAGGACATTATGCTCATGTATGTAGTTTTGTTGCCTTTCATTTGAACTGACCCTTTAACCAGGTTTCTAATGATTAGACCATGAGCTTAACCAGGTTTTACCCAGGTAATTGCATTTCCAGAGAATACACTGCCCTGGGTTACTAGAATAACTAAGTTAAGAAGGTAATTCTAAGTAGATATAAATAGACCAAGTGTTAAAATAGACAGTGATTTGCGTTATCTACGTCATATGAGATGTCCGTCTGCCTCGTACCCCCGGATCCTTCATGTGTTACTCCATACTTGTATGTTGACGGTCAAATCCTGTTCATCCAGATGACACTTCTGCCCAGCAACCGGACACCTTGTCACGTTTGCAGACAGACAAGAGCAAACATAACTCACAAAGGGCACCGAGGGGCCAGCCTTGGACTAGAGGTTAGAAGGCCTCAAGAGTTGCTGAGCCTCTCTTTACACTCCTTATGAATGATGCATGGGGGGGGGGCTGGAATTGGTATATGGGTGGAGAGAGAGACAGCAGCCAGAGAGGCAAATGAGCATTGATCAAGAGCACTACAATTACACTGACCTCAGCTAGTTTCTTGGGTGCCCCAAGGAGCGGAGGAAATGGCCTTAGCTCGATGACGAGGTTTTGATGTGTGTCAGTGTCTGTGTGTGTGTGTAAGTAGGACAATCTTATCTGGAACTCTGGTACTTTCCTTGGTTGAATTACCGTATTTTTCTGACTATAAGTCGCTCCGGAGTATAAGTCGCACCAGCCAAAAAATATATAATAAAGAAGAAAAAAACATATATAAGTCGCACTGGACTATATGTCGCATTTTTGGTGGAAATTTATTTGATAAAATCCAAGACCAAGAACAGACATTTCATCTTGAAAAGCAGTTTAAAATAATAATGGAATAGAGAACAACAGGCTGAATAGGGTTACGGTATGCTAACGTAACACATTCAGCTACATGACGCATAGACAATGAACTGAGTACGTGTCTGGTATGTTAACGTAACATATTACCTGGGTGTGGAGACAACTGCGCTGTTGACAAGCCTCTTCCGGCAGCACGTTGAACTCGTTCCTCTAGCTTTGGCCACCTAGCTTTTAGCCCGCGATTCGCTTTTTTTGTTTTCTTCATTGCAGTAAGAGTAACCTCCGCTTTTCGCCAGTCCCTCACAAGTTTCTTGCTCACTCAGAACTTTCTTTGTGCTGTTCGATTACCGTTTTCGGCTGCATATATCACCACTTGCAGCTTGTAATCTGCAGGATATGATTTTCTTTTTGATGGCATTTTTTTCAGCCCATCTCAGTTGTCTTTATAAGTTACCGGTAACGTTGAAATATAAAATTTTCAGGGGTACAGAAGTAGCAGGTATAGGTACACAAGCCTAGAGCGCACTCTTGCGGTTATCAGTGTGAAAATAATGAACATGTGAAATTACATAATAAAGTGTTAATAATTTTACATATAAGTCGCTCTGGAGTATAAGTCGCACCCCTGGCCAAACTATGAAAAAAAGTGCGACTTATAGTCCGGAAAATACGGTAAATATTTTTTAGATCTGCAAAGCAAGTTCCATGACTCCTAGATCCTTAAAACCACGAGGAAAAAAACAAAACAGACACGAGCGGATAGAAAAGAGACATTACTGAAAACATATTAACATGCATGTTTTTTGTCTTACAGCAGTAACATGGTATGGTAATGCCTAAAATGGGACTGTGAGTAGGTGACAGGGATGAAGTAGGATAAGGGGGGGGCTTCGTGAGAGGGAGAGTGAGGTGTGAGATAAAAGGGAAGGATGGGAGGAATGCGAGGGGGAAGAGGAAAGGTGATACACTGGGCCGGGGAGCCGACAGATTGATGGATGGGTTTGCTGCAGATGGATACTGAGCAGAAACAGAGCTGCAAAAACACACTAAATGCACACAATCGCACACTCAAACATGCACATATGTAGATACGCTTATATTCATACACAAACTTCTGAAAAGACTCGCAATTTGGCGCAAACATACACATGTGAAAACGATTTCACTACCGCATAAACAATCATACTGTAATCTAAAAGTGGCACTCAGATGCAGACATTTAACCCATAACACTTCATCTTTTTTGCGACTCTAACACGCACGGTGACATTATTAATGTATGCCATGCAGTGTGGTGTAGTGCGCTGACTAATAACTGTAAACAAGTATCACCACAGGGCCTATCACGTAGCCCAGTAATGGTTATTACCGTCATCATTCTTCCTATGATTATCTAGGCCTGTTAGCTACAGCATTGTTCCGTGCAGAATTGTAGCACTGGCGCCGCAGAAATACGCTAGAAACCCCTCTTCATTTCGCTCATTTACATCCCATGCACATCTGCTCACAAGGTGTCGCAACCACATGAGCTGCATTAAAGGTTTCAAGCTAATCTTCTGTCAAAGACCAAAAATAATGTTTGGTTTGATGTATCTGTAACAAGCAGTGACTTTCTCGACAGGGCTGGAATGTTACCATCTGTTGACGTGTTGTAGCGCATGGCGGTGGCAAACTGTGCTAACTGAGTGTACAATAACCACATAGGGAGCGAAGAGTTCAATAGCAAATGTCAGTACGTGAGTAGTAAATGCCGAAGCGGGATGCATACCACGAGAATAAAAAGCAACTGTGAATCCATGCAGGAACTATAGCGCATTTCTTATTTTAAGAGTGAACAAGGAGTGAATTTGTCTTTCGATGAGAATAGTGAAGGATTGTCTTTGTGTGTATTTGGGTTGGGACACACACTTGGGATTAGAGCTCCTTTTAAGTGCGCTGTATCTTTACCTGCCTATATATATATAAAAAAAATCTTTTTTTAGGTCTTCAAAGAATGTGTCAGTGGCTTTTCACTTTACACTCTTTCAAAATCAGAAAGCTGTAGGTCAGAAGGAAGAGGAAGACATGATTTATCTTTTTTCTTCTCGCTTTTTTTTTTTTTTTTTTCTTTTAAGTATGTCATCTTGGCATCACAGACATTCTACCTGTGATTCTTTGCCATTTATTTTCAGGTTATTTTGGCTGTGTGGTGTCCTTGGACTTAGAGAATGCATTTCATTCTTTTATTACTCAATGAAGTAATGCTTGTGCACAATTTGGCTCAATAAATTGTTACGCTGTTTGACCATGTGCTGAGTTGGGGTTTGAATGCATAAAAACTACTAAAAGTGATTTACTACCATAAGCATTATGCTGGAAAACAGTCTATGTGCAAAACACTGTATTGAACATAAGAATGAGAACATTTACATTTCATGTCTGAGTTTGTTGTGTTGACATGAAACAGGTCATTGCCTTCTAAGTTTATTTGCTCATATGTGTGGCTACCATCCAACTGTACATGGACATGAATTGGCTGAGATGTTAACTTCATATTTGGTAAAAGGTAGATACACTTATTTTGTGATCTGTTCCCAGAAGCCACAGTTATATCTGCGTATTGTCAGTATTGGTAGGTCATTTTCATCCACTAGGTTCGTGGGTGTTGTTGTAGATGAGAACCTAAATTGGAAAGAGCATGTTGACTGGGTGATGAGAAAAATAAATAAATCACTTGGCATTATAAGTTAGTCATCACGTTGATTTAAAATGTACACTTGTTTTATATTACAGTTTAATTTATCCATATCTGTCATATTGTAATATAGTGTGGGCAAGCACTTTCCCATCAACTTTAAATAAAATATTGATCTTGCAAAAGCGCTTCGTTCGAATTGCAACCCACTCTAAGCCACTGACTTCTTCTGCTAATTACCTCCACCAAGGAACGACGGAGGTTTTGTTTTCATCGGCGTTTGTCTGTTTGTTTGTCTGTTAGCAAGATAACTCAAAAAGTTATGGACGGATTTTGATGAAATTTTCTGGAAATGCTGATACTGGCACAAGGAACAAATGACAAAATTTTGGTGGTGCTCGGGGGGGTGTGTGTCTGTCTGTTAGCAAGATAACTCAAGTTATGTAAGGATTTTGATGAAATTTTCAGGAAATGTTGATAGTGGCACAAGGAACAAATGATTAAATTTTGGTGGTGATCAGGGGGGAGAGAGACTTATCTGCCTTGGCGGAGGTCTGCACTGTTCAAGTGCTTTTCTAGTTTATTCGTCAAACTAAATTGACTTAATATTTTTGATATTAATATCTACCAAATTTGTATTTTTATGTGTAAAATTCAGTATAATCAACGTACCTTGCCGAGCATTTCATTTTGTATTTCACAACCAGTGCTGCAGTTCGTAGATACAATACTCATCAAAATCAACATTTTCATTTGCATAAATGTGTCACATCAAGAACTCAGTTTTGAATAAGGTGTAGAGGTGTAAATTGTGGAGCCAATTTTCACATGTTCTTGGAAATAGCACATCAGAGATATCCTTTAAGAAATATTTAAGGAAATCAATTATGATATCACACTGATATATTTTTATATTCTCTTTCTTTTTTTTTAATGAATTCTGAATGTATATGGATTATGGAAGTCTCATAGCTTTTATAATGTTCATGTATTTATAAGGTGGAGGCTTTAAAACAAGGTATTTTAGGCTGTTTGCCTCTCCCTGCACCTTTACTGTTTTATTATGTCTTTAATCAATGTTATGTATGTGCAAAATAAATCAATAAATCAATTGATTTCAGAGTCTCAAGAGGGTGCATTTTTAGCTAATACGAGCCTGTTGGGGTGATTCCGTCTAAAGGAAAGAATAGAAATGGAGATTAAAAGGTGCAACTTTTCCTATAATAAATGATAACCCTCATACCTGAAGATCCTGTCTGTATAACTTTGTAGATATGAATAACCTGAAACTAACGCCGAGCTCAAACACGCATATTTAAAATGGTTACTGTATAAAACTAGAGGACTTAAGGACAGAAGCAGTGGAAAGCTTCTTACATCAGTTTGCTTTAATATTAACTGTACATGGAAAAACAGAAAGTAGTCTCTCCACTTTTAGGGCAGTTTTATTGGAGCCGCAAGTAGACAGATCCGTTTTTTCCATGAACAGTCATTACAAACCCTGAAGCTGTCTTCATGGTCTGTCTTGAGACAGGCGTATCAATGGCTGGCCCCTTTTCAAGCTTTGCTGAAACACCTTCTCCTTTGTTTCAGCTTGAGACCGTGTTTTCCTGCTTTAATGGAGAAATTAATGGCCCTTTGGTCACGGAGGCCCAGATAATAAACTCATTCACTGTAAATTAATTAACAAACATAACAGTAGACAGTTAGAGGGAATTATGGAAATTGTGGTATGCATACATAATAGTGTTTCTATAGAATGTTAATGCTGCATATATTAGATGCAACTAAATTACACAAACAAACCTTCAAAGCAAAGCTGAGGCATTATAGAGTTTTGTTTTAATAGATACTCTTGATACCGCTCGTGTAATAATTTACTTATCTAGAATACTTCGCCTCTGCAGATATACCCAGGTCAACCACACACATACACACACACACTCCTGTGCTGTAAGGGTTTTAACTCCTGCTCAAGGACACTTCAGCAGGGTAAATACTTTGCAAACCTCAGCCTTTCTTCTAAAGATGCTACTGTAGCAGAGTGCAACAGAAGAGATGGGAGAGTTTGGATACATAACAGTGGCAATAACTGGACTTTATCCCATCATAATCCAAACCTACGCTATTAACTCCTACTCGCTGAACCACTCTGCTGTGTTATATGCTGCCGAGTTCTTACCATTAAAATGCAAGTCACTTATATTTTTCTGGACGCTTGTAATTTCTTGTTCGCTTTCAAGAAATGATGGACAGAGGACCGCCTGCTGTTGATTATAAAGAGGAATTATAAGAAATATCCTCCACCTGAGTCATCCGGACAAGGACAAATGTCATGTTATCATTACTTTCAGTGTGTAACATATATTAACAACATAGTAATACAATAATTATAGGGCTTTCTATTAATTACTTGCATTCGTTTGCCAAATACTGTTACATAAACTGTACATGTTATGACATTATCTACCTACATACGCCAATTTACATTTCTAAATTGATGCAAAATCTAATCTCTTTCATAAATGTTTGTCATAATGTTATTTGAGCTACAAACCAATGATAAAATTCCCACCGTCCTGACTTTTTTTGCTTCTTTGCTTCATTCTCACTCCAATCGTAGCAGGCTCACTTGTAATGGATTAAAACGCCAAGTGAAACAGAAGCTGCAGTTACTCAAGATGATGAATCACAATACTTTGGACTTGACATAAATACACAAGATAAAATTAATTGCTTATATGACCAAGCCCTCAAGAGACAGAATAACACCCCAAAAAAAGTCACTAATGGACCACAGTAGCAACATGAAACATTGTGCATGGCTTGTTTCTGCTCAAAGTTCACACTTTTAAGACAGACATGTACAGTGGGTACAGTAGAAACCTTCCTGTTCTTTCCAGTCCATGTTTCACACATCTTATCGGCCTATTTGCTTTTGTCTCCCCTCTTTTATTTACAATCAAGGTTATTATCATTAATGAACACTAACAAAATGATGAAAACTAGAACTGAAAAACCATTTTTGTTAACTGAAATAAATAAAGTCCTAAGTTAAGTGTGTTTTGGAGGGAGGTGTTCAATGCCCTGAAGGAGGTTTTTAAAATGAACATCCCACAAAGCTTCACAGTGGCAGTTTTGGGAGTAATACCTGAAGGTCTGGATAGAAAAGCAGATAAATACCTTTTGAATATATAGGGTGACCCAAAAAAACAGGAATTTTTGAAGTGTGTATTGGCAGACATGAGCAAGTGGCAGCACTGCGAGACAGTGACCTTGAGCAAGTAAACACACCCCCATTTTAGTAACCATTGGTGGCTGTGCGAGAATTGTTCGGTAACCGTGTGATCTCAAGATTCGGTAACATTCCCTGGCCCCCTAGATCGCCAGATTTATCCATTTGTGATTTTTTTCTTGTGGGGCTATCTCAAGAGTAAAGTGTACACGACTCGACCAAGAACTCTGGATGAGTTAAAACAGAGAATTCAGGATGAAATTCACAGTATCCCAGCTGAGATGTTGCAGCGGTCAATGAGGAATCTCAACAGCAGATTTCAAGAATGCATTCGTACAGGAGGACACCATCTACAGGAAGTAATTTTTTAAAAATGAAAATTCCATCATTGTTTCTTAAATGGCATGTTTTAACGTTTCAATTGCTATGAATAAAATACACTCAACAAAAATATAAATGCACCACTTTTGTTTTTGCTCCTATTTTTCATGAGCTGAACTCAAAGATCTAAATCTTTTTCTATGTACACAAAAGGCCTATTTCTCTCAAATATTGTTCATAAATTTGTCTAAATCTGTGTTAGTGAGCACTTCTCCTTTGTCCTTTGCTGAGATAATCCATCCACCTCACAGGTGTGGCATATCAAGATGCTGATTAGACAGCAGGATTATTGCACAGGTGTGACTTAGGCTGGCCACAATAAAAGGCCACTCTAAAATGTGCACTTTTACTGTATTGGGTGGTCCAGGGGGGTCAGAAAACCAGTCACTATTTGGTGTGACCACCATTTTCCTCGCACAGTCTTCTTCATGAATTCTCTGAAACAGCTTTGGAGATGGCTTATGGTAGAGAAATGAACATTCAATTCACAGGCAAAAGCTCTGGTGGAGATTCCTGAAGTCAGCATGCCAATTGCATATTCCCTCAAAACTTGTGACATCTGTGGTATTGTGCTGTGTGATAAAACTGCACATTTTGGAGTGGCCTTTTATTGTGGCCAGCCTAAGGCACACCTGTGCAATAATCATGCTGTCTAATCAGCATCTTGATATGCCACACCTGTGAGGTGGATGGATTATCTCAGCAAAGAAGAAGTGTTCACTAACACAAATTTAGACAGATTTGTGAACAATATTTGAGAGAAATAAACCTTGTGTGTACACAGAAAAAGTTTTAGATCTTTGAGTTCAGCTCATGACAAATGGGAGCAAAAACAAAAGTGGTGCGTTTATATTTTTGTTGAGTATATTTTTCTTCCATCATTCTTGGTTTTATTGGATTGTTAAAAAGTTCCCGTTTTTTTGTGTCACCCTGTATTATTCACCGCTGCCTTAAAGTCTATAACCATCAGTTGGATGAAACCAGAACCTCCCTCATATAATACATGGATTCAAAAAGTCTGGGATATTTACCAGATGGAGCAGATCACATACTTGCTCAGGCTTCAGAAAACCCTATTTACTAAAAGATGGGAACCTATGTTACCTTTACTGCCGCAATAATATTTATTGGTGATGCAAGAATACTTCATGTTATCAAGGTGCTGTCATTCTGGCTCTGACTAAGATTTATATCTACAGGCTTTTTTTTATTTTTATTTTTTTTATTTTTGGAGTGAACATTGTTTGTTTGCTATAATTGTTATTGCTTGCTCAAATTTCATCATGCGTGCCTGTGGAGGTGTATGAGAATACATTTGCAGCTGTGTAGGGGGAAAAGAAATTAATTGAACTGTACTTGAATGTATAATTTTACTGTACAGAAAAAAGAGAAAATCTAATAAAAATTAAGTTAAAAAAAAAAAGAAGAAACAATAAGTAACTGAAACTGTATTGTGTGCTTACAAAACTAACTAAAACTTATAAAAATTATAGATAAAATTCCCTTCGTTTTCGTCTTTGTCAAGGTCGGATTGATGTGAAATCGATTTATTTTGCTTGAGTGATTTTAGCTAGCGGCATCATATGACACTTGACGGTCTGTCACTTCTCGTCACTTGTCGTTTAGAGTCAGCTTCTCGTCCCCACTCTACCTGGAAACATGGAGACTACATTTGGGAGAAAACAGTAGAGTCCTGTATGGGATTTCTTTGAATACAACAGCGAGGAAGATAAAAGATATGAAAAAAATAAGACTAATACTAAAACTAAGCATTTAGAAAAAAAGAAAACTAACAAAAACTAGCAAACCTGCTCTAAAAACTGATTAAAACTAACTGAATTAGAGGGAAAACAGTAAAAACTAAATAAAACTAAACTATTATGAAAAATCCAAAACTATTATAACTTTGTTTACAATATAGAAGAATTTGGACATTTTCTAGATATAATCCATGAGGCCTTGTGACCCTACAGAGGATTAAGCTGTTACTGAATATAAACGATTGAAGAATCCATGAGCATGAAATATTTCATCAGTTATTGACATACCAGTGAATTTTATACACAGTGCATTGGGCCAAATCCACAAAGAATGGATTGCACCTGCTAATCCACGTCCACATTTTCAAGACATATCCGCTAATGATATACTGATGCAAACACACCTGTAAAGTTTTGGCACCTGAATGTAACTTACCCTTCTTTTGCATCAGAGTTTCAAGTCTTTCAGACATTTCTCCACATTTCAGCACACAGACTGGTCTGTAATGAAAACTGCAAGTGGTGTTTCATTAATGAGCAGAGATGCTACAGACGAGTTCTTCACAATCACAAACTGACTTTCATTAATTCCTGATTCTTTTGCATCTCCAGTTCTTTGCATTTTAACATAGTCTACTGAAACATCCACAACAATAGGTTTCATCTTTTAATGAAATTCGGGCTGGTCTGAAATGGTTTGATTAATGTCTGACTCTTAAAATAATGCTATGTGTCTCTGAATGTATCCGAAACAATTAGAGCTGATGTTCTGTTCAGGTCAGTCAAGGTCCGATGGTCATTAATGTTGAGTGTTCTGCTGCTGTTCGGCTCTGGGTTAATAAGGTGAAGAGTTTGTAATAATGCAGCCTGATTTCTATCAGCATTTCATTTATTTATTTGTTGTTATTATTATGAAGTTGCTTTAGCTCCAAGAAAAAGATCTACACAAGATCTGATTGCTCCAATATATGACTAAAGATTTTGCATGTGATATCATTAAACACTAATTTAATATCAGTCATGCTTTGCAAATGTGAATATTTAGAGAAAGACAGAGATACAGGGAGACATGGTGACTCAGAGGTGAGTTGGCTCACAGATAATCTCTGTTTTCTGCAGACATTAATTAAACCAGTCAAACTGCATATGGCAATTTGTGCTGATTTTTTGTGAATTCAACTCGTTTTGCAACAAGTAATATTTGCACAGAAGGCTGCAGATTTACTGTCAAATGTATAAATGTTCCCAAATCTACATCTATACAGATGACATAGACACATCCTTTACTTGATCTGCGTGCAGTACAGTTTGTGTAAAGTCTAACCTTTGCAGATAATTTGTGAATTACATGCTATTTATGCTACATGTATATGCATTTAGTTTCATTTGCACTGGTTTTATTTTGCAAAACCAACACAATGTTTTAGTTTTTCTTGCCCATAGTGTCTTTTTTTTAAGTAGTGATAGCTTTAACACATCTGATATGACTGCTGAGAAACTGTTTTAGTATCAAGGTGTACTTTTTGTCATTCTGTTATTTGTCTGTAAATGCATAAAACAAAGATTTTTTTTAAAAAGTTGCATTTTTAAGACAGATTGTTTTGTTTTGTTTTTATTTTAATTTTCTGAAATTTCCAAGAACTGGAAAAAAAAAAAAAAACCTGCTGACTCGAGCTTGAATTAAAGATCCTCATCTCTGTTTAGCTACAGTGCTTCATCTGTGATCAAACGTATATGTTAATAAACTTGAACTCAGAACTGATACCTATTTATGCAGGTGTAATTGTATTAATACATATCTGTATAGGTCAAAAGCGTTGTGCCTGCAGTCTTGTTCGTAACACCTGGACTTAGTTTCCTCTCATGCCACCTGCAAGCTTTTAGAAAAGAGAAACACATTAACCATTTAGTCATGGTGCTTTAAAAGAGAACTGTTTTTTATTAAAATGTGTGTACTGTATGAGAACGTACATTCCATTGTGAAATATTGCTGTGAGTAATCAAAAGAACACATCTGTGTGTGTAACCTTCTTTATCTGTGTGTTTGATTGATTATCCAGCAGCTTTTCATCACCTTTATGCTTTCCTATCTATCACTTTCTTTTCTCTTTACATACCAACACAAATATGTACACAAACCATATAGGGGGCGGGAGGTACTGCTAACAGCATATTAGCCACCTGTGGACCAGCCAAGTGCTGTGTAAATACCCAGGGGAGAGAGGGGATGAGCTGTAGCTCTCTGTCAGCCCTAATTTAGAAAGACACCTAATCTCCACAATCCCCCCATGGAGCCTTCTTTTTCCCTTTAGGAGATGGCAGAGACTAGTACCTAAAGGAATGACAAGACAAGATGCAAAGAGATCCAGAAAAGAAATTGGCCTGCAAAAGGAAGATCTGAGGACTCGGAAAAAAAAAAGTCTGTTTATGATTAAAATATACAAAGGGTGTTTCTTCAAGGAGAAACATTGGAAGTCTATACATTTTACAGCAGCAAAACAAAGCTTCTTTCTTTGTGAAACAATATGATAATCATCCACAGATACACAAATGACTGTGCTGAGTTGGGGAAAAAAAAAACATATGGTATATGTAGTACTGTTTGTTCAGTTCACATTTTAGCAGTTGAAGCGAAAGTTACTTTTCAATTCTTGGATTATTCCTGTGCATCCTATATCATATGTACAATTTAAAGGAAAGTCATGACAATTATCAGATCCATTAATCAGGAGTTTGCAATAGACACACAATCCACACTGCACATTAAGTGTCACAAACATAAATACAATTATTACTAATTTCTTAATTTCTTTATTATCTCAGCCAGTATTATAGCTTACATGCTCCTCTTTAACCCAGTTCACCCATTACAACATATTTCTGCAGTTGATGAAGACTTCAGTTGTACTGGTTTAGAGAAATTAAATTCCCAAGCGAGAAAATTACCAGTTTAAGAACTAAAGTTTTAAAGTTAAGGTATTTTCAGTGCCTGTACAGAATACATTCTTTTGAATCTGCCCGTCGAACATTAGTATGCCAGTGCTAATAATCAGATATGATCTGCAAGGACGAACACGTTCCTCTATTTATTTCAGCTGGCTGCTACTGAAGGACACCATAACACACTCATTTGGCTTTTGCATATGTTGGAATGAAATATTAGACAAAAGGAGTGGAGTTCTGGTTTATGCTGGAACGAACTTTAACGGAGGTGTGTCTGAGTCAAACCTCCACACTGGTTCAGTCACTCAAAGCCAAATGTTGCTAATAGTGGGGCGCCACTTCAAATAGCTCTTGAAAGGTGATTGGGGGAGGGGAGAAAAAACAACAACCAATTTGCATCTTTCAAGCACCGCACTGGCAGGTGGAGTGCTAATGAACAATTCTATGATCCATTAATCGGGATCTCGTTTGCACATGACCGTCATAACAAAGTGGCACTTGAGTTTGCATTTCTCCATCAGAAGGACTAATGGAGACAATGGTACAGATCAGTCCAAACTAAACAAGGATTGAATTGGCAATTTCATACCTGACAGCCAGTCAGGTATGAAATGGCCACTTTGGTCTGTACTTCAAATGTTTGATTGTAAATCAATGTTCTGAACGGTGGCCACAGCGTGTGTATAGGGTGTTGATATACAGTACACAAACAAAAACAGTCATTTGTTTTACCAGACCAAGGATGATGTAAAGCCGGGGTAGGCATTTACACGAAGAGCCAACAGACTCTTACATACAATATGTCATATATTCATTAAGATTTAGTAAAGTTTCCTGATTATAGAGTTTTGACCAGTGCTGTGATAGGATACACACCAATCAACTAGAACAGGGGTAGGCAACTTGTGTCTCCAGGGGGGGCCACATATGGCTCTTGGGCCCTTTTCCAGTGGGTCAATGTAGCTTTATCAACAACCATACAGAAATGAATAACACTTTTTTTGTAAACATTTTGCCATTGCAATAAATTGATTCTGACATTATGCAGTTTTAAAAATGTCAACTCTACTTTTGCTACAATGTCTATTTTTTTTTTTTTTTTTTTTTTTTTATTCATTTGGAGTAAACTACTTTTAATTTTATAACACTGAAGGTATTCGTCTGTATTCTCCATTGCAATGAAAGCCTTCACTTTACCAGTTGACTTTTGCATCAAACAAAAATAATGCCGAATATCACTGTTTTCTTTGGTTTTGTCATTTCTTTGCAGTTCTCTAAATGTACTGAAACTTTGATTTATTCTCCACATATTCTGTACAAATGACTCCTAAAGAGCTTCTTAAACAGTCACCAGTTTGAGGAAAGGTATAAGGGTATTTTTTGGCTCCAGACAGTTTTGTTTTTCTTTTTCTGTCCTAAAATGGCTCTTTAGATTGCAATAGTTGCCAACCCATGAACTAGAACATTCTGACCACTAACAGAGGAAGTTGTAATAAAATTGATTATTTCATTACAATGACAGCTTTCACTGAGTTGGAGATATGAGGCAGCAAGTAAACATTTAGTCCTGGAAGCTGATGTGTTGGAAGCAGCAAAATTAGCCATGTAAGGAACTGAGTGACTTTGACCAGGTCCATATTTTAAAGGTGATGACTGAGTTAGAGCATCTCCGCAACTGCTTGTCTTGTTGGGTGTTCCTGGTCTGCAGTGATTAGTACCGACCAAATATGGACTAAGGAAGGATGTCCCAATCTCAGGCTGAATGAGCATCTGTTGGAGGTGTTGATTAAATAAATCTGACCCAAGGAGGTCCACCTCTCTACTTCCTGGACCTCAGAGATCTGCTGCTAATGTCTTGGTCCAGATACCACAGCACACCTTCAGAGGTCTGGTGGAGTCTAGGCCTCAGGTCAGAGCTGTATTTGTGGAAAAAGGGGAATCAATACAATCTTAGACAGGTGGTAATAATGTTCTCCTCCCATTGGTGCTCAATTGGTTGAGATTCAGTTATTGTTCTTTTGGTCGGTACTAACCTCTTTATATTGGGAATGAACAACAAGATGTGGAGATGCTCTGACCCAGTGATTTAACCCTTTTGTGCTGTTTCTAACACATCAACTTCACTGAAAAAAAAATTATCTGTTCGATGAATGTAATAAAATTATGGAAAGGATTTCCACCTAATTAAAATGCTTTCATTTAGCGAGACACAATTTTGTTGAACCAACTAATTGCAAGTATGTTGAGTTAACATAAAGTATTGGCATCACTATTACTTATTTGCAATGTATGGGTCCAACTTCATTTGTTAAAATTGTTTCAACATATTTTCTAAGGAAGGATTAGACTAAATTGTCTTGGGTTACATTAACTTGTTTAATGATTATGGATAAGTTATTTTGACAGGGTAGGTACAGCAAAAATTTTAATGGTACAATGACACTACTTAATCATGCTGATTGAACAACACTGAAGTACGATCAATCATGAGATTAAAACCTGTAGCTGTGTTCTTAGATTCTTAGAGATTTTCGAACCTTCCCTTCAGTCACGGTTCCTTACTTAAAATTTTCCAGATCCATCAGGCTCCACAGGTGTGTTTAAGCCCTTCTACCAATGTGGTTGAAGGTGTAATCAGCCAGAACACCTGGTTTTGAAGCGGCCGTTTTGAAACATCATGAGTCAATGTGGCCTTACTCATTCTGGTGTGGGAATCCTAATTAAGTATTTGGCTTGATTATTCTCTAACAGATCTAGATAACATTGGTGCTTTAATCCTAGGTTTAGGATTAAAGTCAAGGCTAGATCCAAGCTAGACTAGATGATTGCCGCCTTCTGCTCTGGAGGGGTATTGCAGATGGGATTCCTACCTAGACCTATTAGGTTGTGTTGACGTAAAGCAATCTGGTAGTTTTAAGGATTTTGTATTTTCATGTTAAAACTACATGATTTAAAAATGTTTAACCACTAAACATGAATTAATATAATAGAAGCTACATGTTATACTTTGACAGACACCCATGTTGCTTTTTTTTTGAGTGTTTGAGGGATAAATATTCACTTGCTGCCTAATATATACCAACAACTGACAGATCTTGATGTAATGAGATAATCAAAATGAATACCACTTTGCTTGTCAGTGTTCATAATGTTATTGCGGATCGGTGTAGAGTATCTCAGGAGAAATTTTGTGATAGAAAAAACAAAGCACTTTTAAAATTACTTTTGGGAGATTTACACTTATCAAAACCATGTTTCCACAATGTATTTTTGTACATGTCCCCTGTCCTCATCTATCATATGTAAGCCAGGGCAGATCATTGCATTCCTCCCATCTTACATAATCTAGCAGTTCCTCCGGGCCAGTACTTTTCTTCCTCTCTCCTCCCGGGACGGCAGGTTGACAATTAGACTGAACAATGTCTATTCTCTGCCTGCTATGTAGGCCACCTTTTAACCAGTATTGAGGATTGAGATGTCAGAGTGGATTACAAGGTGAGCTGACAATGGCACATACAAAGCAGGAGACACACACCTAGGTGTTTTGTTGCTAAACATAAAGGCAGACTGCGCAGACATGTGTCCTGGCTTTGACCTTATTCGGTAACCTCTGGGCTAGAACCAGATGGCACAAGGTGAAAACAAAACCTACTAGTGAAATTGTTGGGGATTAGTGACAGATAAGGTGACAGGTTTTGGAAACTGTTAAATCAAAAGACAGATGGAAAATATATCTTGCTGATATCAACAATGTTAATAAGATGGCTCCTATGTGCCTGTTAATAGTTAATGTTGCCATCGAAGTGCAGTACATTTAATCTTCTTTTACCATGGCACAACATCAACTGTCTGAGTATCATGCTTCATTCCTTTAACAATTGTCCCACATTTTTTTTCTGTTATTCAAGGCAACTTATCACAATAATCTTTGAAGAGTAAACCAAATGAAGGAAAACACCTATGGGACAATTTGAGAAGTTGATGAATCCAAAGGAAGTGTCAGAACACATTGTCAGACAAAGACAGTAATTAAAAATTAAAAGATGCCGTTCATAAAAGAAATGAGAAAGAGCAACTGATCTAACAAATTAGGTTGACAATGCAAGCTTATCACTATAATTGTACTCCCGTCATTGTGCTCTGTGTGCATTTCAACCTCATACCGTGAACGATTCATTTATGCCAGGCCTATAATATACACTTCATGGGGGGTAAGGCCTAATGAGTCAACATACAGAGCTGTTAACGGTGCAGTCATGAATGATTTATGGTTATGGCAAAGATTGGCATTATCATTCAGTCAATAAATATACACGTGTTTCTCAGCTCATCAGTTAGCTTCTTCCTTTTTTTTTCCCTGTTTGTCTCTTCTCATTGTCTGATCTGAGCAAGTGAATCTATTTAAAACAACCAAACATAACTAAATGTTTTTGTCCCCTCAGGTGAATATAAAACTCTAACTGAAAAGTATAATTGACAGCTTAATTTTGCCTCATACATTTTCTTCTGTTCCTTATTTTTTATCTGCATTATATTCTATACATTTTGTCATGCTTGTGTTTTGCCACCTTGGCCATATATTTATTTTCAAGGAACTGCCAGCTTCAATAAAGGTTAAATAAAACCCACAGAGAGGGTATCAAAAGGGTAGGACACAGTGTGAACTGATGCGAAGTAATGATTATACACAAGATTAAAATACAGATATATAATAAAGAACATGATAGTTCAGTCCTTGGGCTCTGTATATTAATAAAAAAAAAGCCATTTGGGAATTAAAACTCCATCAATGGCCCATGTGAACAGACTATATTTTTCGCTTCACTCTCCCCGTCTCTGTTCTGTGGTAAAATACTTGAATGAGGTCCCAGTGTTAGCGACGTGTCCCCTCCAACTGATGCACACTGATATGCAAAATGGCACCAATCTTCTCAGGAGACAAAAAAAGCAGACAAAGCAAATGTCAAACTGTGTTCCCTAGAACTGGGAATGGGATTGTGGGTGCAGGGGTGGGGGCATGTCGGTGCCACGGGGAGTTTACTTTTAAATTCAGTGTGTGTGTCTGTCTGTGGGCTGGCAAAGGCTTAAGTGAGCAAACAGATGTGAGCACTTTAGTGTATTTATGCATGTGCGTCTGTACTTATGTGTGTTTGCATATGCAATTTTCAGCCTCGTGTGGCATTACCTTGTCACAACTATCTCACCCAGCCATCCTCGCAAACACACACAGACAAGTCTCACAAGATTTGATACTTAATGCATGAGGGGAAGGAGGGTGTCTGGTGTTACTGTGGGGCCCTAAGCCGGTTAATGACACCGGGCACCAGAAGCCCCACAGATGGCTAATCTAACCATTGTCTTCCCCTCCCAGCCCCTTTGAGCAAACTCCCATCCCATTGGCCCCCCATGCAGCATGCTACTGTTTACCCCCATTCTACCCAATTCTAATCCTGTTTAGCAACATTTTCAGAACTCTGAATGGTCACCCCCCCTCCCCAAAAACCCCATCACCCCATCACCCCTTCACCCGTTCTCCTCTTCTTCTATCTCGACGGCCTCTCCTTTTGTTTTTTCACACTAAAAAAAAAGCAGGGTGGCTCGGTGAAGACGGGCCACAGAGAGATACTGCCACTGGGGAAGGAGGGGAATAATGAAAGCAAGAGGGAGGGTGGGAAGACCTTGGAATGTTCAGGGGTTTCTAGCAAGGAAAGTTCATGCCCCAGCTAATTAACGATTATGCTTCATAGTTCTTGCATTCACTAATATGCGGGGATGATGGATATGGTGCTGACATCTTCAGCCCCCTGATGTTGCTCCCGGAGTCTCCCTCTCCCTTTCCTCGCATCATCTGTCATTCTAAGTCTGCCTGCATGTGGCAATCTGGGCCCCAGTCTGGCTGACTAATACTCCCAGAATTCCTTTCCCCTGTCCTATCTGGTGGGAAGTGTGTGTGTGTAAGGATGGCATTGTATGTGGCACATGAAAAGGCCTCACATCTAAATCCATTGCTCCTTTGCACATATATGCAGACGCCACACATACACACACACACATACACACACACACATACACACACACTGTCTGTAACCTCTACCAAAGCAGGAATGTCACAAAGCAGCCCAGAGAGGATAAGTGGATTGGGCCTGTGTGTTCACATTGCCCTCTCTGCTAGTCTTTTCACTTTTGTTTCCATACATATCAAAGCATTTTTCTGTTCTTTTTGCTCAGCCTGCTAATATGACACATTGCCGTTTATACTGATTTGAATAAGTGGATAAGGGGCACAAAGGCCCCCGCAGAATGGGGAATGACTTGAAACTCTTTCATCGGTCACTGAAAAGGACATTGTTACTGTCCAACCTCACCGCTGAGTTCCAAAGGCGTTTCAACAGTGCAGGGAGATTACAGGCGACGAAAGAATACACTTAACACATTTTGTTTTGTATTTCTATCTTTTCTTCCCCTCCTATTTGCTCAGCAGTGGACATATGAAAAGGGGGAATTATACGTAAATGGGATTGCTGTCTATCTGTTGCACCCAGGTATTGCCACGTTATGACTTCAAACGACACTGGAGAGCTTTGAAGTGACGCATGAAGAAAGACACCTGTTTTTCCCTTTTTTTTCCTCCTTGTTGTAATAATTGTTCAGCACACAGATACTTAACACCCTGCCGAATGACAGGCTTGGATTCTGTGAACATGACAATCAGTCAGACTCACAAAGGCCTTGTATCCAATGACACGGCAGAGGAAATAAACCCAGAGACACAAAATGACACCGTACAGAGAAGATTTAACTCCTCGAGCGATGGCTGCTGCTCTCATCACCTACAGAAGGGAACTAATATTTAGTCCATAAAGACCCAGAGCTACTTTTGTGGCACTTTCCAAACTGATTTTTCTCTATATTTAACCTTTCCTAAGTGATTTATCACTGTTTATTATTGTAATATCCTCTGTATTTTGTGTTTTTTCAGTGAAAATCTGGTATTTTCCTATATTTAATTTACTGACCATGTAGATGTTCATTTAATCTCAGATTAAGGTTGAGGGATATTATATCAAAAATGGAGAAAACGCATGAAAAAATTACTTTTTCTGCAAAGATATCAATAACTGAACATAAAAACAAATGTCTCCATCCACTGTCATTGATCCAACTCCATTAGTTTTACTGGTGAATAAATGTTGTAGAAGATGTGTTTCCATGTTCACTACACAGCCTCTGAACGTCCAAATGGGCGATATCTGATGACCATGAAAAAAATTAAATATTTTAGATCAGTAGATTGTTTTGGGAGAGGGTGACACGGTGGTGCAGTGGTTAGCACTTGTGCCTCACAGCAAGAAGGTCCTAGGTTCAGTTCCAACACCAGTTGATGAGGGTGGGACCTTTCTGTGTGGAGTTTACATGTTCTCCCTGTGTCTGGGTTCTCTCCAGGTACTCCGGCTTCCTCCCACCACCCAAAGACATGCACTGATAGGTTAATCGGTTAATCTAAATTGCCCATAGGTGTGAAAGTGAGAGGGATTGTTTGTCTCTATATGTCAGCCCTGCGATGAACTGACGACATGTCCAGGGTGTACCCCGCCTTCACCCATAAGTAGCTGGGATAGGCTCAAAGCGACCCTTGTGACCCTAGTGAGGATAAAGCAGGTTCAGAAAATGAATGAAAAAAGATTGTTTTGGTTGACAGTGGCTGTTCAGGTCTTTATGGGTTAAAGTGATTTAATCTAACACCTGAAAATCAGTTATGTAGTTCACTAATGCACCGGCCTTTGCCACCTTTTCCTATTATGTGCAATCATTTACACCTCCAAACTCCTATGAAAAGTAGCTTATTATCATTAGACCTATATCTAACCAGATAAAATCCCATTGAGATCGAGATCTCTTTTAGAAGGCCAACCTGTCCAATAGGTCAGCAGCACATGAAAGACAACAGGTTTTACAGACAGGTAAATTAAAACAATCAGTAATATAGTAATAACAGAAGAGTTAGACTGTTTTTTAAAGTGCAGTTACAGTAATGAAGACAACCTATCTTACACGGCTGCTGTCTGCACATGTATTTTATTCACTCTTAAATAGTCAAGATGTCCTCAGGCAACCTGGTTGTTATATGAGGATGACGAGGTCTTGACTGTAGGAAGGACCCAGTAGAGTGGATCTGCACAAATTAATCCGTAGTCATACCTGCGACTTCTCAGCTTCACTTGTGAAGAAGAAAATGAAAAGGTATTATGTTTCTGACCTCAAGCCAAGTATAAGCACTAACCCCTTCTATTCTCAATTGAAAACTCTCAAAACATTTCTCACATTCCTTCTTCTATCACCATGGCTCATCTTCTTTTTATGTGGTGTGCGCTTTTGTCCAACAAACCTAACAGTACTAAGAGCACAATTAGAGCATGTGAGGTATGTGGTTTCTGCAGAAATAAAGCCTTTCTTCACCAATATTTTGTTCTCTTCCTTTAAATAAACCGCATAACCTTTAATTAAAAAGCCGTTTTCCAACATAGTGCAGTAACATGTCCTAAGGTGTAAAATCAACACTGGGTTATTTTTAGTATTGTGTTATATTATTTTATATTAAAGTATTATTGTCAAAAACACATTAAATTACCTTTGTATATGAAATATGCTATGTAAATACACTTGTCTTGCCTGGGTGAGATTGTTTTACTTGTCTATTTCTGTTATGCTTACAACCAGTTGACTTCATATCTGAAGTAATTTGAAGCTTGAGTTACAGAGTTTAACTTCAAACTGTTAAACTTCCACCATTCATTCTTATTTCAGCTCTGTTTTATGTTTCCCAAACTATAAAAAAGCATAACAGAAATCATACCAACCAGACACTTAATTTGAGGGTTTTAAGTAACTAGGTAAACAAACAACAATAAATAAATACGAATAAATAAATAAATTAGTGCTGTCAAATGATTAAAATCTTCAATCAGTTTAATCACAGGGTTGCTGTGGATTAATTTTGATTAATCACAATTAAATATCATTCATTTTTAATCTATATTATTCGCGTTTCATTTTGCATGAGCAAACAGACTCCAGAAACAAGGGAATATATATACACTTAACATGTTTATTAAACACCTTCAGGAGTTTCAACAAAACAACTTGAAACAACTGTTCTGTTCTGTTCTGTTCTGGGGGGGTTTTGTACTCATATTTCCATCCAGAGGGCCAACGTGCTGTTTAGGGGGTGGGATTTAATATGTTTTCTTCTTCCCACTCCTTTTTGAGCAGTGCATATTGAATTTATTTTGTTATTGCTAGTGTACATGGCAGTTGCTATTTTATCTCGATCACCTTTGTTTATTAATGTATTTGCTCTGATATTAGTTCCTTGTACACGAAAGATGTTTGATTTTTTCTTCTGCTCAAAACAAACAAATGAATGAATGAATGAGTGTCTTCCATCTTTATGGGTTAGTTCTGGTGCCTGTTACTACCGGATCAACTACCCATTTGTTCATGCGCAGCAGTAACTCTACTTGGACAAACTACCCGAAATGTGTAGCTAGAGACATTCAGAGTCATTCTGCACTGTAAATGGGTTAATTGCATTAGAATTTTTAATCAGATTAATCATGATGATGGATTAATCCTCATTAACACGTTAATTTTGACAACCCTAAAAATAAATAAATAAATGCACCTTTTCAACTCAGAAAAATCTTTACTTTGTCATGTCACATGTAATAACAAATTGTAGCTTAATCTTGACAAATTACCAAAGTTAACTCTGGACAATAACTTTAAAGCGATTCATATGCGTAACACATTTTACTTCCTTTCATTGTGTTCTGTTGCTATGAAAGGTGGTGACATAGTTTGGTAAAGTTTCTTAATCATCACCTATCAACATTAAGGTAAATGCAACTAAGGTCTTTAACTAAATAAACTAGTTTTCAGGTAAATATAACATAATTATAAACTGTAATTTCAAGGAAACGTATCACTTATTTTTGAGCAGATGGCATAACATTTGCATTTTACAACATTCTGCTCATTCTGAAATTTCATGAGCCCAATCTGCTGCTACACAGGTATCCTATCTTGAGACCTGTAAAAGAGAATGGCAGGCCAGCAGCATCAGCAGCATGAATCTACAATGTGGTTTCCAAGCTGAGCAATGGGAAGGCTCCAGGACAAAGAAAAGCTCTGTTCCCCCTCTGATGAGCCAGCACAAACTGCCAGGCCTCTCACTGAATCATTCCCCTAGTAAATGTCCTTCACCATCAGCTTTTATGCTGCATAGCTCCCTTGCCCAGACTTCAGGCACTGTAAACGGCATGCAGGGTCAGAGTAATTGAAATCATTAATCGTGTTTTATTCCACTTTGGGGCAAAGTAAGCTTGAATTGGAAAAGAGGTAGGTAACAGGTCTGGATAATGTAGCAGTGTTTGACGGAAGTGAATGACACAATATGGAGCGGCATGTCAAGTGTCAAAGGTGATATGGTTGTATATCATGTGTTATTGCGTCGTCACAATAAATTCATTGATTTATTATCAATGAATGAGCAGAAAACACAAAAACATAATGACAGACAGAACACCATACATACATATTGACTAAAAGAAATGTGATCAAATTTAAAATGTAAAGCGACGACAAATGTCTTCAGAAGTAAACAAACAAGAAAGACAACGAAAAAGACAGAAATGCACAGAAAAATTAGATTAACAATTCAAATGTGTTTTCTTATTGTGCAAAAGTCTTTTAGAAAACATAAATCATTCTTCGACTGGGTGCATGTTTTTCATTTCTTACATTCATCAAATGTAGTCTGCAAAAATGTTTTCCATTTCAGTCACCCAAAATGTTAAAATAGAAAATGAATTGGAAGAGACAAGGTAAGGTTCTTAACAGAGGACTGCAGCAGTCGGGCTGAAGTCAGACAGAAGGAGCAGCATTAAACCTTGTTACTGTTAGACTAAATTGGCAGCGTGGGTCAAAATGTAAATGTCTTTTGTTAAGCTGCTGAAGTTTGATTTTCCCTCCAACATCCTCAGTCTTGTACAGAAAAAAAAAAATAAATTAAAAAAAAAAAAAAAAAAAAAAAATATATATATATATATATATATATATATATATATATATATATATATATATATATATATATAAAAACCTGTAGTTCCAAGACCACTGATTGTAATATTTATTTGTGACAAATTTTAAAAACTTACTCTCACAACTCAAGTCAACTTTATTTATAAAGCACTTTAAAAAAACACAGTTGGCCAAAGTGCTGTAAACAGACATAAAACAAACAAGTGGTGCCAGGCACAACAAACCCTGCCCCTCGCACCTATTGTAGCTTATTTTCACATTGATCCAGCTGATGTCATCATGTCTATGCATGTGCTGATGTCAGCATATCAATTGCCTCTCTCTCTCTCTCTCTCTCTCTCTCTCTCTCTCTCTCTCTATATATATATATATATATATATATATATACACACACACACACACACACACACATATATATATATATATATATATATATATATATATATATATATATATATATTTATGTGCCAAGTTTGAAGTAAATTGAGAGAAAATGAATGTTTTTATAGACGTTTGAAATTTCACACATTATAAGTAAATGGAGAAAAAAAAAGATTAAAAAATTCATAAATAAATTTAAACATTGATCTACTTTACCCAAACTGTAATCACATGTATTCTGGGTCACTGGCAATCATAAAACCAAATCTGGTATAAATTCACCCAATAGATTTGCTGCTAGAGTGTCAACAAACAAATAAACAAACTGAACCAAAAAACAATACATAAAAACAAATAAAACACAAAACAGAGTTAATAATAATAATAATAATAATAATAATAATAATAATAATAATAATAATAATAATAATAAGACATTAAAACAATAAAAGCCAGCCTCTCACACTGAGATAAAAGCCAAAGAGAAGAAATATGTTTTAAGAGAGGAGTAAAAAACACAAACTGAATCAGCCTGCCTGATGTTCAAAGGTAGTTCATTCCACAGTTTGATTATGACAAATGATAATGACAATCTATAAACACTTAGCTTCAAAACGCAGCAGTAACCTCTCATATGTGTCAACGCAGACAGGACTAAAGGTCAAAGGTGACAGTTTCGGTGGATGATTGCAAGTCAATAGGACAGAGAACCCCAGGGTGCAAGGGCACAACATGTCCTGTTGTACCTCCGTGGGAGCTGAACATCATACTGACACCTGGCTCCATGCTTCCACTTTGGCTGTGACCTCTTGATGGTTCCCCACTGGTTGAAGGAGGCTAACAGCGTGAGCTTATGCCTGGCCTGTTTCCACCTTTAAACCACTGACATAACAAACTCTGGACTCTGAACATGGCGGAGTTTGCTTTCTCAAGGCAAATGCTAGTGATTATCTTTCACTGTGTCTGTCAGATTAACAACTGCCTTAGATTAATTCAACATCGTGCTGACTATTGCATGAATTCTTAAAACTGTATCATAAAAAATTTCGAACCCATAAAGACTCAAACATCCACCATCAACCAAAAGCATCTACTGATTTAAAGTGTTGATCCACTAATCCTATTAATGCATGTAAAAAAATTGGTGTAAAACGCAGTTTGTCATCTTGTCATTGTCATCAGATATGACCCGTTTGAATGTTCAGAGGCTCCGTAGTTACCGTGGAAATACTGACATCTTCTACAATATTAATTCACCAGTAAAACCCATGGAGTTGAATCAATGACAGTGGATGGAAACACCGGGTTTATGTTCAGTTAATGATAGATTTGACTGAAAAAGTCATGTTTTCTTAATTTTTTGGTGTTTTGATGCAATAACCTGTGACTTTATTCTGAGCTTTTTCATGATCAGTCAATTAAATATAATTATCCTGAAAGTGCTTTTTTTTAGGCAAAAATGAAATTCTTTTCATTTGTGCTGTGTGCCATCTTCATTTACTCTTAACCAGTAACATACAGTATATACTGATAAATACAAATCTCACAAGTGTTCCCTTTATTATGACGCCAGAATTATTCAAATATACCATGTGGTTGCAGAGATATACTCTTTTTTTTTTTATAGGTACGCAAATTTCAATCAGAAGCCTAAAAAATAGATCTGTGTTTTTAAAGGGTGAATTTGTCCTAAGTGATCACCATTTATTGTAAATGAATTTTGCATTTTCTTTGGTGAAAATCATGTATTTTCCTATATTTAATTGACTGATCATGTAAAAGCTCAGAGTCGAGTTAAAGGTTATTGCATCAAAACACAAAAAATGAAGAAAAAGTGAGTTTTTAAGTAAAATCTAATATTAACTGAACATAAATACAGAAAAAAATTCCTTTGGGAACTGCCACAAAAGTCACACTGGGTCCTTATGGGTTAAGTTTGCAAAGAAAATTTCCTGTAGTTTGGTTTTGAGCAACATGATACATCTGACGCTAATGCTAAGATTCCGTATGGCTCTGCTGCTTGCAATGTGGTTGCTGCTCTCGCTTCCACAATAGCTGTAAAATTTATTTTTACAGCTTTTCTTTGGGCTTGGGTAGGTTTTGACTTCTAGCCGGAGGTAGGGGAAATATGACTCGATCTGATCCAAAGCAGGTTTATTGCTTCGGGACAGGGCATAGCAAGCCCACATGCTGACACTGCCTGGCATGGCTGAGGAGTGTTTGAGTGTTAACTAGAGGTGGAGGGAGACTGTGTTGATCCAGCCATGCCAAATGGCACTTCGATACTGATCTAATAGATTTAAGCATAATTAGTCACTGAGACAGTAAGAATAAAGCTGCTTTGTATGCGTCAGAGAAATGTTTGAGTGATTTTATGAAATATAATAACAATCAATTTTACACTTTTAACCTAAATAATGTAGATACAGAGTGATAAACTATATATAAATAGCAAAACTAATTACTTTTAAATTTGCAGTGAAATCAGTGTTGAACTTGTCTTCATTAATCTTGATCTTAATCGCTTTAATTATACATGAGAAGGTATTATCACGATATATTAGCATAGGTCAATATTCTATTTATTTGTATTGTATGAAAGTTGCTGGTTTGTTCTGTTTTGATTTGTTGGTCTCTTAGTCAGATCACTCTCACTCTTTTAATCTTGATGGGGATTTCACCTGGTTAAATATAGGATTTAGAGTACTTTGCAAAAACCTTAGTCCGCCTTTATTTTTGTTGTTTTTGCAGGGTTGAAATGATCATACATATTTATTTGTCATTCTTATTTCTTCAGATGCAACAAGAAAAGACAGAAAATATGTTCACATCCTTAACAGAAAAACAACAAACTAAACTAAATAGGTTCTAAAGGTTAGAGTCACTACTAAGTGTGACCTCTGACCCCATAACAAGAAGCAGCAGACACAGTTAGACACATCTGATACATGTTGAATGAAACCTCAAATAAAACATCAAAAAATAAGTGGTTCCAGGCACAACAAACCCCGCCCCTCGCACAGATTGTAACTTATTTTGGTGTCGATCCAACTGATGTCATCATGTCTATGCGTGTGCTGATGTCAGCATATTAACTGCCTCTATATATGTGCCAAGTCTGAAGTAAATTGAAACAAAATTGATGTTTTTATAGACATGTGACATTTCACCCATTATAAGTAAATGGGAGAAGAAAAGAGATTTTAAAAGTTCATTAATAATTAGAACTTTGACCCACTTTTTCCAAAATATAACCACATCCAAGAGAGTAGGTTTGATTCTGACGTTGGTGGGGACACAAAAGTGCTCCAAGGCAGCACTCCTGAAAGTTCATGTTTTTTTGTTTTTGCGATCATAATTTCACATCATGTAGAACTGATCAAACAAGCAAACAATCATAGTCAGTTGGTTCTAGCCATTTCGGCACCCTAGGCAAGATATGAATTTGGTGCCCCCCCCTTAAAAAACGAACACATGCACACAAACACACACACAGACATACACACATACATATGGGCGGGGGGGCACGAAGAGGAGATACATGAAGCATGAGAGGAGATGCACAAAGCAGCCAACAGTAAACCACATAGAAACACATATCAAACAGCCAACCAGCAGTAAACCATATAGAAACATAAATAAACCATATAGAAACATTTATGAACCACATAGAAACATATATCAAACAGCCAACTAGCAGTAAACCATATAGAAACATAAATAAATCATATAGAAACATATGTAAACCAGCCAACCAGCAGTAAAACACATAAAAACATATATAAACCACATAGAAACATATATAACCCAGTTCAGCAGCAGCAAACCACACATCTTAGCAGATATCTCATCTCTTAATCATCTACAGTACCATTATTAGCCAACTTTGCTTCATTTCAGTTCAGCTAGCTGTTGCTAGCAACATAAAATGTTTTTTAACATTATAAAAGGTTACATACCTCTATAATTCGATTACTTTTCTACCTCCTGTTCTCTCCTCTTCTAAACTGTGCAGCTAAGGCCTTGGAAGGCCTTTTCATGGTGATAAACTCTCCATCCTTTACCTGCATGCTAATTCTACACCTGTCTGACTGTCATCCAGCTCCACTCTGTCTCTGTCACTCACACACACAGTGAGCACCGGTCTGGGAGAGCTCACCTGAGAAATTACAGGGGGGGTTGTTCTTGTTTTTTTTCCCTCTCATTTCTTTATTATTTAAGACAATTTTTAAGACAGACACATGTACAAATGTAAATGTAAAGGACACCTCTGACATTCAAATCCATCTAGCTGATGTGACCCAGGCAGAACAAATGCAGACATGTTGACAACTTACGCTAAACGGTTGGAGATACGAACTGCCTCCTGTCCTGTCCAACTTTTTTTTTTTCTTCCTGTCCTGTCCAGCTAGCGAGTAACTGTAGCTTTTACAAGTAGATGGAGTAACAGCGGGGACAGCCAATCACATGTACAATAGCAAAACCGCAGAGCCAATCGGAGAGTGATAATTAGGTAAGAGGTGGGACTTCTAGCAGAGACCAACTATTAACCCTTTGTGTGCCATAATCATTGACTAAACACTATGGACAGCGGTTGTATTGGTAGAGACAACACAGCAGTGGCTCGATATTGGTAGGGATGTGTTCCTAGTGTCCCTACGCAATTCTACGCCCCTGACCAAATCTATCTGTTACCAGCAATCTATAAACCAGGGATTAAAGCAAAAATGTTTCATCTGACTGAAAATTTTCTTCTGGTCAAAATCATTGGTCACTATTAAAAATGATGCAATACAATACTACTATAGCGTACAAGTTTATATAGTCAAATTTGGCAATACTGTAAAACACACTGAATGGGAGAGTGTACAGGTGTAGAAGATTAGTAACATGGATAAAAAAAAATGTCATGAGTGGTATTGGTGGGGGGTCTGGGGGTCCTCCCCCAGAAAATTTTTAAAGCTTCAGGTCAATTTTGGTGCTCTCTGGTTAATTTTAAAGGGTATGAAAACCTTTGAAGCAAGTGAAAATAATAACTAGAAGAAAACCTTACTGCCAAAAATGAGTGAAAAACTTTTTATTTAACAATTTAGGAACTCCTAAAACATAACTCCAACTCCAACAGCACATGAATTTTGGGGAAAATGTCTGTGTAAATGTAACCCTAACCAACTAATCTTTTATTTTTATCTGCTTTTTGGCACTGCAAATACCAAGGGTGTTACTCATTCATTCAATTTTATCTTCGTACTGTACCACACAGATAGAAATAAGATGCTAAACGGGTCAAAATAAAGCACTTATGCAGTCGGGCGTGTAACTGTGTAAGGCCACGGCACGCACAGCCGCACGCACAGGAAGGGCACATACACACAAACACAAACACACACACTAGTCATATACCGGCAAGAGGAGATAAGCTATGAACCCAAACATGAAGGTACATGTAGATCAGTTCTGTCTTCTTCCCTTTTCGCTGTGGTTCTTTCATAATGAAAGCTACTTGTTAGCACTAAACTAAAGTTAGCATCTGGAGGCTGAACTTCGGTAAAGCTGAACTTGTCCCTTTGTTTCTGAGGCACATAATGAGCAGCATTTCCCTCCAAAGATAAATAGTCATCAATCTCTCCTCCCGACATAAAAATAAAGAAGTCATCTTATTATCATCACTGTTAAACCTATCAGCCCCCTGTGCGTGGTGTGCCTGTGTTAAACACCTGCAGACCCAGGACAGCAGACCCAGGACAGGAACGCGGTGCCGACTGGACTCTGCGAAACACGTGGGGAAGTTACTTCAATATGAGTTTTTTCCCCCCTCAATTTTTCAAAAAAAAAATCATGAAAAATTTGAAGTTTGACCTACTTTTCCCAAAATGTATTGAGATCTATTCTGTGTCACTGGCAATATATAATCCAAATTTGGTATGAATTCAACCAGTAGTTTTGCTGCTAGAGTGTTAACAAACAAACCAACCAAACCAAAAACAATGCCCCTTGCCTCCCTTTTGGGGCGCGGGGTAATTTATGCAATAATTCTGATATTGTCTGAACAAAAAGGTTTAAAGACACGTTAAGTGCCACGGGAGGTGACACTAAATAATACCTCCTTGGTTTATTGTGTAGAAATTGGATAAATTAGGAGACAATTTCTCTCAATGCAACGGTGTGTCATTTATTTAGTCACATCTCAAACCAAAAACAGGCTAAAGACATACGTGGCAAAACCCATCAACAACAACCACAATATGATACTCTTAAAGGGACAGCGTTCCTATCACATAGGGTGAGATCACATAGATTGCCCCCACTCAGGATCACAGTGCTACACACCATACCAAACATATCTGCAAACACAACACCACTGTATGGTGAATTACGTTCATAGAGTCCACTACAATAGAAACTGTTTTTTCCCTTGAAACTTTTGTTGTCAATGCTGGACATAATTCTCATACAGTAAATCCAGATTATATTTTAATATAGAGACAAAGGAATGCATATGTGTGATCATTGTCAGGGCTGTTTTAAGATATCTGGGGGCCCAAGGCAAGAAAGTAAAGTGAGGCCCCTAATTCGCGAAGATGTGGTGGTCGAATCACCGAAGAAGAAAAATAAAATCCAGATGCGATTTCCTGTTTTCTGGTGCGTTTAGTACTAGTACTCCTAATGATAAAAGGATAAACAAATAAAATTATTATTATTATTATTATTATTATTATTATTATTTATCTTTATTTTTTTAGGCCTATTTATTATATAATAATGTGCAATTAGTACTGATTGCGATAGATTTAATAATGATAAGATTTTTTTTCCTAGACTGTGATGTTACTAATTCCTTGTAGCCTGATAAATACCTTCAGCTTGTGAGGAGGTGGCATTGTCACTATCAATTGGCGCTGACAGAAATTTAAGCAAAGCACCTAAACAAGCAAAAAAAAAAGCAATAAAAAAAGACATTTGGTGAGTAGGCTTACTTTTGTCCTTATTCTAGAAGTATATGATTTAAGTGCAGAGGATTTGATAGTAACTTTGCAGGAGAAGAACTTCACTTCCCATAATGCACCAAAATGTAATGTCAGACCTCATCGGCAAAACTACCTGAGCACATGGTGCAAAGTGTTGTGATGTGTTGATGGGCAAGTGTGGGAAATATAGATAATTTCAGAGTTTAAAATGTAGGATTGTGATTACATGGTTCACAGACATGGTTAACCGACACCGCCATTCATTTTTTTTTGATGTTGTATTTGAATATTCTGAATATTTGACGATTTTGGAAAGTGTTGTAATTTCCTAATTATTCTAATTGTTCCTGAACGCCTCATGTATTGTTTCCGTGTGCCTCCTTGAACGTGAACAGAACTCAGTTCCGCAGTGAGGGCACAGAGCTGATGTGAGGGACTCGAACAAATGTTGGCTGGAAAATACAAACTTTTGCTGCAGTCCTACTCTAGTCCTCTTCTGTGCCTAAACCAGCTGACACACAAGGAACAGACGTACTGATGAGACGGACAAACGCAATGGAAAAGGGACATTTTTCTCCTAATGGGATGGACAGATCACCAACGGAAATTGCTAGCTAACCGAAAATGTCCATTGAACTGGATGGATTATTTGTCCAAACTGGATAGGATTCATAGGACCAGACGATTTAGTTTGGAATAAAGTTGTGTGGGTGACCGCAGCAGGAGGCAGACAACCGTCCAGAGTAAGTGAAAACACTTCAGTAGGCTTAGCTTTGGGCTTTTCAGGACTAAATACTGTTAATGCTGTCGTACTTCGGTCCTCCACATCCAAATTATTTAGCTCAAAAGAAGTTTCGGAATGCTGTACAACAGTAGAAAAGGGCGATGGAGAAGTTGTGTTTATTCTCTCCTTAAATTCTTCCAACAGAACACAGTTGTGTTGTGTGTATATGATTAGTTCTTGAACTGAATCCTCTCCCTCACATGCTAACATCTATCTGTGTGTTTGGTCACTGATGTGAGGGCTTTTGTTCGCACACTTTCAAACATATCACACAGCTGTAGCCTATTTGGAGAAAACAATGGTTTACTTAATACTTACCGCTGTGTCGTTGGCATTTTTCCTCTTCTTCTTTCGTTTTTGGTCTTTTTGCAAACCCTGAAGGGTAGGAGCGCTTCATCATTGATGTTCTTTTAAAATGGCTGCTGCCATGCTCAGTGTGGACAGACCATTTCTTCCTCCACTGACAGCAAGTGGGGGGTGTGATGGGGGGTGCGCGAGGGTGGATGTCACTTCTACATGACCCTCATAGCCTTTGTCATTGCATAGAGGGAATCCCTCTAGTCTGGGGGGGCCCCAGCCACAAAACAGTACAGGAGAGGGTTAGCACTGCCTCACTGTGGTGGTGTGTTTGCAATGGATGGTTTTTAATAAGTTGTACAGATAAGTGACCATGCGGCCATCGGGGGCCCCCTTCAGCGAGGGGGCCCTAGGCAGCTGCCTACCTTGCCTACATCATCCCGACGGCTCTGATCATTATAACTTTACTAAATCAACAAACCTAATGTTACAGTGGCCTGGGACTCTTACACAGGTCTGTATATGAAAATCAGATATATGTATGTATGTATGTATATGTATGTATGATTTTGTGCATGATGACATGGTTCCACCTGTGCATAAATGTAATCTGTGGCTGAAAACTGAAAACTAGCTCACTAACAAACAAACTAAATTTGCAAGAATCTAACCTTTGTTTCCCACTTGAAAGCCCCAAAACAGATCCATTCACCCATGGCATTATTTCCCAATTAATGCATCACATTAGGTGTGAGACTGACAGGCACTGTTTTGCGTTTTGCACTTGGGTTAAACAGGCAGAATAGCTGTGAGGCTATTTACATCGCACTTTGTTAAAACACAATCACACAGAGGTGGCGGGTCTTAAACGACTGTGTAATATGCAGAATGGGACTAAACTTTGCTACCCACAGTATTTGGAGCAGGTTAATTGTCTGCTTTATGTTCACGCTGCTGTCCTGAAAATCTGTCTGTCATTAAACTGGATGACAACAAAACTTCTGCAATCACACAAGGACAGGAAAATAAAAACAAGCTGAAATATGATGCAAATGAAAGAGAGAATGTCTCACATAGGAGCAGCCTATAGGAAAACTTAAACCCTACAGGATACAGGAAAATTAAAACCTTTTTTAATAAACTTTTGAGCTTCTCCATGTAGGCAAGGCAAGGCAGATGTATTTGTATAGCACAATTCATACACAGGGCAATTCACAGTGCTTTACAAAAATGGAAAAGAGACAGATTAAAAACACGCAATTATAATTAAAACATAATCAATACAACATAAATAATAATCAATTAAAACAAAGTAAAAGAGAAGAGTGCAGATAGAACCCTGTCAGTTGTTCTATGCACAGTTGAACAGAGCTGTTTTCATCCTGGACTTAAACATTGTCACAGTAGAGGCCTGTCTCATGTCATCAGGACGACTGTTCCAGAGTTTAGCTGCATTGAACTGAAACGCAGCTTCACCGTGTTTAGTCCTGACTCTGGGCACCAGCAGAAGACCAGTCCCTGAGGTTCTCAGGGTCCGAGATGGTTCATATGGGACCAACATGTCACAGATGTACTTTGGTGCTAGACCATGGACAGATTCATAAACGAGCAGAGCTGTTTTAAAGTCTATTCTCTGAGCGACAGGAAGCCAGTGCAGTGTAATTTTAACTATGGCTGCACCCCTGCAGTAGCACAGCCCTTAAAGAATACTGTACTACCCCCCCCCCCCGAAGGGGAGGCAAGGGGCGTTGTTTTTGGTTCGGTTTGTTTGTTTGTTTGTTTGTTAACACTCTAGCAGCAAAACTATTGCTTCAGTTCATACCAAACTGGATTTATTGATTGCCAGTGCCCCAGAATACATGTCATTACATTTTGGGGAAAAAAAGGTCAAAGTTAACATTTTTTATGAATTTGCACACCCCCCCACCCCCCATTTACTTATAATGGGTGAAATTTCAAATGTCTACCAGCAAAACTATTGTTTGATTTCATACCAAATTGGATTTATAGATTGCCAGTGATCCAGAACAGATGTCATTACATTTTGGGAAAAGTTGGTCAAACTTCAAATTTTGTATGAATTTTTAAAATGTTTTTTTCTCACGTTTACTTATAATGGGCGAAATTTCACATGTATAAAAACATAATTTTTTTTCCAATTTACTTCAAAGTTGGCACATATATAGAGGCAATTGATATGCTGACATGAGCACATGCATAGACATGATGACATCAGCTGGATCGATGCCAAAATAAGCTGCAATATGTGTGAGGGGCGGGGTTTGTTG